>NW_027142452.1:275990-375822 GCF_026170545.1 Melanerpes formicivorus
GTAAAGCAGAACATCTCTCTGGAATAATTCAGGTGGAGACAAGCTCTGACACAGTGGCATTAATTTCTCTGAAGGAGTGTTGCAAGCATTGATCCTTCAGGCTCTTCTTGGAGAGAGAAGATTTCATAGCAAAGCTTTTTTGCCTCTCAGGGCTGGCCTGCACAAAAAAAAACCCCAGCCCTCTCTGGTGGCATCAGGGATAAATACTTAAACCATGGTAAAACTTTTTTCTCCATTGCTGTATTAGTCAATCTGTCCCTCATGAGCAGGCAGCTTCAGCAGGAACCTGAGGACTTGGTTACTTGGGGAAAGATGGATGGAAGGAGTCTGAGTCCTGTTAAATCTTCAGCCAGCTGCAGCGTGGCAGAGCTGCTGTTCAGAAGGGTTGGGCTCTGGCTCGTTTTCATAGCATCATAGAATGCAGCCAGTTGGAAGGGATCCTCAAAGGTCATCTTGTCCAACCCCTCTGCAGGGCAGCAGGGGCATCCCCAGCTAGAGCAGGTTGCTCAGGGCCCCCATCAAGCCTGACCTTGGATGCCTCCAGGGACGCAGCCTCCACCACCTCCTTGGGCAACCTGTTCCAGTGTCTCACCCACCCTCACTGTAAAGAGCTTCCTTCTGGCCTGCTCTAGTTTAAAACCATTGTTCCTCATCCTGTCACCACAGGCCCTTCTAAAAAGTCCCTCCTCAGCTTTCATGCAGGTCCTCTTCAGATGCTGAAAGGCTGCTATAAGGTCTCTTCTTCTCTTCCCCAGGCTGAACAACCCCAACTCTCTCAGCCTGTCCCCCACAGGGGAGGAGCCTCCAGCCCTCTGATCATCTTCACAGCCTTCTCTGCACCCCTCTCCAACAGCTCTAGCAGAGCTCCAAACAACCTGATCCGGAATGGTTTCCAGGGATGGGGCAGCTACCACCCTCTCTGGGCAACCTGGGCCAGGCTCTCACCACTCCCACTGTAAAAAATATCTTCCTTCTCTAGTCTGAATCTCCTTCTTTCAGTTCCAAACCATCCCCCCTTGTCCTGTCACAACAGGCCCTGCTAAAAAGTCTGTCCCCCATCTTTCTTGGGTGACTTTATATCACTGTCATGTGGCCACCACCATCAATTCTCTCCAAGCCTACAGTGAAGCAGCTTCTGCAGCCAACATTGCCCCAAGAGAGCAGCACAGCTAACTTTCTAATCGTCCAGACTTCAACCTCTCTGGCCCAAATGATGGACCACACATGCTTGGCTTCTGTAGCTGTAAGTCCTCTGCAAAGCTCAGGCTCACCATCATCAGTAGTGGTCAGCATCATCAGTAGTGGTCACCATCATCAGTAGTGGGTTCACCACCATCATTTCTCTCCAAGCCTACTCAACACAGACTACAGTGAAGCAGCTTCTGCAGACAACATTGCCCCAAGAGATCATCACAATTACCTTTCCAATCATCAGACTTCAACCTCTCTGGCCCAAATGATGCACCACACATGCTTGGCTTCTGTAGCTATGAGTCCCTCTGCAAAGCTCAGGCTCACCATCATCAGTAGTGGTCACCACCATCAGTTCTCTCCAAGCCTGCTCAACACAGACCACAGTGAAGCAGCTTCTGCAGCCAACATTGCCCCAAGAGAGCAGCACAACTAACTTTCTAATCGTCAGACTTCAAACCTCTCTGGCCCAAATGATGTACCACACATGCTTGGCTTCTGTAGCTGTAAGTCCCCTGCAAAGCTCAGGCCTCAGCACAGCAACTTTTCTCAGCCACTGCAGCTCACTCATGAAGATTGAGGAGACAGTGTGCTGCTGTTTCTCAGCCTTATGGAGGTTAACACCCAGCTGTGGTTGCCCAGAGAGCCTGGGAGGCAGCCATTAGCCTGAGGGCTGCCTCTCCAGATTCCCAGTTCCTCTTCCTAAAGTGCAGACTCAGACAGTTTGGAAGCTGTGATTGGCATCTGGGAATATAGAAATCAGCTTCAGGAAAGCTGGTGCTAGCTCACACTTTCCCACTGGTGAGGAAGATGGATGATGTCCTGTAGGGCTAACATGTGGAAAGTGCTAATATTTCATCTGATTGTTCAGCCTGGAGGAAAGGTGAGGCCCAGACCCAGAGCTTCCCCACTCCTGGACATCTTGAATAAAGCTTTCCTTAAATTATTTCCATTGGAACTAATCCTCCTGCCCCTTTTGTCAGTGGCTCATCCATCTCTTGGTGCAGCTCTGCACAGTTAACCCGAACGGCTGGGGGACAGAGCACAAAAAGTATTCAGAGGGGAAAATGCTTCTTGTAGGGCTGGAATCACAGGATCACAGAATGGTAGGGGTTGGAAGGGACCTCCAGAGATCATTGAGTCCAAGGCCCCCTGCCAAAGCAGGATCACCTAGGGCAGGCCACCCAAGAACACAATCCAGGCTGGCTTTGAAAGTCTCCAGAGAAGGAGGCTCCACAGCCTCTCTGAGCAGCCTGCTCCAGGGCTCCAGCACCTTCAGAGTAAAGGAGTTTCTCTTCATGCTGAGGTGGAACTTCCTGGGTTCTAGCTTATATCCATCATTCCTTGTCCTGTTGCTGTCTGCCACTGGAAAGAGCCTGTTCCTTCCTCTTGACACTCACCCCTCAGATATTGGTAGACATTGATAAGGTCCCCCTCTCAGCCTTCTCTTCTTCAGACTAAACAAACCCCAGGTCTCTCAGTCTTTTGTCACAGGAGAGATGTTCAAAATCCCTTAACCATCCTCATAGCTCTGTGTTGGACCCTCTCCAGCAGATCCTTGACTTTCTTGAACTGGGGAGCCCAAAACTGGACACTGCATTCCAGGTCTCATCTCACCAGGGCAGAGTAGAGGGGGAGGAGAATCTCCCTAGACCTGCTGGACAGACTTTTTACTAATGCAGCCCAGGGTGCACCCGAGGGCACATTACTGTCCCATGGAGAACTTGCTGTCCACTAGGGCCTCCAAAGTCTTTCTCTTTGGAGCTGCTCTCCAGCAGGGGCAACTCCTAATCCATTCTGGTGTCTACTGTTATTTCTCCCCAGGTGCAGAATGAGAAGAGCTTAGGAAGTGCCTTCTGAGAGACCCTTTGCAGGACCTGAGTTCCCTCTGGCTCCTCTGAGGCTGCCAAGCACCCAGAGTTGTGCTGAACTGTGCAGTGAGTTCTGCTGTTCATGCTTGATGACTATGGATGAATGTCTGCTAGAGCCTGGTGAGCAAACATAGAATCAGAGAATTGTTAGTGTTGGAAGGGACCTCAAGGATCAGCCAGTTCCAAGCCCCCTACCATGGGCAGGGGACTCCTCATACTAATTGAGGTTGCTCAGAGCCACATCCAGCCAGGCCTTAAAAACTTCCAGGGATGAGGCTTCCCACCACCACCCTGGGCAACCTGTGTCTCGCTGCTCTCATGGGGAAGAACTTCATCCCAGCATCCAATCTGTATCTACCCATGGTAGATACATGGTTCTTTTCTCCCAGGAAAAGCAGCACCAGAGCAAGAGGACACAGTCTCAAGCTGCACCAGGGGAAGTTTAGGCTGGAGGTGAGGAGAAAGTTCTTCCCAGAAAGAGTAATTTGCCATTGGGGATGTGCTGCCCAGGGAGGGTGGTGGAAGTCCTCATCCCTGGAGGTGTTCAAGAGGGGATTGGATGTGGCACTTGGAACCATGGTTTTAGTTGTCAGGTGGTGTTGGGTGACAGGTTGGACTGGATGATCTCTGAGGTCTTTCCCAACCTTATTGATTCTATGATTCTATGCCCATTTCTATTTTTTTTTCCATTCCCCCCAGTCCCTATCCCTCCCTGACACCCTCAAAAGTCCCTCCCCAGCTTTCTTGTAGCCCTCCTTCAGATACTGGAAGGCCACAATCAGGTCTCCCTCAGAGCCTTCCCTTCTCCAGACAGAACAACCCCCAACCCCCTCAGTCCTGTCCTCACCGTTTAAGAGCATCACCTCTGTTAAACCCTTCTCTAAGATTTCTTCACTGCCCTTTTCCAGGTGGAGAGCGAGGGAGGCAGCAGTTAGGAAGGGAGGGAAGAAAGAAAGAAAGGGGGGGGGGGGGGGGGGGGGGAAGGAAAAAGAAAGGGAAATCAGCTTTGAAGTGGTTAATTCTCCTGGCTCCCAAATTGATAAGCAGCGGGAGGGGGAGGGAACGTCAGCCTGAAATGAACTTGCCTCGTTCGGTGGGGTTCCGAGACAGCGGAACTCAATCAGCAACGGGCCACACGGTTCAAAGCTGCAATCCATCCCCCCCCCCAGTCCCCCCCCCCCCCCCCCCCCCTTGCCTCTGAAAAAATGGGAGGTGACAGTTCATTTTGCCAGTGACAGTCTGTCGGTCTCGCTCGCTGCTCCTGCCGTCGATTGCGCTGCTGAGGTGAAGTGCGAGCTCCAAGACAGCCCTCGCTTTGTATTCCGCTCAGCTGAACAGGACAAGCTGAGGATCAAAGGTGGAAGAAAAGACCCCTCCCCTGGCCCAGCCCCTTCCCACTTGGAGTTCTCTTTCTTTGCTCTCCCCCCCTCCAAAATAAAGAGGGCTTTTGTGAGATAGATGTTGAGAGAAGGGGAAAGACCTGTCCTGTAGGATCATGGAATCGTGGGAGGAATCATAGGAGCCTAAGATCAGACTCATGGAATCAATCATAGGAGCCTAAGATCAGATTCATGGAATCAATCATAGGAGCCTAAGATCAGATTCATGGATTCATGGAATCATAGGAGCCTAAAACCAGACTCATGGAATCATGGAATCAATCATAGGAGCCTAAGATCAGACTCATGGAATCATGGAATCATAGGAGCCTAAAACCAGACTCATGGAATCAATCATAGGAGCCTAAGATCAGATTCATGGAATCATGGAATCATAGGAGCCTAAAACCAGACTCATGGAATCATGGAATCAATCATAGGAGCCTAAGATCAGATTCATGGAATCATGGAATCATAGGAGCCTAAAACCAGACTCATGGAATCAATCACAGGAGCCTAAGATCAGATTCATGGAATCATGGAATCATAGGAGCCTAAAAACCAGACTCATGGAATCATGGAATCAATCATAGGAGCCTAAGATCAGACTCATGGAATCATAGGAGGCTAAAACCAGACTCATGGAATCAATCATAGGAGCCTAAAACCAGGACTAATGGAATCATGGAATCAATCATAGGAGCCTAAGATCAGAAGCTCTCATGGAATCATAGGAGTCTAAAGTTCAGGCTCATGGAATCATAGGAGCCTAAGATCAGACACATGGAATCACAGAATTGTGGAATCATAGGATCATGGAATCATAGAACCACAGACAGAATGCCTTGAGTTGGAAGGGACCTTAAAGATTATTCAGTTCCAACCCCCACAGCCAAAGGCAGGGACACCTCCCACTAAGCCAGGTTGCTCAAAGCCTCATCCAGCCTGGTCTTAAAGCCTTCCAGGGATTGAGGCATCCACAACTTCTCTGGGGCAACCTGGTTCAATGTCTCCCCCCACCCTTGAAACACGTCCCTGGAGGTGCTGAAGACACGTGTGGACATGGCACCTTCAGGACATGGTTTAATGGCCATGGTGGTGTTGGGCTGATGGTTGGACTCAAACGACCTCAGGGAAGTTTTCCAACTGAAACAGTTCTATTATTCTATGATTCACAGGAAAGAGCTTCTTCCTCATAGAGCCATAGAATCAATAAGCTTGGAAAAGACCTCAGAGATCATCCAGTCCAACCTGTCACCCAACACCCACCTGACAACTAAAACCATGGCTCCAAGTGCCACATCCAATCCCCTCTTGAACACCTCCAGGGATGGGGACTCCACCACCTCCCCTGGGCAGCACATCCCAATGGCAAATTACTCTTTCTGGGAAGAACTTTCTCCTCTACCTCCAGCCTAAACTTCCCCTGGCACAGCCTGAGACTGTGTCCTCCTGTTCTGGTTGCCCTGGGAGAAGAGACCAACCCCCCACCTGGCTCCAACCTCCCATCAGGTAGTTGTAGAGAGCAATAAGGTCTCCCCTAAGCCTCTTCTCCTCCAGGCTAAAACACCCCCAGCTCCCTCAGCCTCTCCTCACAGGGCTTGAGTCCTCTCCCCCAGCCTCATTGCCCTTCTCTGGACACGTTCCAACATCTCAATATCCCTCCTTAAATTGAGGGGCCCAGAACTGGACACAGGACTCAAGGTGTGGCCTAACCAGGAGCAGAATGATCTCCCTGCTCATTGCCCAACCCTAAAATCTCCCCTGCTCTAGTTTAAAACCACTGCCCCTTGTCCTAGCCCCACATGCCCTCAGCAGAGAGTCCCTCTGCGAGCGGTCGCACCTCACGCTTCTGAGTTAACATTTGTCCCAAGCATGGCCTGCCTCTCAGCACCAGCACCTCGGTGTGCACAGAGCATTTCAGCTGACAGCCTGGCAACTCAGCCTGGCTGCTCTGCAGCGCTAAATCTGCTGCACACAACTAGACAGGATAATATTTCAGGTGACAGAGAGCTCCCTGAGCCGCTGCGCCGGCTCCTGGCACCAGTTTCCATTCTCTGTCCACGCTCACACACACACACACACACAAAAGAAGATAATAGAGATGACAGGCAGAGAGATTTCTGCTGCTGAGCTTTGTCTTTAGCAATCGATTAGTCCCTCTCAAAGAGCACTTTGTGGATGTGCTCAGCAAGTCCCCCTCCCCGGCGCGGTGGTGGCGCTTTGGGAAGCGCAGCACGGCGAGGGGAGAGTAGAGGATGGAGGAATCAGCTGGTACCTGCTGCCCACTGCTAAGGGAAGCATGAAGCAGTGGTTAGGGACACCTGTTCATGTGCTGAATGGCTGAGTTCCTCCAAAGCACTCCCTCGGATTCCCAAAGATTCAAAGGTGTAATCAGAGAACCACAGCATGGTTTTGCGTTGGAAGGAACTTTAAAGCTCATCCAGGTCCAACTCCCCTCTCATAGGCAGGGACACCTCCTACAAGCCCAGGTTGCTCAAAGCCTCATCCAGCTTGCCCTTGAACACTGCCAGGGAGGGGACATCCACAACCTCCCTGGACAACCTGCTCCAGTGTCTCCCCTCCCCCCCCCAAAAAAGAATTTCTTCCTCACCCTCCAGTCTCAATCTCCCCTCTCCCTGCTCAAAGCCATTTACCCTCATACTGTCACTCCAAGCCCTTGTCACAAGTCCCTCTCCAGATCTCCTGGAGCCCCTTCAGGTACTGCAAGGCAGCTCTGAGGGTCTCCCTGAAAGCCTTTTCTTCTCCAGGCTGAACAGCCCCAACTTTCTCAGCCTGTCCCCACAGGGGAGGGGTCTCAGCCCTCCGATCATCTTCGTGAGCTCCTCTGGACCCACTCCAGCGGTTCCATGTCCCTCCTGTGTGGAGGGCCCCCGAACCTGGAGGCAGTGCTCCAGAAGGGGGTCTCATGAGAGCAGAGTTAAGGTGGAGAATCCCTTCCCTCCCCCCTGCTGGTTCCATTTCTTTTTGATGGAGCCCCAGGACAACGGTTGGCCTTCTGAGCTGCAGGAGCACATTGCAAGCCCACGTTGAGTTTTTTCATCAACAGGCAGAATGTCAAGGATTCTGTGCATGCCACATTAGCTGCCCAGTCAGACAGGGAGTTTGACTCCATGTGAAAGTGAATCTGAAATTAAAGGCTATAAAGCCACAGCAGAATGGCAATTTTGGATGAACTCAGAGTGGAACAAGTCCTTTAGCTCCTCTCTTCCTCTTATCTGTCAAACTTGCTGCCCTTGTGCTGCTCTCTGGGGCTGATTGCCCTGTTCCCTACGACTCCCTGAAAGGAGGCTGGAGTGAGGTGAGGGTTGGTCTCTTCTCCCTAGCATCAGGTAATTGAACAAGAGGAAATGGCCTGAAATTGCAGCAGGGGAGGTTTGGGTTGGGTATTAAGAACAATTTCTTTGCTGCAAGAGTGGTCAGGCATTGGAACAGGCTGCCCAGGGAGGTTGTGGGGTCCCCATCCCTGGAGGTGGTCAAGAAATGTGTGGCCATGGCACCTGGGGCCATGGTTTAGTAGCCATGGTGATGTTGGGTTTGATGAGGTCTTTTCCTCTGCATGCAGCTGGCTCCTACTAGGGAGAAGCTTTCCACTCCTCTTCACTACAAACTCACAAATGCACAGGAGAGGAAGCAGTAATTGCTGTTTGACTTCCAAAGTCATCTGTGCAAAGTGTTGAGGCAGAAAATGGAGCTTTCCAATACTATTACAGGCTGGGCTTAAAATATTCTTGGCTTAACTTAATAAGAGAGGGAGAAGCCAGTAATTAAAGCTTATTAAACACTGAGCATCACTGAAAGAGTTGGGGCACAGGCAGCTGCTTTTATCTTGGAAGATGGGGAGCTGTTCAGTTCCTAAGTGTGTTAGAAACAGATAAACTGAGGCTTGCAATGCCAGGGCAGACATATAGCCAGGAAAAAAAGGGAGAAGGGATGAGGAAAAGCACAGAGAAGGGAGTAGATAAGGGAAAGCTGAGAACTGTCAGACAGAACACAGGGGCTCAGTCAGTAAATATCCAGCTTTTGTGTATCACAGAATTGCCTACATCAGAAAGACCTTGAAGATCATCGAGTCCAATCCTCAGCCTCAAACTGACCAAGTCCCTTGACTCAATCATGGCCCCTCAGCACCACATCTACACAACTCTTAAACCCCTCCAGGGCTGGGGACTCCGCCACCTCCCTGGGCAGCCTGTTCCACCACCCCTTCAGTGAAGAACTTCTTCCTAGCATCCAAAACTAAACCTTCCCTTGGTGCAGCTTGAGGCCATTTTCCTCTTGTTGCTTGGTGGAACAGGACCAACCCCCACCTCTCTACCACCTCCTGTCAGGTAGAGAGCATCATAAATAGCCAGAAAATTCTCTGTGTCATAGAGTCTAACCCCCAGCCCAGCCCCTGTGAACACTCAGCACATGCCCTCCGTGTAAATCTTCAGTATGCTCAGGGGAGAACCCCAGGGAACATTCCCATAAAGCTCCTCTGCAGCACATTTCCTGCCCTCCTGAGGAGCTGGCTGGCTCTTAAGCAGTGTGGAGGTCACTGTTGTGCTGTATTGCATTTGGTGTCTGGACACAGGAACATTCCAATGCCATCCCTGTGTATCCAGATGCAGAAGGAATGAGAGACTTGATAGCTGTGGAGGGGATTAAACTGGACCTCCAACCTTCACAGAAGCACAGGACTACAGAATTGTTTGGATTGGAAGAGGCCTCTAAGGTCATCCAGTCCAACCATCAACCCAACACCACCATGGCTACTAAATCATAGCCCCAAGTGCCGTGGCCACACATTTCTTGACCACCTCCAGGGATGGAGTCTCCACCACCTCCCTGGGCAGCCTGGGCCAGTGCCTGACCACTCTTGCAGCAAAGAAATTGTTCTTAATACCCAACCCAAACCTCCCCTGGTGCAATTTCAGGCCATTTCCTCTCATCATTGGAGACTTGATGGGGTGTTTGGTGCCATGGTTTAGTTGTTTGGGTGGGGTTGGATTGGTTGATGGGTTGGATGCGATGATCTTGAAGGTCTCTTCCAACCTCGTCTCTTCTCTTCTCTTTCTTCTCTTCTCTTCTCTTCTCTTCTCTTCTTCTCTTCTCTTCTCTTCTCTTCTCTTCTCTTCTCTTCTCTTCTCTTCTCTTCTCTTCTCTTCTCTTCTCTCTTCTCTTCTCTTCTCTCTTCTCTTCTCTCTCTCTCCTCTCCTCTCCTCTCCTCTCCTCTCCTCTCCTCTCCTCTCCTCTCCTCTCCTCTCCTCCCTTCCCTTCCCTTCCCTTCTCTTCCCTCCCCTCCTCTCCTCTTCCATTCCATTCCATCCCATCCCATCCCATCCCATCCCATCCTATCCTATCCTATCCTATCCTATCCTATCCTATCCTAATCCTATCCTATCACCTGCTACTAGAGAAAAGAGACCAACCCCTCCCTCACTCTAACCTCATTTCAGGGAGTTGTAGAGAGCAATGGGGTCCACTTGCCCAGGCAGCCAGTGCGGCACAGGGAACAGAAGAGGTCGTGGGCAGCTGAAATGACCTGAACAGCCCTTTGCAAAGCCCAGAGGAGGGAAGGGTGGCCCAAGGTGGATCTGGGCTTAAAAATTCAGGTGAGATGACAGCTGGAGGAGGAGCCCTGAAGACAGACAGCACCATCCAGAAGATAACAGGTTGCCTGTCAACGTGAGGAGCTCATGTACATGTTGGACCACAGAGCTTCCACTAACGGAGAAATTAAAGCTGTCTCCACACACCAGTCCCAGGGCTCTGATTACATTTACAGAGGTTGTGACCTGCATCCTGTCACCATGGCAAACCCCTCCTGCTGCCGAGGTGCAGGCAGGTTGTTTCTGTGGGTGGCTGATATTTAAAGGTAGAGGCTGTGGGGCTGCTCTATCAAATGCCAGGGCACCAAGTTGAGGGGCAACCAAGTGGCAAAAATTCATTTCACTCCCTCTGACACTTTGCCGTCTTGGCTGGCAGCTCCAGCTGGTAGAGAAAGGAGGAAAGAAGAAGAGAAGAGAACAAAAAAGAAGAGGGTGGCTGTGGGTAGAGGAGAGTGAGGATTCACTCATTTCATCAAGCAGTTCTCCTGCACAGTGAAGGGAATTTGTGTATTAAACCCATCATGAAGCACAGCACTTGCACGGATCCATCGAGTCAGCCTTCCCCTTCCATTCTCCTCTCCCAAAAGAGCTTTTGCATCCAGCCCATCCCTCCCTTGTGCCTAATACACCCTTGCTCCTAGTCTGCCTTGCTGCAAAATGACCTTTTAATTTTCTTCTGCATCTCCTGATGCAGGTGCAGAGGTCCCTGCTCACTGTGGGGGGTTGGATGAGATGACCTCTGAGGGTCCCTTCCAACCTGATGCATTCTGTGAGCTTTCTTGTATGAATTTGGAGTGTGCCCGTGGCTGTAAGTCTGTGCTGGTTGGACTTGATGATCTATGAGGTCTTTTCCAACCAAAAAGGTTCTCTGATGTTGCTCTGGAGATGAGTGAAGTCCTCAGTCCCTGACTGATTGGGAAACTCCGATTCATAGAATGGGTTGGGTTGGAAGGGACTCCAAAGATCATCCAGTTCCAACCTCCCTGCCACGGGCAGGGACACCTCCCACCAGCCCAGGCTGCTCAAGGCCTCATCCAACCTGCCCTTGAACACCTTCCAGGGAGGGGGCATCCACAACCTCTCTGGACAACCTGTTCCAGTATCTCCCCACCCTCACTGGAAATTCTTCCTCATCTCCAGTCTCAATCTCCCCTCTTCCAGACCAAAGCTGTTGTCCCTTGTCCTGTCACTCCCAGGCCTTGTCAAAATCCCTCCCAAGCTCTCCTGTAGCCTCCTTCAGGTACTGCAAGGCAGATCTGAGGTCTCCCTGGAGCCTTCTCTTCTCTAGTCTGAACAGCCCCAACTTTTTTAGCCTGTCCCCACAGGGGAGGTTCTCCAGCCCTCTGATCATCTTCATGGCTTCCTCTGGACCCTCCCCAGCAGTTCCAGCTTCTTCTTGTGTCAGGGGGCACCAGAACTGGGGGGCAGTGCTGCAGGTGTGGTCTCATGGGAGCAGAGCAGAGGTGGAGAATCCCCTCCCTCACCCTGCTGGTCACACTTCTGCAGCACTGTGCTCTGTGTCTCAGAGGTTCCATCCTCTTGCTGACTAATTAGGGTGTAAGTGCTGCTGGGTGTCAGTGGGAACGTGCTGCTGGGCAAGAGGAGTCCCCAGTGGCACTGCTACAAATACCAGCATAGAGAAAGAGCAGGAACAGGGCTCAGGGGCCAGGACTGATGCTTAGCATGGAGATGGCTGACAGGGTAGCTGACTACGATGTCAGCTTCTCATGGAGGCAACAGACACTACCTGACAGGCAACTACTTAGCTTCCAATTTTCCCTGGTATAAAACTATGCTGTTAAGCAATGGAAGGCAGTGCAGTGAAGGTAAATAAAAGTGACACAGGACCCTGCTGCTGCTCTCTCTCTGCTCCTTCTCGCCGACGTGATTCTCTGATCGGCGGGGGGAAGACACAGGAGAGCTGGGAGCTGGGGACTGGCTGATGGAGAGGGGATGAGAGGAGATAAACTACAGGAGAAAGGCACTTGTGGTGATAAGGGCAGGTGGCTGGGGGTAGAATCATAGAATCAATAAGGTTGGAAGAGACCTCAAAGATCATCAAGTCCAAGCTATCACCCAACACCTCATGACTATTAAACCATGGCACCAAGTGCCACATCCAATCCCCTCTTGAACACCTCCAGGGATGGGGACTCCACCACCTCCCTGGGCAGCACATTCCAGTGGCTAAACAACTCTCTCTGGGAAGAACTTTCTCCTCACCTCCAGCCTAAACTTCCCCTGGCATAGCTTGAGACTGTGTCCTCTTGTTCTGGTGCTGGTTGCCTGGGAGAAGAGCCCAACCCCCACCTGGCTCCAACCTCCCTTCGGGGAGTTGTAGAGAGCAAGAAGGTCTCCCCTGAGCCTCCTCTTCTCCAGGCTAAGCAACCCCAGCTCCCTCAGCCTCTCCTCCCAGGGCTGTGCTCCAGACCTCTCCCCAGCCTCGTTGCCCTTCTCTGGTCACATTCAAGAGTCTCAATGTCCTTCTTACATTGAGGGGCCCAGAACTGGACACAGGACTCAAGGTGTGGTGGTAAGAGCAGTGCCCCCCAGCACTCAAAGTTAGGAGGTTCAACAAGGTCTGAGATTCAACACAAGGTCAAGGCTTGAGTGGTGCACTTGGGCCACAACAACCCCATGCAACGTTGCAGGCTTGGGGCAGAGGGGATGGAGAGTTGCCTGGCAGAGAAGGACTTTTGGGGTGCTGATTGATGGCCAGCATGTGCCAAGGTGGCCAGCAGCACTCTGGCTGGGATCAGCAACAGTGTGGCCAGTAGGCCTAGAGATGTGATTGTCCCTCTCTACTCAATGAATCACATCATGGCAGGTGGGGAGGGACCCCAAGGATCATCTCCTCCAACCTTTCTAGGGTCATAGCACAGTTTAAATGAGATGGCCCAGAACCAGTAGGTTTACCCACCCAGAAGAGTGGGACCAAATTTGATCTGTGACCAATAGAGCTGAAACAAAGGAGATGTGTCCAGGGATACATTAGGTTGTGGCTGGACTTGATGGTCTGAAGGTCTTTCCCAGCCAGGTGATTCTATGATTATACAAAGGGGATGGACTGAAGGGCTAGAAGCAAGCAAGAGAGGGATACAAAGTGGTTTTGTGCTGTGAGGAGTCAGGGATGTTTCCAGGGCACTGGCCAGGCTGAGGACCAGTGGCATCCAGCTGTATTTTCCACTAGACTCCCATCCTTGCACCCCTTAAGGTCCTACTCTTTGTTTTCCTCTCCTGTCTCCCTGCCTTATCCATTGACTGTAAGCTCTCTGGGGCATCTCTTAGCCCTGCTTGCCTATCCCAGCACAAATCTGCACCATGAAAGGATTCAACAAAGCTCTCCTGGTACAAAGAACAAGAGTTTGCATACCAGCTCCAGGAGCCCCTGGAGCCCAGCTCAGTGTAAGAGATCCATTGTTCAGGCACCACAAGAGTGATTACTGGGAGGGCTGCAGACAGAGGCTGCAGAGCCATGACTAAGAGATCAGTTGGTTCAGGAGGAGGTGAGGAAGAAAAGGCATCAGCTGGAATCCCAGATCGGCTTGCTCTGGGTTGGATGGCTGACCTTTGTAGTGCTTTGATTTGAAATTGTAAACCCTTGTAATCCTGGTGGATTACATCTCCATAGCCTTTAATGTGTGCATCCCCCAAAGCCATGCAAATGCAGAGTGGAGGAGAATAGGGAAGCCCAGCAAGCCCGCAGACATCTCTTCCCATCAAGGGTCCTTCTCCCCACTGCCCTCTCTTTCACCTTGGGTGAGCTCCATTTGCTCTGGGGGTAAAAGCAGAGAGAGTGGAGGTTAAAAGTAGAGGGCTTGCAGGAGTTTAGAGAAGAGCAATTCAAAGCAGCAGATAATGGCAGCAGAGCTGATAAGAGAAAAGTAGAGAAGGGAAAGAGGCTTTGGGACTTAGTGGGATAATTGGGCACTTAACTGGCTAAAGATCGTGGGGCAGCCTGGCCAAAAGAAACCCCAACAACAAAGGACCTGGGGGTGTTGATTTACAGCCAGACTAACACGAGCCAGCAGTGTGCTCAGGTGGCCAGGAAGGCCACCAGCAACCTGGCTTGGCTCAGGAAGAGGGTGGCCAGCAGGAGGAGGGAAGGGATTGTCCTCCTCTACTCAGCCCTGGTGAGGCCACACCTCAAATACTGGGTTCAGTTTTTGGCCCCTCACCCCAAGGAGGACATTGAGGGGCTGGAACTTGTCTAGAGAAGAGTAACCCAGCTGGTGAAGGGGCTGGAACAGCAGTCTTAGGCTGAAGGACCTGGGGTGGTTTCATCTCCAGAAGAGGAGGCTGAGAGGAATCCTCATGGCCCTGGTGTTAGGGCAAGACATTTCCTTTCCTTCAGCCTCTGCTTCCTCTTTCACTACATGGGGATTGAATTTTGGCTCTCAGAACATCCTGAAATCTGCACATGAAGAGTGTAAGATCTGGCCTAAACCACTCTTGCTTCAAACATGTCTCTTGGGTTTCACCTTGAGAGCAGCTTGCCTCTTGTCAGCAGGGCTCAGTGACAAGACAAGGGGCAGCTGGCACAAACTGGACCCCAGGAGGTTCCATCTGAGCAGGAGGAGAAAATTCTTTGGTGTGAGGGTGCTGGAGGCCTGGAGCAGGCTGCTCAGAGAGGTTGTGGAGTCTCCTTGTGTGGAGAGCTTCCAACCCCCCCATGCCATTGTGCTCCTGGGCAAGCTGCTGTGGGTACCCTGCTGGAGCAGGGGGTTGGACTGGCTGACACAAGTCTTAGAAGAAGTGTCTGAGGGACCTGGGGTTAATTAACCTTCAGAAGAGGATGCTGAGGGGAGATCTCATCTCCCTCTGCAATTACCTCAAAGGAGGTTGGAGCCAACTGGGGGTTGGTCTCTTCTCACATGCAACAAGAGACAGGATGAGAGAAAATGTCCTCAGGTTGCAACCAGGGCAGGTTCAGGTCAGATATCAGGGAAAATTCCTCCCTAGCAAGGGTTCTCAGCCATTGGAAGAGGCTGCCCAGGGAGGTGGCAGAGCTTCCAAACCCACTTGGCCATTGTGATCCTGGGCAAGCTCAGGCTGCCCCTGCTTTAGGAGAGGGGTTGGACAGGATGATCTCCAGAGGTCCCTTCCAACCCCTCTCATGCTGGGATTCTAGGATTCTAAGAGTTAATTGTCTTCTCAAAGTCTCATAGTTTCATAGTTTCAGTCAGGGTTGGAAGGGACCACAAGGATCATCTAGTTCCAACCCCCCTGCCACGGGCAGGGACACCCCACACTAGATCAGGCTGGACAGAGCCTCATCCAGCCTGGGCTTAAACACCCCCAGGGATGGGGCCTCGACCACCTCCCTGGACAACACATTCCAGGGTTTCACCACTCTCATGGTGAAGAACTTCCTCCTCACATCTAGCCTGAATCTCCCCACCTCCAGCTTCATTCCATTCCCCCTAGTCCTATCACTACCTGAGATCCTGAGCAGTCCCTCCCCAGCCTTCCTGTAGCCCCCTTCAGATACTGGAAGGCCACAATGAGGTCACCTCGGAGCCTTCTCTTCTGCAGACTGAACAGTCCCAACTCCTTCAGTCTGTCCTCATAGGAGAGGTGCTCCAGCCCTCTGCTCATCCTTGTGGCCCTTCTCTGGACACCTTCCAGCACCTCCACATCCCTCTTGTAATAGGGGCTCCAGAACTGGACACAGTACTCCAGGTGGGGTCTCACCAGGGCTGAGTAGAGGGGGAGGATCACCTCCCTCGACCTGCTGGCCACACTTCTCCTGCTGCAGCCCAGGATCTGATTGGCTTTGCAGGCTGCAAGTGCACACTGAGAGCTCCTGGTGAGCTTTTTGTCCACCAGCACCCCCAAGTCTCTCTCCTCAGGGCTACTTTCCAGCCAGTCACTGCCCAGCCTGGATTTGTGCCTAGGATTGCCTCGACCCAGCTGCAGGACCCTGCACTTGCTCTTATTGAACTTCATGAGGTTGGCTTGTGCCCACCTCTCCAGCCTGTCCAGGTCCCTCTGGATGGATCCCTTCCCTCCAGCCTGTCTGCTGCACCACACAGCTTGGTGTCATCAGCAAACCTGCTGAGGCTGCACTCAGTGCCACTGTCCATGGCACCCACAAAGATGTTGAACAAGACAGGTCCCAGGACTGATCCCTGAGGGACTCTCTCGCCAAAGCAGACAGGAGATGCCCAAACCTTTCAACCCCAACCTTGCCGAGACTCCCGGGACTCAGCAACTCTGTGACTGCGGTGGTGGAACCCAGCCCTTGCAGCAGAGTGCTTTAAAGCGTCTGGCAGAAAGGGGGCAACATAATAACAGCTGCACAAACGTTCTGGGGGGGTCCTGCCAGCCGAATTCTTTCTCATCTGCCCGTTTTTTGTTAACCTCTTCGTTTGGCCGCGGCCGAAGCCGCAGCAACGCTTTGCGTGGAGCAACTTTGCAGCATCCTTTCCCTGCAAGCAGTTTACAAACATTCGTTGATCGCTTGACAAGCATGAAAAGGCGAAGGGGAAGCCTTGTGGAGGAATGACAGGAATGAAACAATAAAGCTCTTGGATTTCAGGGAAGGCTTCTTGCCTGGCAGCTCTCCGAGCAGATAAGATCGCCGACTAACGGCAGCCCTTTCGCTGCTTAATTAACAAATGCAACGCAGCCAATGGCCAAGCTTGCAGATAATGGCCTTCCAGCCCTGCCTCACATGCCTCCCATATCATGAAGTTTAACTGGCACACTAAATGCCAGGTTGTCAGTTTGCCTCGTCAGTTTTTCTCCTCTCCTCTCCTCTCCTCTCCTCTCCTCTCCTCTCCTCTCCGAACCTCTCCGAACCTCTCCGAACCTCTCCGAACCTCTCCGAACCTCTCCTCTCCTCTCCTCTCCTCTCCCCTCCCCTCCTCTCCTCTCCCGTCCCCTCCCCTCCCCCTCTCCCGTCCCCTCCCCTCCCCTCTCCTCTCCCGTCCCCTCCCCTCCCCTCTCCTCTCCCGTCCCCTCCCCTCCCTCCCTCTCCCTCTCCCGTCCCCTCCCCTCCCCTCCCCTCTCCCTCCCGTCCCCTCCCCTCCCCTCCCTCCCCTCCCTCTCCTCTCCCTTCCCTTCCCTCCTTCCCTTCCCTCCTTCCCTTCCCTCCTTCCCTTCCCCCCCTTCCCTTCCCCCCTTCCCTTCCCCCCTTCCCTTCCCCCCTTCCCTTCCCCCCTTCCCTTCCCCCCTTCCCTTCCCCCCTTCCCTTCCCCCCTTCCCTTCTTCCCTTCCCTTCTTCCCTTCCCTTCTTCCCTTCCCTTCTTCCCTTCCCTTCTTCCCTTCCCTTCTTCCCTTCCCTGCCCTTCTCTTCTTCCCTTCCCTTCTCTTCTTCCCTTCCCTTCCCTTCTTCCCTTCCCTTCCCTTCTCTTCTTCCCTTCCCTTCTCTTCTTCCCTTCCCTTCCCTTCTTCCCTTCCTTTCTTCCCTTCCCTGCCCTTCTCTTCTTCCCTTCCCTTCTCTTCTTCCCTTCCCTTCCCTTCTTCCCTTCCCTTCTCTTCTTCCCTTCCCTTCCCTTCTCTTCTTCCCTTCCCTTCTCTTCTTCCCTTCCCTTCCCTTCTTCCCTTCCCTTCTTCCCTTCTTCCCTTCCCTTCTTCCCTTCTTCCCTTCCCTTCTTCCCTTCCCTTCTTCCCTTCTTCCCTTCCCTTCTTCCCTTCTTCCCTTCCCTTCTTCCCTTCCCTTCTTCCCTTCTTCCCTTCCCTTCTTCCCTTCCCTTCTTCCCTTCCCTTCCCTTCTTCCCTTCCCTTCTTCCCTTCCCTTCCCTTCTTCCCTTCCCTTCCCTTCTTCCCTTCCCTTCTTCCCTTCCCTTCCCTTCTTCCCTTCCCTTCTTCCCTTCCCTTCCCTTCTTCCCTTCCCTTCCCTTCTTCCCTTCCCTTCTTCCCTTCCCTTCCCTTCTTCCCTTCCCTTCTTCCCTTCCCTTCCCTTCTTCCCTTCCCTTCTTCCCTTCCCTTCTTCCCTTCCCTTCCCTTCTTCCCTTCCCTTCTTCCCTTCCCTTCTTCCCTTCCCTTCTTCCCTTCCCTTCTTCCCTTCCCTTCTTCCCTTCCCTTCTTCCCTTCCCTTCCCTTCTTCCCTTCCCTTCTTCCCTTCCCTTCCCTTCTTCCCTTCCCTTCCCTTCTTCCCTTCCCTTCTTCCCTTCCCTTCTTCCCTTCCCTTCCCTTCTTCCCTTCCCTTCTTCCCTTCCCTTCTTCCCTTCCCTTCCCTTCTTCCCTTCCCTTCCCTTCTTCCCTTCCCTTCCCTTCTTCCCTTCCCTTCCCTTCTTCCCTTCCCTTCCCTTCTTCCCTTCCCTTCCCTTCTTCCCTTCCCTTCCCTTCTTCCCTTCCCTTCCCTTCTTCCCTTCCCTTCTTCCCTTCCCTTCTTCCCTTCCCTTCTTCCCTTCCCTTCTTCCCTTCCCTTCTTCCCTTCCCTTCTTCCCTTCCCTTCTTCCCTTCCCTTCTTCCCTTCCCTTCTTCCCTTCCCTTCTTCCCTTCCCTTCTTCCCTTCCCTTCCCTTCTTCCCTTCCCTTCTTCCCTTCCCTTCCCTTCTTCCCTTCCCTTCCCTTCTTCCCTTCCCTTCCCTTCTCCCCTTCCCTTCTCCCCTTCCCTTCTCCCCTTCCCTTCTCCCCTTCCCTTCTCCCCTTCCCTTCTCCCCTTCCCTTCTCCCCTTCCCTTCTCCCTTTCCCTTCTTCCCTTCTCCCCTTCCCTTCTCCCTTTCCCTTCTTCCCTTCTCCCCTTCCCTTCTCCCCTTCTCCCCTTCCCTTCTTCCCTTCTCCCCTTCCCTTCTCTTTCCATCTCTCCTTTCCTTTTCTCCTTTCCTTGTCTTTTTTTCGTTTTCTTCTTTCCTTTTCTTTCCTCTCCCTTCCTTGTCCAGGAGCAGCTGTAGGGAAGGAGAAGCTTGAAGTGCTGAGGTGATGCGGTGTGGCAGTAAAAAAAAAAGCCTTGAGGGAGACAAATCCTGGCTTGTTCCCCATCACAGCTTTGAAGGCAGTTGAGTGCTCACAGCCAGCCCCTGGTGTTGTGTCCAGGACATTGCAAGGCTGCTTCCCAGGCTGCTTGGGTTATTTTCCCAATCCCAATCCCTTTCCCTTTTTCTTTCTTCTCTTTTTTTTTTTTTTTTTCTTTCCCCTCTCCTTCTTCTTTTTTATTTTAATCCAAGAATGAGGTTTGCCTTTTTATTTCCCCGAGAAAAAAAAGGTTTCTTTTCAAATTACTTTTTTCCCCCTCTCTTTCTTACACTCTTTGACTCTTTCTCCAGGATGTGTGTGGCCTCTGAGTTCACAATCCCTTTGCCAAAGCAGGTTGAGCACCATAGGAAAGGCAGCTTGGCTAAGCATCCTCCTCACAGGGCCTGAAACACCTGAAGTCTTACTTCCATGAGACAGAACAACCACAGGACCCAGGGACACCCAAATTCCTGTTTCCATGCAGCAGAAGAAACACAGACCCCAGGAACACCCAAACTCATACTTCCAGTCCCTAGGAACACCCAAATTCTTACTTCCAGTCCCCAGGAGCACCTAAATTCCTACTTCCATGCAACAGAAGAACCAGAGCCACAGGAACACCCAAACTCTTACTTCCAGTCCCTAGGAACACCCAAATTCTTACTTCCAGTCCCCAGGAGCACCTAAATTCCTGTTTCCATGAGGCAGAAGAACCGTAGCCCCCAGGAACACCCAAATTCCTGCTTCCTGGCAGCAGAAGAACCACAGCCACAGGAACACCCAAATTCTTACTTCCAGTCCCCAGGAACACCCAAACTCTTAATTCCAGCCCCTAGAAACACCCAAATTCCTACTTCCAGTCCCCAGGAACACCTAAATTCCTACTTTCATGCAGCAGAAGAACCAGAGCCACAGGAACACCCAAACTCTTACTTCCAGTCCCTAGGAACACCCAAATTCCTACTTCCAGTCCCCAGGAACACCCAAATTCTTACTTCCAGTCCCCAGGAACACCCAAATTCCTACTTCCAGTCCCCAGGAGCACCCAAATTCCTGTTTCCACGAGGCAGAGCAAGCCCAGTCCCAAGGCTAAACCACTTCAGATGAATATTTTAGTCTTAAGCCAAACCAGTTTGATGTTGAAATTGCCTCTCCCCCTCCCCTCCCAAACAAGCAGCAAATGCTTTTTGACCAGCTCTGGTTGTGGTGCTGCTCAGAGGGCTGAGTTTCCATTCCCCTCTAGGACTCTGCCTCTCATTTTTCCCCCCCCCCCTTCATGAAGATTTATAATCATTTCTCCCATCTCACTGATTCCTTCATAAGAGAAAAAGATGACTTCAGGGACCTACCTCTGTCTCCAGCTGCCCTGTTTAACACCTCCAAATATTCCTAGTTATGAACTAACATCTGGGTCAGTCTGCCCAGCCCTAGTTTGAAAGCCATTAAGACAGATGCCTGCATTTCATTAAGCAAGATTTGATAAGGTGGGAAGGGTTACAGGGCAAGATTACTATGGGAATTCAGTGAGTTTAAACCTTCACTCCAGTTAATAAAATCAAACAATACATCATAAAAATGTCTGGAAATTGGCTCAATAATTGAAATAGGGCTGGGTGATGGATGGAGATTTATGGATCTTAATGCAGGAGCAGGGCTACATTAGAGCATCATCTCGGAGTCTCTTTGGAATTCAGGCCCTAAAGTCCAAACCTCTCTCTCTCTCTCCTTTCTTTTTTTATCCTGTGCTGCCTTTAGAATCTATTCCAGAATAATAACCACCACCACCCCCCATGGTATGGTTGGTCCAGGTTTAGAAGCATAGAATCATAGAATGGTGAAGGGTTGGAAGGGATCTTTGGTCTAGATGATCCTTAGGGTCCCTTCCAACAAGGCATTCTGTGTATCAGCCAGACCAACCCCCTGCTAAAGCAGGGCCCCCCCCAGCAGCTTGCCCAGCAGCACAATGCCCAGGGGGGGTTGGAAGCTCTGCACAACCTCTCTGGGCAGCCTGCTCCAGGCCTCCAGCACCCTCACAATAAAGAAGTTTCTCCTCCTGCTCAGATGGAACCTCCTGGGCCCCAGTCTGTGCCTTTTGCCCCTTGTCCTGTCCCTGGGCACCACTGAGTAGAATCTGGCCCCAGCCTCTTGCCCCCCAGCCTTTAGCTCTTGCTCCCCAGCCTTTAGCTCTTGCTGAGCATTGCTCAGATCCCCTCTGGGGCTGCTCTTCTCCAGGCTCTCAGCCTTTGCTCCTCACAGAGCTGCTCCAGGCCCCTCAGCATCCTTGTGGCCCTTCACTGAACTCTCTCCTATAGTTCCTCTTGAACTGGGGAGACCAGAGCTGGACCCAGATGTAACCTCACTAGGACAGAGCAGACATGGAGGAGAACCTCCCCTGACCTGCTATAATCCAAAATGTCACTGAAGGGTGCATGAAATCTCAGGGCCCTCAAGTGAAAGGATGTGGTTGATGCTTCCAGAGATGTCTTGTGTGCTGGTGAGCTGTGGCAGCCTGGCTCTGGGTGCAGGTGAGCCAAGACCAGCAAGGCCAGCACCACATCCCTGTGCTCCTGCTCAAGGGTGCCTGAGACATGCTGCCACCACCACTCTTCCACAGCAGTGCAGAGAGTGCTGTGTGGTTGTTACTCTGATTAGTAAAATCAGGAGTAGGTCTGCCCATCAGCCACCCAATGGGTTTTCATCTCTCACCTTCATCCTGCAAGGAAATAGTCAAGGAGCTCTCATGTCAGGTCCTTTGTGTCCACCAAGAGACTCTTCTCCAGGTCTGATCTCTCCTTCCTCAAACCACTGCTTCTCAAACCGTGTTGGCTTTTGTCCTAAATCTTTGCTCTCTCCCAGCAGCAGATGAGGAGCTCTCCCTCCTCCAGAGAACTATGAATCCTCCCTCAACTCCATCCTTCTCCCTCAGCCTTGATGGCAGCCCTTGGTCCTGGCTGCTTAGAGGAAGTGTCCCCTCTGCAGCCTTAATGAAGTGTGTGGCAGTCCTCCTCATTAAGACTCGGTGTTGTCAATAAAAGAGTCATTAAAGTAGTTTGATGAGGATTGGGAGAAAGAGAAGAGGTGCAACAAGACATCTACAGGGCAGAGGGCAGCTCCATCACACACTGTAACCAAACACAGGGGATCAATATCACCCTTGCATTAAACTGAAGCCCATCCGTCAGCCTGAGGAAGGGCAGCCTCCACTGGAGCTCATTTCTGGCTTCCTGGCTTTCTTCTCCTTCCCTTTGCAGAGTGTCCTTCCCTTCTGATGCTGGCCAGCTTCTGCCAGAGGCCACAGAAATGATGTCTCAGAGCTGGCTCCTGCTTAGGATCCCAGTGGATATTAGAAAGGGATTCTCTCCAGTGAGGCTGGGGAGACACTGGCACAGGTTGCCCAGGGAGGGAGGGGGCAGCCACAACCTGGAGGTGTTCAAGGGCAGGTTGGATGAGGCCTTGAGCAACCTGGGCTGGTGGGAGGTGTCCCTGCCCATGGCAGGGAGGTTGGAACTGGATGATCTTTGGAGTCCCTTCCAGCCTAACCCATTCTATGCTCCTATGAATTGTAGTTTCCCAATCAGTCAGGGACTGAGGACTTCACTCATCTCCAGAGCAACATCAGAGAACCTTTTTGGTTGGAAAAGACCTCAATGATCATCAAGTCCAACCAGCACAGACTTACAGCCATGGGCACACTCCAGATGAGACCTTGGGCAGGTTGGATGAGGCCTTGAGCAACCTGGGCTGGCAGGAGGTGTCCCTGCCAGTGACAGGGGAGGGTTGGAACTGGCTCATCTTGAAGCTCCCTTCCAACCCAACCCAACCCAACCCAACCCATTCCATGAATCTATGAACCTGCAAACCCTCGTGAAGCAGAGGTGCAGGAGCAAATTCTGGAGACAATCAAAGACTCCTCAGCTTCCCAAAACCACAGGAGGTGTTACAGGGACGGCAACCAACCTTCCCCCCAGCAACCTGGCCACGCAAAGAGCTGCTGGACAGTGGCAACGCCGTGGGCACAGAAACTCTGGGCTCACAGCAGAGCATCAGCATGGCATGGCTGATTAGGAAACCAGGAGACATTATTCAAGCAGTCAGGTGCATTACCAGATTGGAAAGTTGCCTCTTTGTTTTCTCCCCCCTTTCCTTTGGTTTTGTTGTTGCTGTTGCCTTCTGTGCTGCTGGTCACTGCGAGAGGCAGCTTTAAACGACACCCAGCGGCCCAACAATTTGCCCTGGAATGGCAGGAGCTGTGCTAGAGAAATGGATGGACTGGCATCTGCTTCCAAATAGCAAGAATTAGAGCTGCTGCTCTGAATTTGGCAGGAGCTGCAGCAGTGGGAAGAGAGGACGAAAGGGCAAGTGAGTGCAGCAGCCAGGGAGATGGAGCAAGATGAATAAAGGGCTTGGAAATGTACTTGCAGCAGCAGCAGCAGCAGGCTAGGTGAACAAATAGCCCTGATCCACTTTAATGAAGCCTGTGATCTTCCACCTCCTTTGTGGAATGGGTGTCCCAGGGTCAGCCTGTGCCCACATGAGCATGCACACAAGCCTTATCTTATCTAATTACTCCAAGTTTCAGATTAATTTCAGTGCAGCTGCTTGAAAGGGGGACTGTTATCAGGCAGGGCTTTGTGGTTTAACCTTGTTACCCTTTTGTTGTTAACCTTTCCCAATGGCAGCCCAGAGAAAGCTGAGATCCTGATGCGCTGGAGGAGCAGGGAAAGGTGGGAGAGGAGGAGAGGGAGTGGGGGAGGAGGAGGAGGTGGGGAGGGGGCAGCTGGGAACTGGTAAAAGTCTGTACCCTCCCAGTTTGTTGCATCCAGCTCTGCTTTCAGGGCTGGGTGACAGGAGAGTTGGCTGCTTTGCCTCCAGTGACAGCCACTGGTAGCCAGCCACACAGAGCAGCCCCTAACAGGGACACATCTCCTGCCAACCTCTCCAGATCCTTTGATATTTCTGACAGCTCCCCGTGAAGGACTCTGCCTCTCAGATGTTACCTTGCAGCAGCTCAGCTCCTCTAAGGCTGCCCTGCTTTGTTTCCATAGCTACACCCAATCCCATCTGCCTTCCTGGGAAATTGGATTTCAAAGCAAGACAAGCCTTCAAAGGAATTTGTCCATTTAACAGAATATCATTAGGAGAGAGCCTGGCTGCTGAACTTGGGACCTAAAAATGATTAAGGTGAGGGCTTTTTATCGTGGAGGGAGGCAGCTTTACATCTCCAGCCCAGAAAGCTTGATGCTACGTAACAAGGATGCAGTGGAAGTTGCCAGTGACTGGGCAGACCCTCCACCCCCCACCCCCAAACTGACCACTGAGCTCTTTGTAACCCTATTCACACATGCAAAACTGAAAGTGGCAAGGAAAAAGCAAGGAGAGAAAAAGAAAAGGGGGGGGGGAAGGTCATTTTGCCTGGGAATCAGCCTGCCTGCTCCTAGCTGCAGAAGGCTTGAAGGGAAGGTTTGGCTTGGTGCTAAGGCTTTGGGTAATGGCACTGAAGTCCCCATGGCAGCTGAGGTCCTATCATGGAATGGTTTGGGTTGGAAAGGACCTGAAGGATCATCTAATTCCAGCCCCCTTGCCATGCACAGGGACATCTTCCACTAGGTTGGATTGCTCAAGGTCCTCTGTGTCTCCCTATGTCCTCAGGAAAAGGGATGGAATGGTGACAACAGCTGCTGCATGGGCAATGTGGTCCTGACAAAGTCTTCCTGTAGGGCCTGAGTGGAACATGTGAGGTGCTGGGTCCTGTCTCCAGCTTGCCAGGACTGTGGGATGGTCCAGAAGAGGGCTGTGAAGATGATCAGAGGGCTGGAGAGCCTCCCCTATGGAGACAAGCTGGGAGAGCTGGGGCTGTTCAGCCTGGCAAAGAGAAAGCTCCAGCGAGACCTTAGAGCATCCCTCCAGTACCTGAAGGGGGTCCAGGAGAGCTGGGGAGGGATTTTTGACAGGGTCTGGGAGTGACAACCTGAGGGGCAATGGATTGAAACTCGAGGAGGGCAGATTTCAGACTGGAGATTAGGAAGAAGTTAGGGTGGTGAGACACTGGAACAGGCTGCCCCTCCCTGGAGGTGTTCAAGGGCAGGTTGGATGAGGCCTTGAGCAACGTGGGCTGGTGGGAGGTGTCCCTGCCCATGGCAGGGAGGTTGGAACTGGGTGATCTTTGGGGGTCCCTTTCAACCCAAACCATTCTAGGACTATGAATCTGAAAGCACAGGAGAGCAAAGAATGGACTCTCAGATTGTTGGTCAGTCCCAGGAGTTAAACCATTTAATCACCTCTCAGGCAAATGTTTCCTCCTGCCAAACTGGCAGGGAGCTTGGTCTGCAGGTGCTCTGTGTGGGTTTTGCCTTCCTTTGTTGCCTTGGGTGTGCTTCAGAGCCTGTGAGGATGTCACCCCACACATTTCCTGCTGCTGCATTGTTTACAGCCCCAGTGGAGCTCTGGATCTTTCCTGCTCTCAGCTGTTTTGCAGTTGTGGCTCTTTGGTTTTGCCACAGAGCATTGAAAACAGCATTGTGAGCAGAGGCTGGTGCAGTTGCAGCTTGGTTGCCCTTGGACCATGCAGTCACACAATCAGAAGATGGTTTGGGCTGGCTGGCAGGAACCCCAAAGATCATCCAGTTCAAATCACCTGTCCTCAATGGCAAGAATTTATTCCTAGTCTGAAATCTGCCCTCATCAAGTTTCACTTCACTCCCTTTCATCCTTCCCAGCCCTTGTCAAGAGCCCCTAGTACCTCATCCAGCCTCTTCCTAAACACCTCCAGGGATGGGGACTCCACCACCTCCCTGGGCAGCACATCCCAATGGCCAATCTCTCTTGCTGGGAAGAACTTCTTCCTACCATCCAGCCTAGACCTCCCCTGGCACAGCTTGAGACTGTGTCCTCTTGTTCTGCTGCTGGGTACCTGGGAGAAGAGACCAACTCCCACCTGGCCCCCTTCAGGGAGCTGTAAAGAGCAAGAAGGTCTCCCATGAGCCTTCTCTTCACCAGGCTAAGCAACCCCAGCTCCCTCAGCCTCTGCTCCCAGGGCTGTGCTCCAGACCCCTCCCCAGCTTTGTTGCCCTTCTCTGGACACCAGAAGTGGACACAGTGCTCTAGGTGGGGGTCTCATGAAAGCAGAGCAGAGGTAGGCAATCACCTCCCTCATCCTGCTGGCCACATACCTCGTGATGCAGAAGGTTGTGTGAGCTGCAGCAATGCTGAGAGCATGTGAGCTGACCCTTCCCTTTGCAGCTGCATGAACATTTCTCCCTCTTGACATCTGCATTGATCAGGATGTTATTGATCTCTCTGGCAACATCTGAAGGCAGCTTCTTCCATCTGAGGGCCCCAGCTCCCTCCTTTCTAAACTCATTTTTAAAGTTGCTCAGTCTCAGCAAGCAGCTGCTCTTTATTTGCAGTCTGTAATGAGCTGAGGAGGATTCCTACACAGCACTGGTTAAATATTTATCCCTAAACACCTCCAGGTGAGAACAGGTACACCAGAGCCATCTACCATGCACATCCACCTGCACCTGCTGCTGTTTCTTGCACACAATTAACACCACTCAGCTGTGTTGGGAGCCTCAGGCAGCAAGTGGAAGTTCCAGGCAGCAAAGGGTGGTTTGCATTTTCCTTCAGCTGGAGATTCTCAGTGTTCACATTCCTCACCCATGAAAGCTGCCTGGGAGGTGTAATGGGGCAGGTTACAGAGATGCACATCAGAGAATTGTTCTGGGGTTGGAAAAGATCTCTGAAAGCATCAGGTCCAACCACAGAGCCAGCCCCACCATGGCCACACATTTCTTGAACACCTGCAGGGGTGGTGACTCCACCACCTCCCTGGGCAGCCTCTTCCAACTCCTGACCACTCTTGCAGGAAAGAAATAGTTCCTAATCTCCAACCTAAACCTCACCTGGTGCAGTTTCAGGCCATTTCTTCTCTACTTTTATCACCTGATACTTGAAAGAAGCAACCAGCCCACACCTGGCTCCAATTTCAGGCAATTGGAGGTAATGAGAAGACCTCCCTCAGCTGCTCCTCATCAGGACACAGCTGCTCCTGTGTTCTAGACCCTTCTCCAGCTTTGCTGCACTTCTCCTGACCTGCTCCAGCACCAGAAAGTCCTTCTTGGAGAGAGGAGCCCAGAGAACTAAAGTTGGGCTCTCAGGAGCATGGAGGGAAGCTGAGCATCCTGGCTGCTTGCAAAGAGCTAGACTGAACTGGCCAAGACTAGAAGAAGAAGAGGAGGAGGAGGAGGAGGAACGTGAGTGGTTCCTCCTACCTCTTTAAGGGTGCCCCCACCCTTCCTGCTTCCTCAGTCTCTGCCCCTGAGGGCCAGGAGTTAAGAGGAGCAGGTTTGGCCTTTACAGAAAAGAAGGGGCAGATGTCATGATCCCAGAGGAGATTCAGAGGCTCCTGGAAGGTAACTATGGATTTCTCCTTGCTCTTGTTCTGCTTCATGGGGGAATTTTTCTGTGGTTGGAGGGGAAGAAGCTGAAAAGCTTTCAGTTTTTTTGCTGAGCTGTGTGGGTCAGGACTGTGGGAGCTGCTGCTTCTCTAAAGCTGGTGGTTTCCAGGTCCCTGGGTTGTTTGCCTTCCCTGTCTCTAACCCAGGGGGAGCACACAGGGTATGGTAGCCTGTCCTCGTGGTTTTCTTCTCATTATGCTCAGGAGTTGACATGGTGGCTCCATGTCTCTGCTAGGGATGGGGAAAGCTCTGGTGGTCCCAGATGGGGTGGAAGGAGATGGGAAGGTTTGCATTCAAGGTTGAGGGGTGGCTTCTGGCTTGGTCAAAAGATGTCCTCACTGAGTGCCTTCAGCTGAAGCTCCACTGGTTAGCATTGCTAGGGTGAGACCAGGCAGCAGGTACCAAGGGTAAGAGAAGCTTTTGTGCTGCAGTGGGGCAGCTCAGACAGCTTTTGCTTTGTGTGCTGTCTCCTGGCTTTAGCTGTTGTGCAACTGCTGGGTGTGAGCAGCCTCACCTGGGGGAGAGAAATCTTCAACCCCCCTGAAAATGAAGGGGCAGTGGAGAGCAGCACTGGCTTCAAGCCCCATTTCTACTTCCTAAGCAGAATAGGACCTCCTGAGGCCTCAGCTCCTGAGGGAAGGAGCTGTGCTGGGAGCTGCCAGCCTTGGCTTTAGTGTGTGTGTGTGTGCAAGGTGGCAGGGGGGAGGCTTCTGAAATCACTTTCTCTGGGTTTCTTCACCAGCTTGAGCTGCAACACCCCAGCACCTCCACTCCTTGATGTGCTTGGGTCATGCTGAACTCTTCCATCAGCATTTGCTTCCCACATGAGTGCTGTAGGCAGCTTTGCAACCATTGCTGACCCCATGGTGTGGTCAGCAGAGGCGGGGTGAGAGAGGAGCTGTGCAGAGGTGACCACATCACAACCTGCCTCAAACTGAAAGTGGAGCAGCAGCCTTGCAGGCTGCTGGAGCAATGCTGGAAGCTCAGTGCTGAGCAACACAAGCAGGTCTTGTGGACACATCCTGCTCTCATAGATGTTGGGGGGTGCTGGGGGAGGACTCATTTAATGCCTTGCCAGTTGAGGTGGCTGTGGTGGGGTCGGCTTGGCTGCCTCAAGAGTGTTTTTGGTGACCTTTTGTTTCCTGTCGTGTTGGTTCCTGGCAGCCTGAAACACTGTCTCCTTCCTGCTGAGACTGGAGAATCCTTCTTGCCTTTGCCTCTTCCCTGCCTGAGATTGGATCACTCTCCCCTTCTCTGAGACTGGATCACTCTTGTCTTTGCCTCTCCCCCATCTGAGACTGGATCTCTCCTGACTTTTGCTTCTTTGTTCTCTGAGATTGGATCACTCTCCCCCCTGCTCTGAGGCTGGATCCCTGCTGCCCTCTGCCTCTCTTTCCCCTTGCTCTGAGGCTGGATCCCTGCTGCCCTCTGCCTCTCTTCCCCCTTGCTCTGAGGCTGGATCCCTGCTGCCCTCTGCCTCTCTTTGCCCCGCTCTGAGGATGGATCCCTGCTGCCCTCTGCCTCTCTTTCCCCTTGCTCTGAGGCTGGATCCCTGCTGCCCTCTGCCTCTCTTCCCCCCCGCTCTGAGGCTGGATCCCTGCTGCCCTCTGCCTCTCTTTGCCCCCTGCTCTGAGGCTGGATCCCTGCTGCCCTCTGCCTCTCTTTGCCCCCTGCTCTGAGGCTGGATCCCTGCTGCCCTCTGCCTCTCTTTGCCCCCTGCTCTGAGGCTGGATCCCTGCTGCCCTCTGCCTCTCTTTGCCCCCTGCTCTGAGGCTGGATCCCTGCTTCCCTCTGCCTCTCTTCCCCCCTGCTCTGAGGCTGGATCCCTGCTTCCCTCTGCCTCTCTTCCCCCCTGCTCTGAGGCTGGATCCCTGCTGCCCTCTGCCTCTCTTCCCCCTTGCTCTGAGGCTGGATCCCTGCTGCCCTCTGCCTCTCTTTGCCCCGCTCTGAGGCTGGATCCCTGCTGCCCTCTGCTTCTCTTTGCCCTGCTCTGAGGCTGGATCCCTGCTGCCCTCTGCCTCTCTTTGCCCTGCTCTGAGGCTGGATCCCTGCTGCCCTCTGCCTCTCTTTGCCCCGCTCTGAGGCTGGATCCCTGCTGCCCTCTGCTTCTCTTTGCCCTGCTCTGAGGCTGGATCCCTGCTTCCCTCTGCCTCTCTTTGCCCTGCTCTGAGGCTGGATCCCTGCTGCCCTCTGCCTCTCTTTGCCCTGCTCTGAGGCTGGATCCCTACTGCCCTCTGCCTCTCTTTGCCCTGCTCTGAGGCTGGATCCCTGCTGCCCTCTGCCTCTCTTTGCCCTGCTCTGAGGCTGGATCCCTGCTGCCCTCTGCCTCTCTTTGCCCTGCTCTGAGGCTGGATCCCTGCTGCCCTCTGCCTCTCTTCCCCCTTGCTCTGAGGCTGGATCCCTGCTGCCTTCTGCCTCTCTTTGCCCTGCTCTGAGGCTGGATCCCGGCTGCCCTCTGCCTCTCTTTGCCCTGCTCTGAGGCTGGATCCCTGCTGCCCTCTGCCTCTCTTCTGCCCCGCTCTGAGGCTGGATCCCCTCTGGATAACTTGCAGTCGTGGGCTCTATCAGCCTCTGTGTGTGTGTTTAGTGTGCAGCCTCCAAGCCCATCAAAGCTCCCTTCCAAATGCTTTGTGTCTTCCCCCAGATGTAGGTGTAAATTTCCTCCTCTGCTTTCTAATCAGGGAGGCTGCAGTGAAGTTCACCCTTTCAGCTGTTTGATGTGCAGCTCTTTATTGTTTGGTGCTGACACTTCTGTAAACAACTCATTTCTGCACCTGCCACCTTCCTTTAACTTAGATTATTTTCTTGTTAGCTGACTGTTTTTAATTGAAGGCTTCAGATCTCCTTCTAAAGCACAGCCTTTATTTGCTGACAGGTAGAGCAGGCTATGAATGGAGATTAATTGCATGTCACATACCTCCATATCAAACTTGCTGTGTCTTAACAATCTGCATGGTTCTGGAGGACTTCCTGTGGCTGAGGAGGTTGCTAGCTGCACAGGCTGGAAACGAAGGAGCTTCAGCTCTTACAGGGCAAACTGCATCGCCATCAGGAGAGGTTAAAAGGCAAATGGGTTTAAAAAGAAAGGTGATGTGAGGGTGCTGCCCAGGCAAGAGCAGCTGGCTCCTTAGCTGGCACCTGAAGGGGGCCTGCAAAAAGCTGGGGAGGGGTTTTGTAGTGCTAGGAGCATAGTATCAGTCAGGGTTGGAAGGGACCACAAGGATCATCTAGCTCCAACCCCCTGCCATGGGCAGGGACACCCCACACTAGATCAGCCTGGCCACAGCCTCAGCCAGCCTGGGCTTAAACACCTCCAGGGCTGGGGCCCCAACCACCTCCCTGGACAACCCATTCCAGGGCTTCACCACTCTCATGGGGAAGAACTTCCTCCTCACATCCAGCCTGAATCTCCCCACCTCCAGCTTCATTCCATTCCCCATAGTCCTATCACTCCCTGAGATCCTGAGCAGTCCCTCCCCAGCCTTCTTGTAGCCCCCTTCAGATACTGGAAGGCCACAATTAGGTCACCTTAGAGCCTTCTTTTCTCCAGTCTGAACAGTCCCAACTCTTTCAGTCTGTTCTCATAGGAGAGGTTCTCCAGCCCTCTGATCATCCTTGTGGCCCTGAGGGCCAATGGCTTTGAGCTGCAAGAGGGGAGATGGAGGCTGGAGATGAGGAAGAAATTCTCACCAGTAAGGGTGAGGAGACACTGGAACAGATTGCCCAGGGAGGTTGTGGCTGCCCCCTCCCTGGAGGTGTTCAAGGCCAGGTTGAGCAAAGCCTTGAGCAGCCTGGGCTGGTGTGAGGTGTCCCTGCCCATGGCAGGGGAGTTGGAACTAGATGATCCATAAGGTCCCTTCCAACCCAGTCTGACATTTAATGATGTTAATTTTGGTCCATGGTGCAGGATTATTTGTGCTGCACAGGTGCTGGTGGGTTCCTGCTGACGGTTGTGTTATCGCCTCAGGCACCTCTGGGGTTGCAGTGGTTCAAAGCCAACACAATAAGGCTCTTCTCTCTACCCTGCAATCCTGCAGAGCACTTGCAGATGCTTCTGGTTTCCTGCTTCTGAGCAAGATGTGGTTGCAGCAGTGCTGTTAGTTGCAGTTCCACCTTGCAAACACTCAGCCCAAGTTTCACCGTCGCTGCCCTGTCAGCTAATTGCGAACAGTTTCACTTTTGGCTCTCAGCTGCCTTTGCTGTGGGGCTTTCCCCCATTTGTTCAGCATAAACGTCTTCTGGAGGCTGAAACAAGGGTTCAAAAAGCGTGCTGGATCTCTGACAAGCCCTCTGCTTCTCTTTGTAGGAGACAAAGCAGCCTGGCAGTCTGATCCCCTTCTTGCAGCCTGCCTGGGTGGATGATCCCTTTCTCTAGGTCTTTGGATGCTCTTGGCTGTGATTCCCCCATTTTTGCAGGGAGCTCTTTCCTGCCCTTCCTATGGCAGCTGCATCTTATCTCTCAAGTCCAGAGGAGACACCACCTGCCTGAGGTCAGGGGAACCATAGCAGCAGCAGCAGCACCATCCTCTGGTTTCCCATCAGCACTAACTGTTGAAGGTCCTTTCCATCCCACCCCAGTCTGTGATTCCTCATCAGCATTAACTGTTGAAGGTCCTTTCCATCCCACCCCAGTCTGTGATTTCCCCATCAGCATTAACTGTTGAAGACCCTTTCCATCCCACCACTGTCTGATTCCTCATCAGCACTAACTGTTGAAGGTCCTTTCCATCCCAAACTAGTCTGTGATTTCCCCATCAACATGAACTGTTGAAGGTCCTTTCCATCCCACCCCGTCTGTGTGATTCCTCATCAGCACTAACTGTTGAAGGTCCTTTCCATCCCACCCCAGCCTGTGATTTCCCCATCAACATTAACTGTTGAAGATCCTTTCCATCCCATCCCAGTCTGTCATTTCCCATCAGCATTAACTGTTGAAGGTCCTTTCCATCCCACCCCAGTCTGTGGTTTGCTTGGAGAAATCAAATATTGGACATCTTAAGACAAGAGGAAATGGCCTCAAGGTGCACCAGGAGAGGTTTAGGTTGGACATGAGGAAGAATTTTGCGGCTGCAAGGGTGGGAAGGCACTGGACCAGGCTGCCCAGGGGGGGCCACTGGACCAGGCTGCCCAGGGGGGCCACTGGACCAGGCTGCCCAGGGGGGCACTGGACCAGGCTGCCGGGAGAGGCAGCGGAATCACCATCCCTGGAGGTATTTAAGGGTCATGCAGTAGTAGCGCTTGGGGATATGGTTTAGTCAAGGACTTGTCAGTGTTAGGTTAATGATTGGACTCAATCTTAAAGGTCTTCTCTATTCTGGGCAGTTCAAGGATTCTGTGGCACTAATTCCCCTGCCCGTGGAGGTGTAAGATTTCTCCTGGCAACCTCCTGACGGCCAGGGAATAGAAAAGAGCTTGGAGGGGGGGAAGTGGAGGGAACACACACGGCATCTTAATACCTTCCAGCTCTGCTCATTGAGTGCTGATTAACTCCCAGAATTTAGTGCTGCCATTAAAAGGTTATTTACTACCTGGACTTCAGTGGCTGTGACATAACTCTCATGCTGCTGTGCATCTCCTGCAGGATTCAAGTGGCTAACAGCAATTGCCTCTAGAAACTCCCCTGAAACACTTGATGAAATCTCAACTATCTGGCTATATATATATTTTTTTCCCCCCTTCCCTCTCTTACCTTTTACTTTTTTTTTCCCCCCCAGCTGCAGGAAATGGAAAAGGAGAGCCCTGGAAACTTTCAGAGTGGATCACAGAGAGCCATCTATAAACATCAAGAATATAATGTTACCGACAAGCAGTAAAACTAACATTAGGGTGATTTACTCTAGAGCTGCTTACATATTGCTCTTCCTGATCCACTTGGAGAGTTTATGGTTAGGCTTTCTTTTTCATTTCCTGCTGCTATAAACATAGTGGCTGGCTCGGAAAGAGCCTGGCTTGCACAAGTGACCCTGCTCCTGCCTATAACTTATCCAGCAGCTGATGTGTGCTGACGTCCCAGTAAGTAAATCCTCTATTAGGGCTAATCACGCACTCGTGGAGCTAATCTGTGCTTAAAAATGACAGAGGGATGCAAGGGATGGATATTTACACAGGTTCTGGGAGGGTTTTTACTCCCCACCCCCCTACACACCCCACTCTTGCTTGCTCTTCTGTGGAGATGCCACACAGGCTGCGTTTCCACGGGGCTGTCTCTCCTGCTCACCCATTTCTGTGCTGGGTTTATAGTTTCATAGTTTCATTCAGGATTGGAAGGGACCACAAGGATCATCTAGTTCCAACCTCCCTGCCATGGGCAGGGACACCCCACACTAGATCAGGCTGGACAGAGACTCATCCAGCCTGCTCTTAAACACCCCCAGGGATGGGGCCTCGACCACCTCCCTGGACAACACATTCCAGGGTCTCACCACTCTCATGGGGAAGAACTTCCTCCTCACATCCAGCCTGAATCTCCCCACCTCCAGCTTCATTCCATTCCCCCTAGTCCTATCACTACCTGAGATCCTGAGCAGTCCCTCCCCAGCCTTCCTGTAGCCCCCTTCAGATCCTGGAAGGCCACAATGAGGTCACCTGGGAGCCTTCTCTTCTGCAGACTGAACAGCCCCAACTCCTTCAGTCTGTCCTCACAGGAGAGGTGCTCCAGCCCTCTGATCATCCTTGTGGCCCTCATGCTGGTGTCTGTATCCTAAATTGTCCCTCTGAAGCACCCCTGGACTAGGATCTATCCTTTGAGCTCAGATGGATGCTCTTGGGTGCTTTGGGTGTAATTTAAGTCATAGAATGGCTTAGGTTGGGAGGGACCTTAGAGTTGATCTCCCCCTAGTCAGATGGAACCTCCTGGGGTCCAGCTCATGCCTGTTGCTCCTTGTCCTGTCCCTGGGCAGCGCTGAGTACAGTCTGGCCCCAGCCTCTTGCGCCCCAGCCCTTGCTGAGAATTGCTCAGATCCCCTCTGGGGCTGCTCTTCTCCAGGCTCTCAGCCCCAGGGCTCTCAGTCTTCCCTCCTCACAGAGCTGCTCCAAGCCCCTCAGCATCTTTGTAGCCTCCACTGGACTCCCCCCTGCAGTTCCTTTTCTCTCTTGAGCTGGGGAGCCCAGAACTGGACCCAGTATTGCAGATGAAGGTTCATCAGGGCAGAGCAGAGGTGGAGGAGAACCTCCCCTAACCTGCTGGCCACACTCTTCTTAATGCCCCCAGGATGCCATGGTCTTCTTGACCACGAGGGCACACTGCTGGCTCCTGGTTATGGAGACAAGTGTTATGATCTGGTTTCACTCCTCATTCCTAGGCAGCTCTGGGGAGGGCTGAGTCTCTCTGCTCCTGCCCATCTGTCACTCTGAAGAGGAAGTGGGAAGAGGTCCCTATTTCTGGGGCATGACCACACAGCAGCCTTGTGTCCTTCCTTATCTTCACTTTCAAGAGCTCCCTTTTTCATCTCCCCTCTCCTCCAAGCTCTAAGCCTTTCCTCAGTGTGCCATGAGCAGGCAGCACAGAGAACTGAGGGCTCCCCATTCTCACAGCAAAGGTATTGTGGCTTTTTGACCTCAAAATGTGCTTGCAGGGTGGAGGAGCTGCTACTGTAAGGAGCTGTGGTGGTTCCTGAGGTGTGCTAAACAAGTGCTGGCAGCTGTGAAGCAGGAGGAGCTGAAAGTCTTGTGGGCAGGAGATTAAACTGACATTAGTGGCACAGTATGGGGCTGGAGTGCAAGGTTGGAGAAGGTTCTGCATGTACAGCTCCATGGCTTTGGAGCCAATCTTTGCTAGGGGAAGGTAGCAGTGGCTCTGCTGCTGTGTCAGGGGTGATGTTCTCAGGACTTCTCCCAGCAGCTGGAGAGAAGCTCTGCTGTCACATGCAAGATTTAGATCCTCTTCTACTCACAGTCACTTCAATGTCTTAACTTCTCCAAATGAAGCCTTCAGTCTGACATGCTCCTAGACCAGGCTGTGTGGTACAATGCCTCAAGGGCTTCCCAGTGCAGAGCCAGGTCTGTGTTTCTCAGCCCAGAGCAGGAATCTCTTGCTTGTGAGAGTTAACCTCTAATTGTCTCTTTCCCAGATGCTGAAAGCTACCTGGCAGATGGACTGCAGAAGGAAAACTTGAGTGCTAAAGCAAGGGAGCAGAGGGATGCCATTCTCTTTGACTTCCAGCAAGTTAAAGCCAGGTTTGTGCTGTCTGTTTCTAATGGAAGCACTTCAGAGTAGTGGGGCAGGCTGCCCAGGGAGGTGGTGGAGTTGCCAGTGCTGAAGGGGTTCAAGAAACCTGTGGGTATGGCACTTGGGGATGTGGCTTAGTGGCCATGGTGGTCACAGGTTGAAGGTTGCACTTAAAGGTCTCTCCCAACAGACCCAATTCTAGGATTCTGTGAGCATCTTATCCAACTCCCTTGCTTGAGCAGGCTCACCCAGAGCAAACCCCAGAGGAACACATCCTGGAGGGGTTTGAATGCCTCCAGGGATGGAGACTTCACAACCTCTCTGTGCAGCCTGTTCCTGCATGAGAACATGAGCTGCATCCTTTGGAAGAGGGCCTGGAACACAAGCCCTGTGAGGAGAGGCTGAGGGAGCTGGGGTTGCTTAGCCTGGAGAGGAGGAGGCTCAGGGGAGACCTTCTTGCTCTCTCCAACTCCCTGAAGGGAAGGTTGTAGCCAGGTGGGGGTTGGTCTCTTCTCCCAGGCAAGCAGCACCAGAAGGAGGGGACACAGCCCCAGGTTGTGCCAGGGGAGGATCAGGCTGGATGTTAGGAAGAAGCTCTTCACAGAGAGAGTGGTTTGCCATTGGAATGTGCTGCCTAGGGAGGTGGTGGAGTTGCTGTCCCTGGAGTTCTTCAAGCAAAGCCTGGATGAGGCACTTAGTGCCATGGTCCAGTTGGATAGGGCTGGGTTGGACTGGATGATCATGGAGGTCTCTTCCAACCTGGCTGATTCTATGAAGGTCATTCTGCAGTGCTAGAGGAGAAATTAAGGCACAGAGAAGAAAAGATTGCTGGGGGCTTAAATAAAACTTCCAGTCTCAGCTGCCTTCTATTTTTGGCTAGAAATGTGATCCAGAGCTCGCTGTTAAGGCTCTAGGTGTAAGATAGGAGTTGTGTCACTCGATGTTGAGGCCTGACAATAAAGCTGGGGGTGGCTGAGTGATCCAAGCCTCCAGCTGAAATAAAACTGCTGTGGAGTGCCCTGAGAAGTGGAGAATTTTATCCTTTGGAAGGGCACAGCCAGGCTCTATTCCCTGCAGTCCCACTGAAGAACTTTGCAAGATGCCCTGCTGTATCTTAATCGATCTTTCCTGCTGGCTAATTAAGCATCAGTTTTACTCAGCAGCTCGGGACTGGGTAATTATCAGCCTGGGTTGCCCTGAATAATTGAAAGGAGCTGAATGCAGGAGAGGGAAGCTTTGGGGAAAAAAAATGAGGCTGTGGCACATCTCATGGCAGGACAGGATGGGGGGGGGGGCGTGTTTGGGGGGGGGGTGTGTTGGTGGTCTGCAGAATCATAGAGGGGTTTGGGTTGGAAGGGACCTCTGAAGGTCCTCAAGGCCACCACCTCCCCATCCTGCAGTGAGCAGCAGTGTTCAGCCTGGAGAAGAGAAGACTCTGGGGGAGAGCTCATAGCAAGCTTACAGTACCTGAAGAGGGTTCAAGGAGGATGGAGAGAGACTGTTTACAAAGGCTTGTGGGGATAGGATGAGGCCATGGCTTCAAGCTAGAGCAGAGCAGGTTTAGACTGGATGATAGGAACAAGTTCTGCACCATGAGGGTAGTGGAACATTGCAACAGGTTGCCCAGGGAGGTGGTTGGGATCCCATCCATGGCAATATTGAATTGCAGATGCTTCTGGAGGGGAAAATGAAGCCCTTGAATAAAGACCCCAAGGTGCTGCTGACTTCCTGTTTGGGCTTTATTGCCTGGGGGGCATTTGGAAAGGTGAGGAAAGGGCAGAGTACAGAAAGTTGCTGGCTCTGACCTGAGCCATTAAGGCAGTGGTTTGTGGTGGGAGATTCCTGTAAGGATGACTGCTCTGCTTTATTTGAAAGGTTCTGAGCAGGTCCTGCTGGGTGGGGGGGAAGCATGGCTTTGCCTCTTTGGGGAGCTGCCTGTGGCTTCTGTGGTGCTTGTTCAGGAAATCATCAGCCATTGCCTTCAGGAAGCTCCCTCCCCTCCCAGCCTTTTCTCTCAGCAGCTCTGCTCCTCACCTTCCACCTCTGCAGGGTGAAAGCCAAGCCTGAGTGTAGGGTTTCCTTGTTTGGGTTCCTAGTGGACATGAGTAAACTGCTCACCACGCAGCTCTGCAAGGGAAGAGCTTCCTCCACTGTGATTATCCTGAGCCACTCTCAAGAACTGTTCCTGGAACTTGGCCATCAGGTCTTTATATCCTTGCTCTCCCCGTGGCCTCATAACAGTCCCCCTCCAGGAGGTTCACTGATGACTCTAATGTGAACAAGTGGTTGGGCTTTATGTCTCCATGTGCTACCTGGGAGGATATATTGCTCTCATCTCACCCCAAGAAGCGTGGGAGGGAGGCAGTGGGTTGTGTTTGCAGGTTTTGCCTGGGCAGGCTGGGGGGTTCTGGCTGAAGGAGCCATGTCAGAGGCATTGCAGGTGGTAGCTGTGGGGAGGTTGTCACCATGGGGCTGAGTTATGAGTCCCTGTGCCACTGTCAGCATTCACTTGGTTCTTTAAAGCACAGTGTCATGTTGAAACAGGCCTCCAACAGGTCTTTCTCTTTTATTCCCTCCCCCCCTCCCTACTAACTCAGATCTTAGAATAGAATTAACCAGGTTGGAAGAGACCTCTGAGATCAAGTCCAGCCTCTCACCCAGCAACATCTGATCAACTCAACCCTGGCACCAAGCACCCCATCAAGTCTCTTCCTAAACACCTCCAGGGATGGGGACTCCACCACCTCCCTGGGCAGCACATCCCCAGGGCCAATCTCTCTTACTGTGAAGAACTTCCTCACTTCCAGCTTGAACTTCCCCTGGCACAGCTTGAGACTGTGTCCTCTTGTTCTGGTGCTGCTTGCCTGGGAGAAGAGACCAACCCCCACCTGGCTACAGCCTCCCTTCAGGGAGTTGTAGAGAGCAATGAGGTCTCCCCTGAGCCTCCTCTTCTGCAGGCTAAGCAACCCCAGCTCCCTCAGCCTCTCCTCCCAGGGCTGTGCTCCAGACCCCTCCCCAGCCTCCTTGCCCTTCTCTGGACACCTTCCAGCAGCTCAACCTCTTTCCTAACCTGAGGAGCCCAGAACTGGACCCAGGACTCAAGGTGTAGCCTAAGCAGTGCTGAGCACAGGGCAGGATGACTTCCCTGCTCCTGCTGGGCACACTCTTCCTGCTCCAGGCCAGGATGCCATGTAGCCCTGGGGCAGAGTCTTATTTATCTCCCAGAAATGACAACTTTTGGAGCTTGCTTCTGTTTTTGGATCCCTTGGTGCCCAGGCTTCATTTCAAGCTGTTCCTTGGGAGCATCACTGCTGCTCCTCCTCGTGTCCTAACAAAGGCAGCTGCAGAGCGAGCAGCAGATGTCCAACACCTGGGATGAATCTGATACATGACTCCACTTGGGAACACAAACCCATTCTTGTCCTTTAGCAAGAGCAATAACTACAAAAAAAAGGAGGAGGGGGTGGTGGTGGAAAGCAGGAGTTTTCTTGCTGTTAAATGACCTCACCTCAGCGTTTCGACACGTCTGGAGCAGCCCTGATGGCAGGGGGTGAGCTGGGGAGAAGGAGATTCAGTTAAAAATATGGAGATGAATAGTTCCTGCAGCTCCTTGGAGTCAGCTACTCATTTAAAGTCCCTGTTGGAAGGCAGCTTTTGCATTGATGGAAACAAATTCTTTGGATTTTCTCTCCCTTTCCTCCCTTCCTTTCTCCCCTGAGGTGAAATTTCATAGCGCAAGGCAGACCTGTGGGATATCAAAAGGCAGAGATGAAGAGGAGGGGAAAAGAGGCTTAGTAAATGCTGGGTTTCTCACTTAAACCCACTAGGAAATCCAAAATAGACACTGAAACTCTACCTTTAATTTGCTCCAGTGTGGCAAGAGCAACAGCAGGACCCTGAGGGCCAATCCTGCTCCTCAGAACTAATAGGCACAGGACCATTTCCCAAGGTTCCTCCCAACAGCAAGGAGCTCCAGCATGGACCAGGCTCTTCAGTTCTGCAGAGCAAGCCCCCAGACTGACCAGGATCAGTCTCTCTTGTTTCCAGTGGTATCCAGGGTCAGGACAAAGAGGTAAAGGGCACAAACTGGAGCCTTAGGAGGCTCCATCTCAACGTGAGGAGAAACTTCTTCACTTTGAGGGTGGTGGAGCAGCTGCCCAGAGAGGTGGTGGAATCTCTGTCTCTGGAGAGATTCCAAACCTGCCCTGGAGATTGTGGTGCTGTGGGTGAGCCCTGCTTGAGGAGGGGGTTGGACTGAATGATCTCTGGAGGTCCCTTCCACACACCCCCTCCCCATGCTGGGGTTCTGTGTAATTCTACTGCCTTGTTGTCTAACCCTCCTCAAAGTTTCCCAGTCTTAATCATAGAGTGGCTTGGGATGGAAGGGACCTCCAAAGGTCATCTTAGTCCAACCCCCCTGCAGGGACATCCTCTGTTAGATCAGGTTGCCCAGAGCCCTGTTGTTGAGCCTGACCTTGAGTATCTCCAAGGATGGGGCCTCAACTACTTCCCTGGGCAGCCTGTTGCAGTGTTCCAGCACCCTCATGGTAAAGAATTTCTTCCTAGTGTCCAATCTAGATCTCCTCTTCTCTCATCTCAACCCCTTGTCCTATCACTGCAGCCCTTTGCAAACAGCCACTCTGCAGCCTTCTTAGAGCAGCCTGCCAGTACCTGAAGGGGGCTACAAGGTCTCCTTCTCTTCTCCAGGCTGAGCAGCCCCAGCTCCCTCAGCCTGTCCTCATAGCAGAGGTGCTCCAACCCCCCCAGTCACTTTGGTGGCCCTCCTCTGGACCTGCCCCATCAGGTCAATGTCCTTCCTGTGCTGAGGGCACCAGAGCTGGATGCAGTAGAATAGGATAGAATTAAGCAGGTTGGAAGAGACCTTTGAGGTCACCAAGTCCAACCTATCACCCAGCACCATCTAATCAGCTAAACCATGGCACCAAGCACCCCATCCAGTCTCTTCCTAAACGCCTCCAGTGATGGTGACTCCACCACCTCCCTGGGCAGCCCATTCCAATGGCCAATCACTCTTTCTGTGAAGAACTTCTTCCTAACATCTACCTTACTCCAGGTGAGGTCTTACTGAAGCAGATTAACCTCTCTGGATCTTCTGATCCCATCCCATCAGCGAGGGGAAGTCTCCCCATGGTCCTTTGTGGGGGTAGAGGTATCCCAACAGGGCTGCAAACCCTTCACTAATGGAAACCCATCCAAACTTTGGCCTGAAGCAGCGTGTTTGGCCTGCTTTAATATACTTCTAACCTTATTAATTACATTTATTACTTCCATTTCCCACCTTCTCCTCGAGTTGTGAGATTGAAATGAGAGGAAAATGCAATTTCAGGGTAATTTTGCTTCATTAGTGTTAAATGCACTGCCTGTAATTCCTCCCAATATGAACCTCATTATGCTGGGTAACGTGTGAGCCCAAGATAAAAAGGGATTTAAGGATGTGACCTGATGGGCAGATAATTGAGCTCAGCACATTAATGCCAGGGCTGGACTCTAGCCCCACCACATTGTCCTTAATTAGGCAAAGTGCTGTTCTCCTCCTTCATGTTCTTCAGAGAGCTGAAATTTATTTGCTCAGCAGGGAAATGATCTTGCTGAGCAGGGTTTTGTTCACACTTACTTTGGCCATTAAATACAGATTTATACTGGGGGGGGGAAGGGTGGAAGAGAGAATCCTGGACCTGTCCCCTCCAGAGGGGAGCTTGGACCTGTAAGGGTTTCTACTGCCTGTCCACTTTTGGGCTCCCCCCCCCAAGTTCAGGAAGGACAGGGAAGCCCTAGCTGGAGTCCAGCAGAGGCTCTGAAGCTGCTGAGGGGCCTGGAGCATGTCTGTGAGGAGCAAAGGCTGTGAGAGTCCCTGGGGCTGTTGAGCCTGAAGAAGAGCAGCCCCAGAGGGGATCTGCTCAATGCTGATCATCCAAGGATGGAGGTCATGAGGCTGGGGCTGGACCCTTCTCAGGGGTAGCAGGGCAAGGGCTAACAGCCCCAAACTGCAACTGGAGGCTTCACTTTATCTTAAGGACTAATTTCTTTGATGTGAGGGTGCTGGAGGGCTGGAGCAGGCTGCCTGGATAGGCTGTGGAGTCTCCTCCTGTGGAGAGCTTCCAACCCCACCTGGGTGAGGTGCTCCTGGGCAAGCTGCTGTGGGTGCCCTGCTTTAACATGGGGGCTGGGTTGGAGGATCTCCTTCCAACCCTCCCCCCCCCCCCCCCCTATTTTATGAGTCTGAAAGTGAACTTTTGGACTTGGTTTTACTCTTGTGCCCCTACTGGGGGATCTCTGGTTTGGGGACACATGAGTGTGCCCTGCAGCAGCTGCTGTTAATGGAGATCTAAAGCCTCTCACCACCCCACACCAGTACAGCTGCTCCTGGGTGTGTGTGAGCACAGGAATTCCTTTAGTTTTCAGCAGTCAAGTCAAATGCTGCCCATGATGATTATTTCTTTTTAAGGTCTGTTAAAGTTTCTGTCAGGATGTTCCCAATTTATTCCTCACCTCTTGGTAGGGGATTGAATTTTCCCTCCTTTGGAGGGCTGCTGAGGAAGGAATTCTCCTTGTGGGAAGATGGAAGGGGCACAGATCCAGTTCAGCTGTTAGCATGTTCCACCTGCTTCCATAGAATTGTTTCAGTTGGAAAAGACCTCCAAGATCATCCTGTCCAACCATCAACCTAAGGCAACCATGGCCATTAAGCCATGCCCCCAAGTGCCATGGCCACAGGTTTCTTGAACCCCTCCAGGGGATGGGGACTCCACCACCTCCCTGGGCAGCCTGTGCCAGCCCCTGACCACTCCTGCAGCAAAGACATTTTCTTTCCTGATATCCAACCTAAATCTCCCCTGATGAAGCCTGAGGCCATTTCCTCTCATTCCATCACCTGCTACTAGGGAGGAGCAACTGATCCCCATCTCACTCCAACCTCCTTTTAGGGAGCTGGAGAGAGCAATGAAGTCTCCCCTCAGCCTCCTCTAAGGTGAACAGTCTCAGCTCCCTCAGCAGCTCCTCCCCAGCCCTGTTCTCCAGACCCTTCCCCAGCTTTGTTGCCCTTCTCTGGACCCACTCTAGCCCCTCAATGCCCTTCTTGGAGTGAAGGTCCCAAGGCTGACCCCAGGATTCAAGATGTAGCCTCAGCAGTACTGAGTGCAGGGGACAATCCCTTCCCTGGTCTCCTGGCCACACCGTTTTTGATCTAGGTTAGGATGCTGGTGGTCGTCTTGGCCACCTGGGCACACTGCTGGCTCATCTTCAGCTGCTGTCAACCAGCACCACCAGGTCGCTCTCTGCCCCAAGCCTGGGGTGGTTGTGGCCAAATTGCAGGACCCACATTTTGGCTGCTTTGAAGCTCAAACAGTTGGCCTTGGCCCATTGATCCAGCCTGGCCAGCTCCCTTTGCAGAGCCTTCCTACCTTCCAGCAGGTCAACACTGCCCCCCTCCCCCCCCCCCCCAATTTAGTGCCATCTGCCGACTTACTGAGGGTCCACTCAACTCCCTCATCCAGATCATTGATGAAGACATTAAAGCAGAACTGCCCTCAGTACCTGGGGTGATTGTGGCCATTGACTCTGCCAGTAATGCAGTTTGGTGCCTTCTGGCTCTGGCTCCTTTCAGTAATTTGCATCATTTTTCCCTTCCAGCTGATAAAATTACCCCCTGGTTCCCCGACCCCCCCCCCCCCCCAATCCATTTCCTTCTGAATGCATTGTTAATCTGAAACCTGAGGACTGCAAATGATTGAAATGCTGTAACCAGAGGCTTTGCATAGCTGCTGCTGCTGCTCCTCTAGCATTTAACTGAGAAATGCATTTGGAGTGGTTTGTAACTGACTTTGCTAATGGTCAGCAGCTCCCCAAACCCATTTTCATCTCTTGGGTTTGTTGTTTCCCTCCCTCCCTTCCCCCCCCCCCCTACTTGAAACCTTGTCCAGCATTGATTGTTAAAAGTGGTATGTGTCTCTTTTCCTCCCTCCCCCTGCAAACATTAAAACCCAATGAATGTTGTGCACCAAACAAATTAGACTGCCCTGAGACAGCTAATTTAATAACATCTGTGGTGATCTTAGTGCTCTTAATTGGACAGGAGGAAAACAAAAAAGGTCCAGGAAATTTGATCGAAACCTGACTTGATTTTTATGGTTCCTGCTGAAATTGAGTCTGAGAGGAAAGTGGGTTTTAGACTTTTATAGATGTCAGGAGCTGCAAAGGGACCATTAGAAGCATCAGGTTTGACCCCCTGCCTAATACAGACCGTAAGGTTTCAGACAGCAGCTCTTGCTTCTGGTCCCAAATGAGTCTGGCGTTGACTTCCTCTTGGATCTGAACCTGACTCCCTTTGGGTCTGGGGGATTGACTCCTTCTTGGATCTGAACCTGACTCCCCTTTGGGTCTGGGGGGTTGACTCCCTCTTGGATCTGGATCTGACTCCCCTTTGGGTCTGGGGGGTTGACTCCCTCTTGGATCTGCATCTGACCTCCCCTTTGGGTCTGGGGGGTTGACTCCCTCTTGGATCTGCATCTGACCTCCCCTTTGGGTCTGGGGGGTTGACTCCCTCTTGGATCTGCATCTGACCTCCCCTTTGGGTCTGGGGGGTTGACTCCCTCTTGGATCTGAACCTGACTCCCCTTTGGGTCTGGGGGGTTGACTCCCTCTTGGATCTGAACCTGACTCCCCTTTGGGTCTGGGGGGTTGACTCCCTCTTGGATCTGAATCAGCCTCCCCTTTGGGTCTGGGGGGTTGACTCCCTCTTGGATCTGCATCTGACTCCCCTTTGGGTCTGGGGGTTGACTCCCTCTTGGATCTGAACCTGACTCCCCTTTGGGTCTGGGGGGTTGACTCCCTCTTGGATCTGAACCTGACTCCCCTTTGGGTCTGGGGGGTTGACTCCCTCTTGGATCTGAACCTGACTCCCCTTTGGTTCTGGGAGGTTGACTCCCTCTTGGATCTGCATCTGACTCCCCTTTGGGTCTGGGGGTTGACTCCCTCTGAGTTGGAGTTGACTCCCTCTTGGATCTGAACCTGACTCCCTCTTTGGGCTTGGGGTGGATTCCCTCTTGGGTCTCTTCTCCCAGGCAACCAGCAGCAGAACAAAAGGACACAGTCTCAAGCTGCACTAGGGGAGGGTTAGGCTCAAGGTGAGGAGAAAGATCTTCCCAGGAAGAGTATTTGGCCGTGGGAATGTGCTGCCCAGGGAGGTGGTGCAGTCCCCATCCCTGGAGGTGTTTAGGAAGAGCCTGGATGAGGCCCTTGGTGCCATGGTTTAGTTGATTAGATGGTGCTGGGTGACAGATTGGACTGGATGATCTCTGAGGTCTTTTCCAACCTGGTTAATTCTATTCTGTGACTGTAAGGACATGAAGTTTCCTGTTGGGAGCAAGGCTTTCTGGCAGACCTGCCTGCTCTGGGACTCCATTTGCCTTCCCACCACGACAACAGCATTTTCTTCTCCTCTTTCCTCGTGGTAATTCTCTCCCCCTTGCCCCTCTTTGAGGTCTGCTTATGCTGTTGAGTTGCACTTTTGATTGGGTCTGGCTGGAGACACTGCTACTAGGAGGCTGATGGATTGGAACTGGGGTCTGTCTGTTTGTCAGGAGCAAAGAACATAAACAGTTCCAGAGAAGGGGAGCCCCTCTGATACTTGGGGGTGCTGGTGGACAAAAAGCTCAACATGAGCTCTCGGTGTGCACTTGCAGCCCGCAAAGCCAATCAGATCCTGGGCTGCAGCAGGAGAAGTGTGGCCAGCAGGGCAAGGGAGGTGATCCTCCCCCACTGCTCAGCCCTGGTGAGACCCCACCTGGAGTACTGTGTCCAGTTCTGGAGCCCCTATTACAAGAGGGATGTGGAGGTGCTGGAAGGTGTCCAGAGAAGGGCCACAAGGATGAGCAGAGGGCTGGAGCACCTCTCCTGTGAGGACAGACTGAAGGAGTTGGGGCTGTTCAGTCTGCAGAAGAGAAGGCTCCGAGGTGACCTCATTGTGGCCTTCCAGGATCTGAAGGGGGCTGCAGGAAGGCTGGGGAAGGACTTCTCAGGATCTCAGGCAGTGACAGGACTAGGGGGAATGGAATGAAGCTGGAGGTGGGGAGATTCAGGCTAGATGTGAGGAGGAGGTTCTTCCCCATGAGAGTGGTGAGACCCTGGAATGGGTTGTCCAGGGAGGTGGTCGAGGCCCCGTCCCTGGGGGTGTTTAAGCCCAGGCTGGATGAGGCTCTGTCCAGCCTGATCTAGTGTGGGGTGTCCCTGCCCATGGCAGGGGGGTTGGAACTGGATGATCCTTGTGGTCCCTTCCAACCCTGAATGAAACTATGAAACTATGATGTTTGCTCCTTGAGTGCCTAACCTCAAAGGCTCCACCAGCATGAGAAAGAGTTTGTGTTTGGAACAGAACAAATCTGGGGGCTTCTTCCTGTCTGCTCCCCTCCAGCACCCTTCCTCACCCCCCAAACATGCCTGGATGAGGTGAGAGGGGCGGTGGGTGGTTTGTTGTAAGCTTGTAGGATGTCTTTTGTTACACTTTTGGCAGCTCAGCCCTGGTCCTTTGGCTTTGTGATGGAAATCAGATATTTTGGGGGTGAGTTCCTTGCTTTTTGTATGCTGCATCCATGCAAAAGCACATCCCAAGAGATTCCTTTGTGTGAGGTGGTTTTGCTGAAGTCAGTAAATCACTGGACAGGAGGTTCCCCTCCCCACTCTCCCCTCCATCTCCTTCTACTTTCTTAAGGTCTGATGTGGATTGGACCTGCACCAAGGGAGGTTTAGGTTGGATGTTAGGAAGAACTTTGTTGCTGCAAGAGTGGTCAGGGATTGGAACAGGCTGCCCAGGGAGGTGGTGGATCCCCATCCCTGGAAGGCTTCGAGAAACATCTGGACATGGCCCTTGGGGCCATGGTTTAGTGGCCGTGGTGGTGTTGGGTTGATGGTTGGACTTGGATGGTCTTAGAGGTCCTCTCTGACCCAAACAATTCTATGACAGAGCACTGTGGGGCATGGTTTATTTGGCATAGTGGTGTTGGGTTGATGATCCTTCAAGGGTTTTTTTTCCCCCAACCTTAATGATTCTATGAAGCTCTTGCCTGTGCTTTGCTTTAATTGGTTCTCCTGGGGGACTTCCACCAGCAGCTGGGGACTAGGAGCTTTTGGAGTCAAGTGCAGACCTGACCAAACATTTTGCCTGTTCTCAAACTTTCTGCTTGAAGCCAGGGCTGAGAAGGGTTTCACTTTTGATGCTTAATTGTTTGGTAAGGTTGGGAAATGTCAAACTTGATCCCAAGGCAAATAAGCTCCAAATAAAGATGCAGTTGACTAAGGATTAGACCTCTTGCTTCTAGCTTAGGCTGTCAGCCTCAAGGCAGGAGCAATTACAGTTCCTCTCCTAATTATTTGCTGTCAGAAGTTATTGGGCTATAACTTTCAGGGTAAGCCTCCTGCAAAGCTCAAGGGCCAGAGGTGGTGTAGCTGTGGGTGTAGCAGAGGTGCAGCTCACTTGTCAGTGAGAGCTGTCTCAGCTGACAACAAAAATCAGCTCTGTACTTTGGAGCATGGCCCAAGATGATGAAGTCCTCCTGCTGGCTGGGTTCCTCCTCCTCCTCACTGTGCAGGAACATGTTTTGTGCTGAATGAAGGCTGTGGAGATGATTGTGGGACTAGAAGATCTCTTGTAGGAAGAAAAGCTGAGGGATTTGGGGCTCTCTAGCCTAGAGAAGACTGGGGGTGGGGTGGTGGTCATCTGATCAATGCTTATAAATACTTAGAGGGTGGGTGACAGGAGGATAGGGTCAGGATGTTGTCAGTGGTGCCCAGTGACAGGACAAGAGGTCACAGGCATAGATGTGGACATAGGAAGCTCCATCTAAACACAAGGAGAAACTTCTTTGTTGAGAGTGCTGGGGGCCTGGAGCAGGCTGCCCCAGAGAGGTTGTGCAGTCTCCATCTCTGGGGAGCTTCCAACCCCACCTGGCCTTTGTGCTCCTGGGCAAGCTGCTGTGGGTGCCCTGCTTTAGCAGGGGGGTTGGACTGGGTGAGCTCCAGAGGCCCCTCCCAGCCCCCACCATGCTGGGATTCAGTGATCCTATAGCAGTGGCTCAGGGCTGTAGGTAGAGTTGAACCAGCCCTATTTGCTACCTAGGTTGTTGCAGTAATAAAAAGGCATTTTGCCCAAATCACTACAAAAAGAGCCTCATCTGTCCACCTCTGAAACATAACTCACTGATCAACTATGGCTGAAGTTACCTGCAGCAGATGGGAGGAGGATACACAGAGTGAAAGTCATCCTTCCCTTCATCCTTTCTCAGATACAGACAAAACATAGAACCATAGCATGGTTTGGGATGGAAGGGACTTCTAAAGGTCATCTAGTCCAGCCACAGGAGGTCAGGGGTTGCAAGGGACCCAAAGAGATCAAGTCTAACCCTCCTGCCAGAGCAGGATCATACAATCTAGCTCAGGTCACAGAGGAACACATCCAGACAGGCCTTGAAGGTCTCCTGAGAAGGAGACTCCACAACCTCTCTGGGCAGCCTGTTCCAGTGCTCTGTGACCCTCACAGTACAGAAGTCCCTCCTTGTGTTGAGGTGGAACCCTCCTGCAGCGAGCATCCTCTGCTAGATCAGGTTGCCTAGAGTCCTGTTGAGCCTGACCTTGGATGTCTCCAAGGATAGAGCCTCAACCACCTCCCTGGGCAACCTCTTGCAGCAGCCTCCTGGTGCAGAACTTGTTCCTCACATCCAATCCCAACCTGCTCTTCTCTCATTTCAAACCATTGCCTCTTGTCCTCTCCCTGCAGCCCTTTGCAAGCAATCCCTCTGCAGCCTTCTCGCAGCCCCCTTCAGGTACTTGAAGGCTGCTCTGAGATCTCCCTGGAGTCATAGTTTCATAGTTTCATTCAGGGTTGGAAGGGACCACAAGGATCATCTAGTTCCAACCCCCCTGCCATGGGCAGGGACACCCCACACTAGATCAGGCTGGCCAGAGCCTCATCCAGCCTGGGCTTAAACACCCCCAGGGACGGGGCCTCGACCACCTCCCTGGACAACACATTCCAGGGTTTCACCACTCTCATGGTGAAGAAGAGGGAGGGAGAAAGAAATCCTCCTGAAGGCACCAAGGCATCAACGTGGTGGTTGCCTTTTCTTTTAAGCTTGGGAGAGAAGTAACTAATTCAAGAGGTCTTCCCCCCCTCCAACCCCTTGCAGTCAGTGGCAGATGAAGGAATTAGCTCATTGCTCTTTCATCTTCCCCGAGAACAAGACCCTCTTCCTCCTTCCCTCCCTCCCACCCCATCCACTTTCATTCCCTGCTTAAGCCTTTCCAGAGTGCAGATGATCAAAGCAGGAGATTAAAGACACATCCTGATCTGAGGAGATTTGGATGTTTTTTGACTCTTTCCTTATGCTAAGAGGGGAGGGGGGGGGGAGAAGCCAAACCAACCCAAAACCCACCAAAAACCCAAGCAAAACATCTCTTTGGTATTTCCTTACCCCCGCCCCCTGCTTCCTCCACTCCCTAAATTGGATCAGAGTGAAGCTAAAAGGAACTTGCTGGTCCAGTAGGAGATGGAACTCAATTTGGAGGTTGGTTTGTTGGGGTTTTGGTGGTGTGGGGTGGTGGGGTTTTTTTTAAGCCATTTTAGTGTATTAAAAATGACAGAGGTTAGAAACAAAGCTCTTCCACTTTTATTGAACTGGAATGAGAAGTGACAGAAAATCATTTTGGTCCTGGTGCAGTAAAATGTTATCACTAAAACATGTTCAGAGGAGATTAGGAAGGTCTCTCAAGCGCAAGAGACAAAAGTTCACCAAACAAGAAGTGATATTTGTGCGTGTGTATGTGTTTGTCCTTGTTTCCCAGGAGTTGTCTGGTCAGGAGACAAAAGTATTTCACCTCTCAGGGATGTTGCATTTGAGGGGGATCATGGAATTGTTAGGGTTGGAAGGAACCTCAAGGATCAGCCAGTTCCAAGCCCCCTGCTATGGGCAGGGACACCTCACACTAGAGCAGGTTGCTCACAGCCACCTCCAGCCTGGCTGCAAACACCTCCAGGGATGAGGCTTCCAGCACCTCCCTGGGCAACCTGTGCCAGGCTCTCACCACCCTCATGGGGAAGAACTTCTTCCTAACATCTGAATCTCCCCACTTCTGTTTTTGTTCCATCCCCCCAGTCCTATCACTCCCTGATGACTTAAAAAATCCCTCCCCAGCTTTCTTGTAGCCCCCTGCAGATCTCCTGGAAGGCCACAATTAGGTCTCCTTGGAGCCTTGTCTTCTCCAGACCGAACAGCCTCAACTCCCTCAGTCTGTCCTCATAGGAGAGGAGCTCCAGCCCTCTGCAGAGCAGAGGCTGAACCCTGAGGGAAGATGGTTTCTCAAACTGAATCACAGTTAGAGAGAGTTGGGGTTGTTCAGTCTGGAGAAGAGAAGGCTCCAAGGAGACCTAATTGTATCACAGTATCACTTAGGTTGGAAAGGACCTCGAGGATCATCGAGTCCAACCTATCAACACAGACACCATGACTAGACCATGGCACCAAGTGCCACGTCCAATCTCCCCTTGAACGCCTCCAGGGACGATGACTCAACCACCTTGTAGCCCCCTTCAGATACTGGAAGGCCACAAGAAAGCTGAGGAGGGACTTTTGAGTGTGTCAGGGAGTGACAGGACTGGGGGGGGGATGGAACAAAACCAGAAGTGAGGAGATTCAGGTGGGATGTTAGGAGGAAGTTCTTCTCCAGGAAGGTGGTGAGAGACTGGCACAGGTTGCCCAGGGAGGTGATGGAATCTGCTGCTGTGCTTCCCCTAACCTTGGGCAGGTGCTGCCAGCTCTCTGGGCATGAGAGACAAGATGTTAGCTGCCATAGGAAAGAGCTCCTTGTACAAATGGGGAAGCACTGGCAAGAGGATCCAAAAACCCAGGGAAATTTGCAGCCCTCTCTCACTCCAAAGCACTTTGGCTCTTTCCACCACAATCCAGCTGTTGGTTCTCTCTGAGCTCCTTCTCTCAGGAAAGTTTCTTCTCCCTGGGCACATTTATTATCATCATCATCATCATTGTTATTAATTTGGTGATCCAAAGCAACCAAGTCAAACAAATATTATGCCCTTAATCAGAATGCTGCTGTGGTGTTCTAATTAATCTGTGTCAGTAGCTTGGATGTTTGTGTTAAATCATTTTCTTCATGAAAGCTTTTAATGAGGAAACAAATTGATTGGGTTTTAGTCCTTCCCCCCCCAACCCCTTTTACCTATTGGATTCTTGCCACTAATGCCCAGAGCCCAACCCCTTGGTGCCCATCTTTGAGCACAAGCTCTATGAGGAGAGGCTGAGGGAGCTGGGGTTGCTTAGCCTGGAGAAGAGGAGGCTCAGGGGAGACCTTCTTGCTCTCTCCAACTCCCTGAAGGGAGGTTGGAGCCAGGTAGGGGTTGGTCTCTTCTCCCAGGCAAGCAGCACCAGAACAAGAGGACACAGTCTCAAGCTGTGCCAGGGGAGGTTCAGGCTGGCTATTAGGAAGAAGCTCTTCACAGGAGAGAGATATTTGCTGCTGGGATGTGCTGCCCAGGGAAGTGGTGGAGTTGCTGTCCCTGGAGATTCATAGTTTCATTCAGGGTTGGAAGGGACCACAAGGATCATCTAGTTCCAACCCCCCTGCCATGGGCAGGGACACCCCACACTAGATCAGCCTGGACAGAGCCTCAGCCAGCCTGGGCTTAAACACCCCCAGGGATGGGGCCTCAACCACCTCCCCGGACAACACATTCCAGGGTCTCACCACTCTCATGGGGAAGAACTTCCTCCTCACATCTAGCCTGAATCTCCCCACCTCCAGCTTCATTCCATTCCCCCTAGTCCTATCACTACCTGAGATCCTGAGCAGTCCTTCCCCAGCCTTCCTGTAGCCCCCTTCAGATCCTGGAAGGCCACAATGAGGTCACCTGGGAGCCTTCTCTTCTGCAGACTGAACAGCCCCAACTCCTTCAGTCTGTCCTCACAGCAGAGCAGCTCCAGCCCTCTGATCATCCTCCTGGCCCTTCTCTGGACACCTTCCAGCACCTCCAGATCCCTCTTGTAATAGGGGCTCCAGAACTGGACACAGTACTCCAGGTGGGGTCTCACCAGGGCTGAGTAGAGGGGGAGAATCACCTCCCTCGACCTGCTGGCCACACTTCTCCTGCTGCAGCCCAGGATCTGATTGGCTTTGCGGGCTGCAAGTGCACACTGAGAGCTCCTGGTGAGCTTTTTGTCCACCAGCACCCCCAAGTCTCTCTCCTCAGGGCTACTTTCCAGCCAGTCCCTGCCCAGCCTGGATTTGTGCCTGAGTTCTTCATGCAAAGCCTGGATGAGGCACTTAGTGCCATGGTCTAGTTGATTGGGTAGGGCTGGGTGCTAGGTTGGACTGGATGATCATGGAGGTCTCTTCCAACCTGGCTGATTCTATGAAGGTCATTCTGCAGTGCTAGAGGAGAAATCAAGGCAAACAAACAGAGGGAAAGATTGCTGGGGGCTTAAATGAAACTTCCACTCTCAAGCAGCACCAGAACAAGAGGACACAGTCTCAAGCTGTGCCAGGGGAAGTTTAGGCTGGAGGTGAGGAGAAAGTTCTTCCCAGCATAAGGAATTGGCCATTGGAATGTGCTGCCCATGGAGGTGGTGGAGTCCCCATCCCTGGAGGTGTTCAAGGAAGGCTTGGATGTGGCACTTGGAGCCATGGTTTAGTTAGTCAGGAGGTGTTGGGTGCTAGGTTGGACTTGCTGATCTCTGAGGTCTTTTCCAACCTTATTGACTCTATGGTTCTATGATCTTGCCTCTGCATGGGTCACTGTGCTTCATCTTCAAGCCTTCCTCTGTTTCCAAAGCTCACCTGTGCTGTGCCCCTAGGAAAGTGACTCAAAGTGGGAGAGATGAAGAACTCATGGAGAATTTTCTTGCTGTGGGCAGTGTGTGTCCTGCTGCTGCTCTGAGGGAAGGGGTGAGGTGAGCTGGAGAAGAGTGGTGGAGTAAGAGGGCCAATGGCATCCTGGGGTGCATCAAGAAAAGTGTCCCCAGCAGGTTTAGGGAGGTTCTACTCTGCCCTGCTGAGCCCACACCTGGAATGCTGTGTCCAGTTTTGGACTCCCCAGTTTAAGAGGGACAGAGATCTGCTGGAGAGAGCTGTGAGGATGGTGAAGGGACTGGAACATCTCTGACATGGAGAAAGAGAGACCTGGGGTGGTTTAGTGTGGAGAAGAGAAGGCTGAGAGGGGATCTGATCAGTGTCTATGAATACCTGAGGGGTGGGTGCCAAGGTGAAGGTGCCAGGCTCTTTGTGGTGGTGCCCTGTAATAGGACAAGGAACAATGGCTAAGCTGGAACCCAGGAGGTCCCACTGCAACAAGAGGAGAAACTTCTTTGGTGTGAGGGTGCTGGAGCCCCTGGAGCAGGCTGCCCAGAGAGGTTGTGGAGTCTCCTCCTCTGGGGACTTTCAAACCCCATCAGGATGTGCTCTTGTGTGACCCTGCTCTGGAAGGGAGGGTTGGGCTCAAGGATTTCTGGGATCTGCTGCAGTGCTCCATCGCAGAAGAGTCAGAAAAGACCTCAAAGATGGAAACCTTTGAGACTTGTCAAGAGGAGATGAAGTGCAGGAGGTTCCTTGGGTGCAGCAGAGGATGTTGCTGGGGCCAGCTGGCATCTGCAGGGCTCCACAATTCCTCTTGAAGCTCCTCGCACAAAATGTGTGGTGACCATTTGCTGGGTTCCTGGCAGCACTTCTGGGCTAATTGTTCCATCTGTCACTTACTCATCAGCCTGGAACAAAGAAATCATCAAGAAAATAGTGCAGTGATGCTTTCTCATGGCTGCCTTTTTTCTCTTTGGTCTTTTAGGTACCGCTTGGATTTTGTGCCCCGAGGTGAGTACAAGGCAGGGGAAGAGGTTGGGGTGCAGGGGGGTGGGGGTGAGTTCTCCCTGCTGTGAGCTTGGGGAGCAGGGCAGGCCTGGCTGCTTGTGATGTTTTCTGTGCAAAGCCAACAAGCAGAGGAGCTGAAAGTGAGACAAAGCTCTGGTGAGGGGTCTGGAGCACAGCCCTGGGAGGAGAGGCTGAGGAAGCTGGGGTTGCTTAGCCTGGAGAAGAGGAGGCTCAGGGGAGACCTTCTTGCTCTCTCCAACTCCCTGCAGGGAGGTTGTAGCCAGGTGGGGGTTGGCTCTTCTCCCAGGCAAGCAGCACCAGAACAAGAGGACACAGTCTCAAGCTGTGCCAAGGGAGGTCTAGGCTGGAAGTGAGGAAGAAGTTCTTCATAGAAAGAAAGATTGCCCACTGGGGTGTGCTGCCCAGGGAGGTGGTGGAGTCACCATCACTAGAAGTCTTCAAGAAGAGACTGGATGAGGCCCTTGGTGCCATGGTTTAGTTGATCAGATGGTGCTGGGTGCTAGGTTGGTCTGAATGATGTTTTCCAACCTGGTTAATTCTATTCTATTGAATCTGTAGCTGTGTGGCAGTCCTGAGGGGTGGAAGGGGGCAAAGCTGTGGTGGTGGTCTCCAGCAGGAGTTGGGGGGAGCAGCAGAAGTCCCTTTGCCCTTCCCCTTGAGAGCAGGTGGTGCTGAAATCCACTGCTGAGGCCAAGGTCTCACCTTGGGCAAGGCCAGGAAAGACTTCTTGCAAAGCTGCTGCTGCCAGACAAGGCTTCAAGTTCAGGGAGGGGCAGCACATTCCCATGGACCACTGGCTTGGGAGCAGTGGTAGTTAACCTTCAGCCAAGTGTCCTCCAGACTCATTGCTTCACCTTAGCCTGAACTTGAGATGGAATCTCCCCCCAGGTGTAGCCAAATGGTCAGGCTGTAAATTTCTCCCGAGCGTGACCATCTCTTGTTAGGTCTCTTAACAAGCTGGGAGAGTCTGAGGGTGACTTTGATCTTCATTTCCTCAGTTACAGGGGTGATGATTTAAACTTGCCAGGGTGCCTGCAGGTCACAGGCCACATCACTTGGCGTGTCTGCATATTTGAGGGCTAAATGATGGATAGATATTGGCTCAGAGCCGCCCTGGAGCTGCTTTCACTCTCTTAGGTGAGGGAAGCCCAGCTCTGACCCCCCAGGTTGGAGTTTTTGGTACATCTAGCTTGTAACTATGGCACAGGCTTGGGTGGGTTCATGCTTCCCTCCCCTTTATCCCCTTTAATAATGGTTGTGGTGAGAGGGCACAGGCACAATCAGCTTTTGGCACATGGTTGGGTGGGTTCATGCTTTATTTTCCCTTTAATAATGGTTGTGATAAGAGGGCAGAGGCACAACCAGCTTGCAACCATGGCACATGGTTGGGTGGGTTCATGCTTTTCTTCCTTCCCCCTTCAATAGTGGTTGTGATAAGAGGGCAGAGGCACAGCCAGCTTGCAACCATGGCACATGGTTGGGTGGGTTCATGCTTCCTCCCCCTCTATTTCAATAATGGTTGTGATAAGAGGGCACAGACACAGCCAGCTTGAACCAAGGCATAGAGAATAGTCTGGGTTGGAAAGGACCTCCAAAAGTTGTCCAGTCCAACCCCCTCTGCAGTCAGCAAGGGACATCCTCAAGCAGATCAGGCTGCCCAGAGCCCTCTTGAGCCTTACCCTGAACATCTCCAGGGGTGGGGTCCCAACCACCCTCCCTGGGCAACCTGTTGCAGCGTTCCACTACCCTCATGGTGCAGAACTTGGTCCTCACACCCAATCTAAATCTCTTCTTCTCCAGCTTGAAACCAGTTCCCCTCATCCACATGGTCCCAAGCTGCACCAGGGGTAGTTTAGGCTTGAGGTGAGGAGAATGTTCTTCCCAGAGAGAGTTGTTAGCCATTGGAATGTGCTGCCCAGGGAGTCCACATCCCTGGAGGTGTTCAAGAGGGGATTGGATGTGGCACTTGGGGCCATGGTTTAGTTGTCAGGAGGTGTTGGGTGCTAGGTTGGACTTGCTGATCTCTGAGGTCTTTCCCAACCTTATTGATTCTATGGTTGGGTAGGTTCATCCTTCCCCCCAACTCCTTCCATCAGCAGTGGCAGTGCAAAGAGAGCACCAGGCAGGATCTTGCCAGCATTCAAACCAGAATGGGAGCTGGGGATGTAATAAAAGAGGGGAGGTGGGGGAGGAGGAAAAAAATCCTTGCTGAGTGTTCCAACTCAGCTAATCCTTCATTTACTCCAAGAATAAATTCCAGTATGTTACCTCCTCGATCAGGGCCCATTTCCAGCACATCCTGGCTGGCTGGCTGGCTGGCAGCAGAGAAATGTCACAAAATGCAGCAGCCTTGCAATTCCCCCCAGAACTGTGTTATCACATTTTAATATGAGCCTCGGTGCAGCCTCGGTGCTTCTAATTGCTTTCAAACCATTGTTTCCCTGCCTCTGCTTGATGAACCCAGCAGCTGGCATCATTTGAGAAAGTACAACAGACAGCTGTGCTGAAAATGAAGGTGGGGGGGGAAAGGAAGGGGGGTGGGGGAGGAAAAAAAAGGAGTGAAAGAGGATGAGAAGATGTAATAGGCCTCAAAATGAGGTTTGGTTTTGTTTAGGGGTTTTTGTTTTTCCTCCCCCCCTCTCCCCAATTCAGAAAGTTCAGGCAATTGAGGGGGTGCTGAAGGGAGGCTTTTGTTCTTCTGAAAGGTTCTTAGTTGGAAGCCTAAAAGCAGCAGCAAGAGGATTGGTTTGGGAGACCTGTGTGTGGATTTTTACCTAGGAAGTGCCTGGTTTGAGGAGATGCCTGCTCAGGAGTCGCTGGGCAAGGCTTTGAGGCTTCAGGTGTGGAGGCTGGGCTGGAAGGGACCCTAAAGAGGTCTCCCTCCCACTGGAGCTGGGCTGCAAGGGACCCTAAAAGATCCCCCCCCCAGTTCCCACCCCTTTGCCATGGGCAGGGACACCTCCTGCCAGCCCAGGTGGCTCAAAGCCTCATCCAACCTGGTCCTGAAGACCTCCAAGGATGGTGGCTCCACCACCTCCCTGGACAACCTCTTCCAGTGTCTCCCCACCCTCCCTGGGAAGAATTCCTCCCTCCCCTCCAGTCTCAATCTGCTTTCCTCAAGGTTCAATCCCCCCTCCCCTCTTTTATTACATCCCCAGCTCCCATTCTGGTTTGAATGCTGGCAAGATCCTGCCTGGTGCTCTCTTTGCACTGCCACTGCTGATGGAAGGGGAGGGGGGGGGGGAAAAAAGGATGGACCTACCCAACCATAGAATCAATAAGGTTGGAAAAGACCCTCTTGTCCTGTCAGTGCATAGATGGTGTTGGATGTGATGGGTTGGACTTGATGATCTCTGAGGTCTTTTCCAACCTGCTCAATTCTATTCCATTCTGTCTGGTACCAGCTTTTCTACAGGCTTTAAGCACAACTTGTGGCCACAGCTGGTAAAGGCAGAGAGGCTCCTTGAGCTCAGCTCCATCCTCTCTACACCCACTTGAGATGAGCTTGGAGCCAGGTGGGTGCTGGTCTCCTGTTCAAGCAAAGAAGTGAGAGGACAAGAGGAAAAGACCTCAGGTTGCATCAGAGGAGGTTTAAGCTGGGCATGAAGAAGAATTTCTTTGCTGCAAGAGTGGTCAAGCAGGATGCTGGTGGCCTTCTTGGCCACCTGAGCCCACTGCTGGCTCATCTTCAGTCAGGTGTCAACCAGCACCCCCCAGGTCCTTTTCTGCTGGGCACTATCTAGCTCCAAGCCTGGAGCATCCATAGGGTTGGTGCTTAGCAGCGCACAAGGGATGGAGCTACCAGAGGCAAGTGTGCAGCTTCCTCTCACTGACTGGCACTGTGCAGAGGCCTCAAGTGGGAGATTTATGAAGCAGCTTTTCTCCTTAAAAGCCCCAAATCCATTGCCTCCAGCTGAAGCAGAGCTGGGAGGTGGAACTGAGCATTTCCCTTCACCACTGGCTCCCTGCTCTTGCATTTTTGGGTCATGTAGTTATGACAAGTACAAGTAGCAAATCATTAAAACAGGAGAACCCCACCCCCCCCACCCCAACCACCAACCCCAACCCCATCTTTACTGTAAAGATCTCCTTTGAAGCTGAGCTGGAGTGTTCCTGAATTAATGGAGTGTGTGGTGAGCTTTATTTCTTCTTCCCCCCCCCCCACCCCTCCCAGTTTTATTTATAAGACCTCTTTTCTTTGCACTGATGCCAAGAAGCCTCCAGCTCAGTGGTTAAGCAAGGTTCAGAGGCAGAAACCTAAGCCTGGATTTATGATGTGTTTGGAAACACCAGAGGGGGAAACCCACCCTGTCCCCCCCCAATCCCCCCCTCCCTCAACCTATTAGATTGACAATTTCTTTCTCCTTTTTTTTTTGTTGTTGTTAAAACCCTCAATTTTTATCACCATGGGTGGAATTCCCTGGCTTTGGCAAGGCCAAGCCCTGAAATGTCATAGCAAGGGAAGAAAACAAAGGAACTTTTGTTAGGATGCCTTCTAAAGCCCCCCCCTCCCCTCCCCCTCCAGATTGTCTTTGGGTGGCTTTGTAGAACCCAGAGTTAATGAATGAGAAGAAACAAAGCAACCCTAATGGCAAGGAAGCTGGTGAGAGGTTTGGAGAGCATGGAGGAGAGGTTGAGGGAGCCTGGGGGTGGTTAGCTTGAAGAAGAGGAGGCTGAAGGGGAGACCTCGTTGCTCTCCATGGCAACCTGAAAGGAGGTTGGAGTGAGGCTGGGGTTGAGGCTGCAGCTAGTGACAGGACAAGAAGTAATGGCCTCAGCTTGCACCAGGGGAGGTTGAGGTTGGACATGAGGAACAATTTCTGTCCTGCAAGAGTGGGCAGGCATTGGAAGAGGCTGCCCAGGGAGGTGGTGGAGGCAGCATGCCTGGAGGGGCCTCAAGAAATGAGTCAATATGGAACTGTTGGATGTGGTCTGATGGCCATGGAAGTGCAAATAGAAGGTTGGACTTGATCATCTTAGAGGTCTTGTCCAACCTTAATGACTCTATGATGATTTGACCCCTTTCTCCCCCCCTCACCCCCTTCCCCCCCCACTCACAGTAATTAAGGGGCAGCTAACAGAGTTGTGGGGGTTGAGAAAGCTCTCTGAGGCCATCCAGTCCAAGCATCAACCCAACACCACCATGGCCCCTAAACCATGGCCCCAAGTGCCATTTCCACAGGGTGCTGGGAGTCCCCATGCATGGAGGTGTTCATCTCCTCCCTGGGCAGCCTGTTCCAATGCCTGACCCCTCTTACAGCAAAGAAATTGCTTCTAACATCCAACCTCGGTTTAGATGTTCACCACTGACTGAAATTCAGACTGCTGTAGCACAAGGGAATCCAAAAGCCCTTTTCTTAGATTTGGGGTTTTTGGGGTGGTTTTTCTGTGTGTTCACTGCATGAAAGAAGGGGAAAGAGCAAAGCAGGAGCCAGGAAAAGCCTCCAAGAGCAAACATACCCAAAGCTGGGTTGGCTGCTCTCAGGCTCTCCTTGGAGCCCCCCACAACTGATGAACCTGCAGCATGTAGGACAGGACTGGAAGAGGTAACAGCAACCAGAAGCTTGGCTTGGTTGTCCTGTAAACCTTTCAGGACCTTTATTGAGAGGAATTAGGTTAATGAGGAGAGCTTTTTGAACTCTCTTTAAACCCACCCCCTTGATTTAAAGCTCCTCACAAGCTTTCCTCCACTCTCCTGGTTTGGATTACTGGGTGCTGCTTGGAGCTTTGGACTTCATTAATCAAAGCAGCCAAGTGCCCAACTCACCCAGGGCTCTTTGAAAGCCATCCCAGTTGTTGCACCTCGGGGCAGTGCTTCACATTTAGCAGCGTCCCTGTGGTCCCTCCCCTCCTCAGGGAAGTTCAGAGCCCATCAACCTCTTCAAAACCAAGCAATGCACCGTAAAGGAGGTGGAATAAAACTGTCAGGGAAGGTGCTAAATCTACAGCAGCTTGGGGAGCTCTGCTGGGTTAAATATTACCAAGTTCTGCTGCTCTCACTTTGGTCAGTTAATAAAAGACTCTCTCTAATTATTGAATTGTCTAAATTGCCTAAATTGTGGAGCTCTGAGGGGTAGAGAGGCTTCTGAAATGAAGCCTCTGTGCTTTCTCAACTTGTTTGTCTCAGGAAGTTGGGCTGCAGCTTTCTTCTTCTTAGAAGTCTCAGGGATCAAGCCTAAGGTGCTCAGATGAATCTGCAGCCCAAAAGTGTTGCCCTGGGCTCATGGAACAAGGGGTCTGGAACTGGATGATCTTTAAGCTCTCTTCCAACCCAAACCATTCTATGAAACCTTCAAGAAATTGCCCCAGTGAGGATAAAGCAGAAGAGTGATCACCTAGAACATCACCTCAGCTTCTGCACAGTGGGTAATAGCCCCTTCTGCTCCACAAAGAATGGGGGTAAAAAGGATGCAAGTTCTTTCTTTTGGCCATGAAGATGTTTTGGGGGTCTTAGGAAAAGCTGCTGAGAGGCCTGGAGTATCTCTGAGAGGAGGAAAGGCTGAGAGCCCCCAGGGCTGTTGAGCCTGGAGAATAGCAGCCCCAGAGAGGATCTGAGCAATGCTCAGCAAGAGCTAAAGGCTGAGGGGCAAGAGGATGGGGGCCAGATTCTGATCAGTGGTGCCCAGGGACAGGATAAGGAGCAATGGACACAAACTGGTTCCCTCAGGAGGTTCCATCTGGGCAGGAGAACAAACTTACTTGGTTTGAGGGTGCTGGAGCCCTGGAGCAGGCTGCCCCAGAGAGGTTGTGGAGTCTCCTCTGGGGAGATTCCAACCCCCTTTGGCCATTGTGATCCTGGGCAAGCTGCTGTGGGTGCCCTGCTTGAGCAGGGGTGTTGGGCTGGATGCTCTCCAGAGATCCTTTCCAGCCCTCACCATGCTGGGAGCAGGTGAGTGTCCTGTTCTACCCCCTTGAGCCTCACTGGGATGCAGGGACCTGGGTGCCCTCTGCATCCATAGCACTCACTCAGCTGTGCTGCACCCTGACCCCTGTGTCCTTTAAGCCTTCAGCTGGTTCAAATCTGGAGTCCTGAGTCTCTCTCCTTGCTCTCCCCACAACAATTTCTTCACTGCTTTGGTTTGTGGAGCACTAACTCCATCCAAATCACTTCCAAAAGAGTCATCCTGCCCTTTGAGTCAGACTCCATCCTGAAATAGAGCAGTAAAATCATCCTTTGCATTATCATAAACACCTCCTGGGCACCTCCTCCAGCCCCTGGAGTGCTCTTTGCTCTCCTCTCTTCCTCCCTTTGCATTCCCTGTCCCTGCAGGTTTTTTTTTTTCCTGAGCAGTGAAATTTGCTGCAGATAGGGGCAAGACAGCCTCCTTGTGTCTTGTCATTGGAATATGCTCACTCCACTCCAGCTCCCCTCCTGCCTCTCTTCTCTTGATTCCTTGCTCCCTTGGAAGGATTTCAGCTATGAAAATGTGCTGAACCTCCTGACACTGCAGTGGGTCTTGCTCCAAGCTTGTTTAGCCTGGAGTCTCCTCTTTGATCCTGATGATTTTAAAGCTGTTTGGCTTTGGTTTAGATCCCAGATTCCATTTGCAGGACTGCTTTTGTTAACTGTGCACTGCACAAGCCTGGGGCCTGGCTTCCCACACACTGCTTTGCTGTGTTCTCAGCAGAGCTGCTACCTCAAAAAGATGAACTCAAGCACAGAGTTGTCATCTTCCTCTTCCTCAGCATCCCCATCCTTTAAATGGAGACCTCTCCACCCCCCACTCCCCCCTTCAAAGAGAGGCTCAGGAGGAATAATTTATTAGTGGCCAGAAATACAAACTCTTGGTAGCTTCAGGCTGCTTTTTGCTCACATTTGGCTGGGCTTTTGTACTTCACTGATGTGTTACCAGGTCATAAATGTGAGGATAAATCTTGTTTACTTGTTTACATCCCGTGGGAATCTTCTGCTGGGCTGGGTTTCAGGCTCCTTTCCTAGCAAGGCTGGGCCGGGGCTGTGCTTCCCCTGTCAGGCAGCTGTTCCCTGTAGCTGCTGCCCACTTGAGAGGCAGAATGTGCAGTGCCTCTGCTGAAAGGGTGCCAAGGATTACAGGAGAGAGGAGCTGGGGGGGAGGAAATCAGAGGGGGAGGGAGCAAAGACACAGCAGAAAAGAAAGAGGGAATTGGAGAGGAGAGAAGAGAGATGGGGAATGGCACAAGGGCCTGGCAGGGGATTAGAAAGTACAGAGTGATGGGTGAGATGCAGAATGAGCTCAGCAGCTTCTTGTCTTTATAGGGTTTTGGGGGGAGACATTTAGGTCCTCTCCAAGCTCATCAGCTCCTTGGATTCCTAAGAATGAGCTTTGCTGTCTTGCAGAGCAGCCCTGCCAAAGTTTGCTGCTGGCCAAAGCTTCCAAGCTGCAAACTTCTGGAGTGTCAGTCGTGGGGTGGAGGTTTTGGTGTGTTGGGTAGGACGCCCCAAAGCCTTTGGGGGGTGTGGTTTTGCTTTTCTCCTTTAGAGGAAACCCCCCATCATCATCAGCTGTGAGTAGGCTTTGGTTTGGATACCTGCATTTTGGGTTAAAGGTCTGCATGAAAAACTTCCAGGCTGTTTCGTGTTTGCTGTAAGGATGAAGCTTCTCTGCTGGGTGACAAGGGAGAGCAAATAATCTCACCTCCACCTGCTCTGAGCTGCTCAGCCTTGTTTGGGGTTAATTGTCTCACAGCTGAGAGGTGCAAACTTTGAACTTCTTTTGGTGGTCTAAATCCTTGGACCCATTGCAGGACTTTGAGATAGATACAGCTGTAGATGATGACATAGATGATCTTGATGATGATACAGATACACATCTGTATTATTTCTCCTCTGTAATCTGCTGCAGGTGATCCTGCCCTGGCAGGGGGGTTGGACTGGATGGGCTTTCAAGATCCCTTCCAGCCCCTGAGAATCTGTCATTTTGTGATGATTTTCCTCCCCAACAACCAGAGCAAATGACCTTTGAATGTCCCCTCCAACCCAGAGCATCCTCTGATTCTGTTTTGCACCCTAGAAAGCTTCAGGAAGTCTCTCATTGCGTGGCCCAGCTCCTGTCTGATGGATTTTTGTCTATCCCAAGAAGGTTGTCCCCCTATTTTTTTTTTTACTCCCCACCCCCTCCATCCCTGCTGCCAATCCTGCCCGAAGCAGCAGCAGCAGCAGCAGCCCCGGCGATGCTGCGCGCTGCAGCCCGACCTGCTGGGCAGAGGAGCTCATTGCAGCCCCCGGTCCTGCTGGGCAGCGCCAAGCCAGCCCTGCCGCTGCGCCAACCCCAACTTCTCCCTTCCCACTTTTTGTTCCATTTTCTCTTTTTAACAGAAGTGGCGTTTTTAGTGGGCAATTAAATCGCTTGGTTATGTGTAATTAGCACAAAGGGGCTAGGGAGGGAACAAAATGAGGCTCGGGCTGGATTCTCTCCTCAGCCAGCCGAGCCCTGCTTTGGGTCCTGACGTTTCTAAAACGATGATAAATCAGCTCCTCCTGCCTGGGAGGAGGGCCCTGCCTTCGCTTTTTGACCCTCTTGCCATGAGGTAGAGCTGCCCTGCTGATAAAATACAGCCAAAGCAGACAGGTCCTGCTCTCACCATGGCCTTGCTTTGCTTCCCGGGCCAGGGATGAAGTTGGTTTCCTTCTGTGCACAATCTCCACCTCCAGGAAAATGTTTGTGAAGGGGGAAATAAACACTCTGAGAGCTGCAGCTAAAGGAATTTCTCTTCTCTTTTCATGGAATCATGGAATCAATAAGGTTGGAAAAGACCTCAGAGATCAGCAAGTCCAACCTATCACCCAGCACCTCCTGACTAACTAAACCATGGCTCCAAGAGCCATGGACATGCGTCACAGTGGTGTGCAATACAAACCTTGGGAGTTTGAGGCTAAAAGGATGTTTCCAAGCCCTGCCACTCTGCAGGAGGCAAGAGTCTGGGGGAAGAAAGTGGAGAAAATCTGTACCACTCAACACTTCAGCTGTCCACATATTAATCACAGAACAGTTTGGGTTGGAAGGGACCTTCAAGCTCCTCCACTTCCAACCCCTTGCCAGAGGCAGGGACACCTTCCACTAGCCCAGGGTGCTTGAGGCCTCATCCAGCCTGGCCTTGAACTCTTCCAGGGCTGAGGCATCCACAAGCTCCCTGGGAAACCTGTGCCAGTGTCTCCCCAGCCCCATAGTAAAGAATGTCTTCCTGATGTCCCATCTCAGTCTACCCTGCTCTAGCTTAAAATCACAGGGGCTAACCACACACCCCCCAGATGGGCTCTTAGGAGCTGAAAAGGCCTCTATGGTTGGAAATGACCTCTAAGATCATCACCCGCAGCCTTCCACCCCCAACTTTCCACCCCTAAACTTTGACCCCCTAGCCTTCCACTCCGGAACTTGGATCCCCAAACTTCCACCCCTAAACTTTGATCCCCAGCCTTCCACTCCTGAACTTGGATCCCCAACCTTCCACCCCAGCCTTCCACCCCTAAACTTTGATCCCCAGCCTTCCACTCCTGAACTTGGATCCCCAACCTTCCACCCTTAAACTTTGATCCCCAGCCTTCCACTCCTGAACTTGGATCCCCAACCTTCCACCCCTAAACTTTGATCCCCAGCCTTCCACTCCTGAACTTGGATCCCCAACCTTCCACCCTTAAACTTTGATCCCCAGCCTTCCACTCCTGAACTTGGATCCCCAGCCTTCCACCCCTAAACTTTGACCCCCCAGCCTTCCACTCCTGAACTTGGATCCCCAACCTTCCACTCCTAAACTTTGATCCCCAGCCTTCCACTCCTGAACTTGGATCCCCAACCTTCCACTCCTAAACTTTGATCCCCAGCCTTCCACTCCTGAACTTGGATCCCCAGCCTTCCACCCCTAAACTTGTATCCCCAACCTTCCACCCCAGTCTTCCACCCCTAAACTTTGATCCCCAACCTTTTATCTCCAGCCTTCCACCCACCCCTTCCACTCCACACCTCCATGCTCACTACAGCACGTCCCCAAGTAGCACATCTCCTCACTTCTTGAACCATCTCCAGGGATGGGGACTTCACCACCTCCCTGGGCAGCCTCTTCCAATGCCTCCCCACTCTTTCAGTTAAAAAAACCCCAAACAATTGCTTCCTAATACCCAACCTAAACCTTCCCCTGGATGATAGTTTTCCACCTCTGCTTCGGGAAATGCATCCCAGCTAAATTAGTCCCTTAAAAAAACCTAAGGATATTAACACCGTGGAGCATGAAAGCAGATGGGATTTGGATCAGAGACCTTTATTTGTAGCAGGGTCCTAAGGAGTCATTACTTGAAGGCAGGAACTTTGTTTCCTGGAATATTAACTGGGATTGGGGAGTTTTGCTTCCTCTTTGGCATCAACAAGCTCATCATAAAAGTGTAAATGGAACTCGCTTGCTATTGATTTTGCTTCTGCTCTGAAAAGATGCTTAATGAAACTCGAGGTACCCAGATAAAGACCTTCCCTGAATGCAAAGCAAGAGCTTAATTGCACTTCCCTTAACAAGCTGCTGGAGATGAATTATTCCCCCCCTCACCCCCCTCCACCCCTACAAAGCCCTTTCACCTATTTAGGTAGTTGCTCTTCCTGTGTGGGTCAGGATGTATTAATTCAGCTTTCCCCCTCCTCCCCTCCTGTGGTTTTTTTCTCCTCATTTTTCTTTCTTTTATTTTTTTCTCCTCCTTTTATTTTATCTTTTTTCCCCCCTTCCTTTCTCCTCCCCTCCTTTTTCCCCTTCTCCTTCTTTGCCTCCTCCTTTTCTGCCTCCTTTTACCTCCCCTTGGCCTTCCTTTTTTGCCTCCTTTTTTTGTCTCCTTTTTTACTTCTTCTACCCTCCTTCCTTTCCCCCTTTTCTTGTCTCCTTCCTTTCCCCCTTTTCTTGTCTCCTTCCTTTCCCCCTTTTCTTGTCTCCTTCCTTTCCCCCTTTTCTTGTCTCCTTCCTTTCCCCCTTTTCTTGTCTCCTTGCTTTCCCCCTTTTCTTGCCTCCTTCCTTTCCCCCTTTTCTTGCCTCCTCCCTTTCCCCTTTTTCTTGCCTCCTCCCTTTGCTCCCTTTCTTGCCTCCTCCCTTTGCTCCCTTTCTTGCCTCCTCCCTTTGCCCCCTTTCTTGCCTCCTCCCTTTGCCCCCTTTCTTGCCTCCTCCCTTTGCCCCCTTTCTTGCCTCCTCCCTTTGCCCCCTTTCTTGCCTCCTCCCTCTGCCCCCTTTCTTGCCTCCTCCCTTTGCCCCCTTTCCTTGCCTCCTCCCTTTCCCCCTTTCCTTGCCTCCTCCCTCTGCCCCCTTTCCTTGCCTCCTCCCTTTGCCCCCTTTCTTTCTTCATTTCTTCCTCCTTTAGCTCTCCTTTCCCCCCTCTTTCCCCCCCCCTTCCTTTTCTTTTTGTCCTATTCCCTTCACCTTCCTCATTCTCTTTCCCTTCGAGTCAATCTTGCTGCTGTTCACGCTCTGAGGAGCTCTAAGTCGGGGAGTTGAGTAGGAAGATGGAGCAGCTTTGCATCAGGTGCAGAGTAATTATTTGCCAAGGTTCTGAGCTATTTGGGTTTTATTCCCTCTGTTTTCACTAAAAGCTAATGAGGTTTTTCTTTTCTTCCTCCAGAACAATAGCCTGGGCCCTGACTGGTTATTTGTTTGGGGTATTTGTGTGTGTGTGTGGACTCAAGTAGCTGTTGCTGCTCCATAAACTTTATGGAGAAGTGGATTAAAGCAGGAGAAGTTCTCCTGATGCACATCCAAATAGGAAGGCAAGAGGAAGAGGATGGGTTTGAGGGAGCCATGGCTGCAGGGAGAGAGCTTGGAGCTGAAACTGGGGGTGTAGGGGCTGAGAACATTGCTGATGCCAAAGCTCCCCAAGTGCTTTTGTGTGTATGGACTTGTGTGTGCAGTGCTTGGCATGCTGCATGTGTGGGCATGCTGTAGTGCTTGGCATGGCACAGGTGTGGGCATGCTGCATGTGTGGGCATGCTGTAGTGCTTGGCATGGCACAGGTATAGGCACGTTGCAGTGCTTAGCATGCTGCATGTGTGGGCATGCTGCAGTGCTTGGCATGCTGCATGTGTGTGCATGCTGCAGTGCTTGGCATGGCACAGGTGTGGGCATGCTGCAGTGCTTGGCATGGCACAGGTGTGGGCATGCTGTAGTGCTTGGCATGGCACAGGTGTGGGCATGCTGCAGTGCTTGGCATGCTGCATGTGTGGGCATGCTGCATGTGTGTGCACGCTGCAGTGCTTGGCATGGCACAGGTGTGGGCATGCTGCATGTGTGGGCATGCTGCAGTGCTTGGCATGCTGCATGTGTGTGCATGCTGTAGTGCTTGGCATGGCACAGGTGTGGGCATGCTGCATGTGTGGGCATGCTGCAGTGCTTGGCATGGCACAGGTGTGGGCACGCTGCAGTGCTTGGCTCTACCTCCATGGGTTATGCCCCTTTGGCTGACCAGGTGAACCCTGTTTCCCCCCTGCATGGAGATACCTGGAAGAGCCCCTTTGTGGTGACAGCTCCTTGGCCACACTTCATGCCTGGCACTCATTCACCCATCCCAGAGAAACCTGTGCCTTGGTTCTTCCCTGTGCTCCACCTGTGCTCCAGCTCCTCCTGCTGCTCAAGCCACTGCTTTATCCTTGGAAGAAGCTTACCCAACAGGATCCCTCTCCTTGCTCTGATGGTTTACTGCAGGGGGGTGTCCCTCCCCTGGCACAGGGGCTGCCACCAGCTCCTCCCAAACCCAGGCTTGCTACCACCATAATCCTGCACCTGGACCTCACTGCAAGGGATGACCTGGTACCACAGAGATGGGTTTGATGTGGTGCAGGTTGGTAGGAAGAAAATGTTCTTTCTTTAAGAGGCTGAAGGAAGTCATGGAAGCTGTCTTAGACCACAGTGCATGGAGGAATCTTAAGGGGGCCTACAAGAAAGCTGGGGAGGGACTTTTCAGGCTGTCAGGTAATGGTATGACTAGGGGGAATGGAACAAAAATAGAGAGAGGTAGATCCAGATTGGATGTTAGGAGGAAATTCTTCCCTATGAGGGTGGTGAGAGCCTGGCACAGGTTGCCCAGGGAGGTGGTGGAAGCCTCATCCCTGGAGGCTTTTAAGGCCAGGCTGGATGTGGCTGTGAGCAACTTGCTCTAGTGTGAGGTGTCTGTGCCCATGGCAGGGGGGTTGGAACTGGCTGATCCCTGAGTTCCCTTCCAACCCTGACAATTCTATAATGCTCCTCAAGGATTGGACATTGTGGTTCCCTACAGCACCCTCCTGCTGGTTGGGAGCAGATTCTTTTTGGACAGAGGACCTTTTCTTTTTGGAGGATCTCGAAGTGCAGCACTAAAAAGAGGGAAGAAACCTCCCTTTGTCACACCCAAGCGAGCAGAGCGCTCAAATGACTTCTCCAAGGTCAGTGGTGTGCTCATGGATGTGCTCTGCTTCCCAGAGTCGGTCCAACGGAGCAGAGATTTCACTCTCTGCTTTTTAACTCCTAATTGGCTTTTTTTTCTCCCTCCCCCTCCCCCTTTTGTGGAGGTCCATGCATGAATTTCACTCTGCTGTAGCACAGAGGAACGTGCTGGCTTTGCTCTCCATGACCTAGAAGTAATCTGTGGGTGGAAAAAACGCTGCTGATGTCTGATCCCATGGGATCAAGGACAAAGGATGTCCCTTTGGGATGGAGCCTTGAGCAGCCTGGGCTAGTGGAAGGTCTCTGTGTCCATAGCAGGGAGCTGAAACTAGATGATCCTGAAGGTCCTGTGGGGACCTTAGAGCTGCCTTCCAATACCTGAAGGGATCCTGCAGGAAGGCTGCAGAGGATCTGTTCCTGAGGGTGTCTAGAGACAGGATAAGGAGGAATGGTTGGAAGCTGAGGGAGAACAGGGTTAGAGGAGAGCTGAGGAAGAAGTTCTTCAGACTGATGGTGGTGAGGCTCTGCAATAAGCTGTCCAGGGAGCTTGTGGATGCTTCCTCTCTGGGGGTGCTCAAGGCCAGGTTGGATGAGACCTCAAGCAGTGAGCTCTAGTCGAGAGGTGTCCCTGCCCATGGCAGGGAGGTTGGAGCAGATGATCTCTGAGGTCACTTCTAACCTGAGCCATTCTATGTTTCTATCATTCTGTGAACCTCAAACCTTACAGCTGAAAATTCTGTGCATCATCAGCTCTTGGTTGCTTAGCCTGGAGAAGAGGAGGCTCAGGGGAGACCTTCTTGCTCTCTCCAACTCCCTGAAGGGAGGTTGGAGCCAGGTGGGGGTTGGTCTCTTCTGCCAGGCAAGCAGCAGCAGAACAAGAGGACACAGTCTCAAGCTGCACCAGGGGAGGTTTAGGCTGGATGTTAGGAAGAAGCTCTTCATAGAAAGAGAGATTGGCCATTGGGATGTGCTGCCCAGGGAGGTGGTGGAGTCCCCATCCCTGGAGGGGTTTAAGAAGAGCCTGGATGAGGCCCTTGGTGCCATGTTTTAGTTGATTAGATGTTGCTGGGTGATAGGTTGGACTTGATGATCTCTGAGATCTTTTCCAACCTGGTTAATTACATTCTCTTCTATTCTATTTAAACCATGGGGGCACAGTCCCTGTGTTTGCTGAGCTGCAACTTGGCTTTCAGTGCTTGAACACAAGGACCATCAGCTGAAAAAACCTCCCTTGCCTTGCTGTTTGTGGTGTATTGAATGAGCAAGCAGCTGGATTTACCTCCCTTATCAGCAGCTGGGGCTCTGTGTGCTCAGGAAAACCCTTGAAAGGCCACTGGGTTGTTTAATTTTTGCTCCTTTGTTTGGGCTGTGGAGTGTTTGGTTCCACAGGTACAAGCTCCATTTATATTAAAACCTGATATGAAGAGCTGTCACCCCCTGGCATCCAAGTGCCTCCTGCATCAGATCCAACAGCAGCAGCACACTTCCCAGCAAAATGCCTGCTTGTAGAAACAACCTCAGTGTGAGTGAGATCAAGGATGGGGAGATAACAGCTCCTGCCTCCATGCAGGGACACCTGGCTTTGTAATCTGTATGGGGAGCCAATCTTCATTTCCTCAGGCTGGCTTCTGGTTGGGCTGTGGGTGATCTGAAGGCCTTCTCCAAGCAGGTGGATTCTGTTTGGATTCTTCAGTTATGATCTCAAGCTGCACCAGGGGAAGTTTAGGCTGGAGGTGAGGAGAAAGTTCTTCCCAGAGAGAGTTGTTAGCCATTGGGATGTGCTGCCCAGGGAGGTGGTGGAGTCATCATCCCTGAAGGTGTTCAAAAAGGGATTGGATGTAGCATTTGGAGCCAGGATTTAGTAGTCATGAGGTCGTGGGTGACAGGTTGGACTGGATGATCTTTGAGGTCTCTTCCAACCTTATTGGTCCTATGATTCTAAGATCTCAAAGCTTTCCCCTACAATGTAAAAAGATTCTTCATTGGTCTCTTCTCCCAAGCAATGAAGCTGGGTCTGGAGAACAGGGCTGGTGAGGAGCAGCTGAGGGAGCTGGGGGTGTTCAGCCTGGGGAAAAGAGAGCTCAGGGGAGACCACCTGGCTTTTTACAACTCTCTGGAAGGAGGTTGGAGTGAGGTGGGTGTTGGTCTCTTCACCCTAGTATCAAGGGATAGAACGAGAGGAAATGGTCTCAGGTCGCACCAAGGTTTAGGTTGGCCATGAGGAACATTTTCTTTCCTGCAAGAGTGGTCAGGCACTGGAACAGGCTGCCCAGGGTGGGTGGTGGAGTCACCATCCCTGGATGTGTTCATGATGTGGATATGGCACTTGGGGCCATGGTTTAGTGGTCATGGTGGTGTTGGGTTGATGGTTGGACTGGATGCTCTTAGAGGGCTTTTCCAAGCTTAATGCTTTATGATTCATTGTAGTGAAGCAGGTAGCCTTGTCCTCCACCCTACACCTGAATTGCTTATGCACAAGTCCTGTACTGAAGGCAAGAATGAGGAGCTGGATGTAGCTCTGATGGGTTGGCCTCAAGACTGGTGCTTCCTCCCTGTATGTCCTCCAAGTTTAAGGCTGTGCACAGCCAGCAGGAGTGTTCTTGCAGCAGGGATATGCCACCTTGGCCCTAAATGATGAACCTGGCCTTAAACACACAAAAAGTGGCTTTGGGTTTGTAGAGAACTTCAGTGGGAGGTTGGAACCAAGAAGAAACATCTCATAGTGTAGGCAATAAGATTTGGCTTTAGAAATGTGACCTCTTCACTAAATCAGGCTCTCCTCCTCTTCTCTCCTTTTAGGCCAGGATCAGCATGACACTGCCTTTGGACAGGACAGCTCTGATGAAAATCACAGCTGGGGTTTGGCTCCTTCCATGACGTCCGACGCTTCACTTCCATCAGACTTCCAGGATGATGGTAAGTCCCTGATGGCTTTTGAAGTCCTTGAGTTGAAGAAGGGCAAATGCAGTCTGGTATCACTGCCTTGTTGGCATTCATTTGTCTCACAAAGCTGGAGATGTTTTGGGGGTTGTTCTTTTGTCGCTAACTGCTCCCAGTTCTGCCAACGGCCGTAAAACGCGAGGGCGGTTCTGAACTCGTTGGTGTTCAGTGAGATGATTGCTTTGGTGCAAACTGGAGCTGGTTGCTCTAGTCTGAGTTGAAGCCAGTGATGGAAGTGAGCAGAATGTGACCTTTGGGGCATCATTTCCCACAGCTGATGTGTGTCTCCTGGGTGCATTTCTTCTTGGGTGCTCAACCTCACGCTTCAAAGGGTTTGCGTCTTCTCAGACCTTGGTTTCCTCCGTCCTGTGCAAATGAGACCTCTTTGAAGTGCTTTGTTTTGCTTTGGAGAGCGTTTGTGGGACCTTCTAGTGCCTGGAAATTTGGGAGCTGGCATCCAAGGGAGCTGGCATCCAAGGCCAAGGGTATTTTCCAAAGCATTAAACGTCAGAGGAAGGTTTTCTGGGCCAAGAGTCGCTGCAGTGCTCCCATCTGCTTCTGCCTGGCCATTTAGGAGTGATGGATTTGGGATATGTTATTGAAATTGAAGCCTACAGAGCTGAGCTTGTTCTGATCTTCTCAGGGGTTATCTCTGGGCCTTAAGTGAAGGCTTGACTGCTTTGGTCTCAGGCTCTCAATCTCCCACTTCCCACAGATCTTGTTTCCTCCTCCTCTTTGACTTCCCTTGCACTTCCCCCTCCCTCCCCCCCCCCCATGCTTTCCTACTCTCCCCCCTTGCCCGCTCCTTCCTCTTTCATTTTCTCTGCTTCCATCCCTCCTCTTCCCCACCCCTCTCTGCTCAATGAACTCTTTCATGTCTACTCCCACTCCTGTGAGGGAATCCATGGCCATCAGTCAGGAGCATAAAGAATTGAGGATTTATTTGGGATGGGGCCATAAGAGCTGCTGGGCACCGAAGTCAGCTCCTTCGTGCCGTGCGGAACGCCAGGCGTAGCTGCTCCGCTGCTTGATTTATACCCTAAAATAAATGTCCTCCTCGAGACTGATTAGGGCCAAGGTTGGGCTGATAGTTTGCTAATTGCAGCAGGGAAAGAGGTGTGGAGTTTGGGTTTGGTTGGCTGAAATAATCTGTGTGCTTAGATACGATGCACTTAGGTGGAGTGCGGGCGGAGAAGGTGTGACAAGGATAATGGATGTGGGCCAAAAATGGGACATGAAAGAGTGCTGGAGACCTCAAGCTTGGCCTCATCAGGAGAGCAAGGCCTTTGTGGAGCCTCAGGTTTCCCCTGGTGTGTTTATGAAGCTTGTCTAAGCTGGTATTTGCTTTGCTGACTTTTGAGTGGTGGGGTTTTTGGCAGCCTCCAAAGGGGCAGAGTTTGGAGGGAAGGCTCGGGAGGTATGCGAGCACTTGGCACCACTGGATGAAGCTTTTTCAGCCACAGCTGAAATGCCAGGCTGGGTGGAAGGGTGCCCAAAGTGGCTGGAGGAGGAGGAGATTGATAACAAAGAGAAAATACAGACCACAGAAGAAAGGAAAAAGAGGGAGGTGAGGGGAAATAAAGCTGGCAAGGAGAGCAGTTCCATCACAGTGAGGTGTTGGTGCTTGGCAATGGGTAGGAAAAGTGGATCACAGCAAATCAGGAGCTTGATTTTGGGGTGTTCACCTTGGCTGAAAGCTGAGGGGGTGCAGCTGATGAGCTGCAGGCTGTTGGTTGCCTTGAGATGTAAAAGAGGAAAAGCAGAACCAGCAGGGTGAGGGAGGGGATTCTTCCTCTGCTCTGCTCTTGAGACCCCACCTGGAGCACTGCATCCAGTTCTGGTGTTCCCAGCACAAGAAGGGTGTGGGACTGCTGGAGTGGGTCCAGAGGAGGCTATGAAGATGATCAGAGGGCTGGAGAGCCTCCCCTATGGGGACAGGCTGAGGGGGCTGGGGCTGTTCACCCTGGAGAAGAGAAGGCTCCCAAGAGACCTGAGAGCAGCCTGCCAGTAGCTGAAGGGGCTCCAGGAGAGCTGGGGAGGGACTTTGGACAAGGGCTTGGAGTGCCAGGATGAGGGACAACAGCTTTGAGCTGGGAGAGGGCATACTGAGAGTGGAGATTAGGGAGAAATTCCTTCCAGTGAGGGTGGGGAGAGCCTGGCACAGGTTTCCCAGGGGAGGTGGTGGACACCTCCATCCCTGGAGGTGTTCAAAGCCAGGTTGGATGAGGCCTGGGCTGGTGGGAGGTGTCCCTGCCCATGGCAGGGGGGTTGGAACTGGCTGATCTTTAAGATCCCTTCCAACCCTGTTCTATGAATCTATGGCAAAGGTTGCACAGAGGATTTGGGGACCTTTCCTTTTGCCCTGCTGTGCTTTGTGAGGGCCTCAGCAAAATGGATTGTTCTTCCCAGCTGTCTGCCAGGGGCTTTGGATCTAGGTTGGGGTTTTGATTTTCTTTGGGATTCTGAAGCTCTTTGGGATTCTGAACTTCTTTGATGACTTCCTGCCAGATTTTCTTCTTTACTTGAGGCATTTGCTTTCCTCCCCCCTCCCCATCTTGTTTTCTTGACTTACTTTTTGCCACCATGCAAGGTGAAGGCAGAGTGATTTGTGCTGAATGAATATGGAATCATTCCCTTGGGAGTTTAAATCACTGCTTTGGAGGAGAGGATTAAACAAAAGGATGCATCAAACATTCAGAAATGGAGACTGAGAACATCCTTGTGGGGGGAGCAGCAAGGTTGATGGGATGGCACAAAGTGGTTTTCACCATGATCAAAGCTTGCCTTGGCTTCTTGGAGTCTGCAAGCCTTTTACCATGCCCCTTTGTTTTCTTGCCTCCCCATTTAGCTGTGAGGGTTCCTGGGGCAGGCACTCTGAGCCCTCGAGGTGCTTCTCTCACCCAGAGGAGTGCCTCAGAGCTGCTCCTTTTGGAGCTGATCCATCTGGTTATGGCCAGGAGAAGAAACTGTCTGCTTGTAGGAACACACTGATCATTCCTGGGGCTTTTTTTTCCCCCTCCCCCTCCCATCCCATTTTATTTTGCAGCAAGAGGTCACATCCTGAAGTGCAAGCCCACAACACCTACAGGCTGTTATCTCCCACCTCCCTACCTTTAATTCAAGGTTTTAAGGGTCTCTGCCTGGGCTTGCTGCTTGCTTCTGCTTCTGCTCCTCAAGCAAACAACCAACCAACCCAAAATAAAAGGAGGTTTAGAGGCAGGGAAATGGCACAACTGTTCATTTCTGAACAGATTGTTCCTTTCCTGCTCTGAACTTCTGGTGGGAATCTGAGAACCTTCAAAGTTGTCTCTGGAGGGAGCAGGAGGGACTTGAGCGAGTTGAGGATGACTTTACTCAATGAGGCATGGCCCAGCTCTATGGGCTGGTCCCTAATGAGTGATTAAGAAGCTAATGTTTGTACAGAGCTGGGAGGCTGGGTAGCTCCGTGCAAGTGCTAAGTGCTGTTAGGATGATAAGTATTTCTTAGGAGACACCTCCCATGTAATGGACTCTGCTCCAGACCACTGGAAGGCTTCTGGAAAAGGTTTAGCCTTTTGATCTGGTAGATCACTTCATTTGCTGCTGGCTGTTTGCTTTCCTGGAGCAGAAAGGAGATACCACAGTGTGTGCTGAGGGGTAGGAGTTGCTCATCTGCAATTCTGGGGCTTCTAGATAGTGTTTTAGCAGTTGAGGTTTCCCTGTGATTCCTTAGTGGGGCTTCTCAGCTCAGGAAAGATGTTGACTTGCTGGAAGGCGTCCAGAGGAGGGCAACAAAGCTGGGGAGGGGTCTGGAGCACAGCCCTGGGAGGAGAGGCTGAGGGAGCTGGGGTTGCTTAGCCTGCAGAAGAGGAGGCTCAGGGGAGACCTTCTTGCTCTCTCCAACTCCCCGAGGGGAGGTTATAGCCAGGAGGGGGTTGGTCTCTTCTCCCAGGCAAGCAGCACCAGAACAAGAGGACACAGTCTCAAGCTGTGCCAGGGGAGGTTCAGGCTGGAGGTGAGGAGAAATTCCTTCCCCAGAAAGAGAGATTGGCCCTTGGGATGTGCTGCCCAGGGAGGTGGTGGAGTCACCATCACTGGAGGTGTTCAGGAAGAGCCTGGATGGGCTGCTTGGTGCCATGGTTGAGTTGATCAGATGGTGCTGGGTGAGAGGTTGGACTCCATGATCTTGAAGGTCTCTTCCAACCTGGTTTATTCTATTCTGCAGGCACCAGAGCAGGCTGGACAGAGAGGTTTCATAGGATGGTTTGGGTTGGAAGAGACTCCAAAGATCATCCAGTTCCAACCCCTTGCCATGGGCAGGGACACCTCCCACCAGCCCACGCTGCTCAAGGCCTCATCCAACCTGCCCTTGAACACCCTCCAGGGAGGAGGCAGCCACAGCCTCCCTGGGCAGCCTGTTCCAGTGTCTCCCCACCCTCACTGGAAAGAATTTCTTCCTAATCTCCCCTCTTGAAGCTTCAATCCACTCCCCCTCATCCTATCACTGCAAGCCCTTGTAGGCCCCCTTCAGGCACCGGAAGGCTGCTTTAAGGTCTCCCTGGAGCCTTCTCTTCTCCAGGCTGAACAATCCCAATTCTCTCAGCCTGTCCCTTTAGGGGAGGTTCTCCAGCCTTCTGATCATCCTTGTGGCCCCCTCTGGACCTGCCCCAGCTGTTCCATGCCCATCTTATGGTGGGGTCACCAAGCTATGCAGTCTCCTTCCCTGGAGAGCCTCCATCCCCCTCTGGCCATTGTGCTCCTGGGCAAGCTGCTGTGGCTGCCCTGCTTTAGCAGGGAGGTTGAACTGAGTGATCTCCAGAGATCCCTTCCATCCCCAATCCCATGCTGGGATTCTGGGATCATTGCAGAGCATCCATCTCCTGCTGGAGGGATGCTGAGCCAGGATCCAAGTGATTCACTCGGTCTCGTGGTGAGATGACAAGGAGCTGGGGGGGAGGAGGGGGAGGACTGCTGTGGCTTCTGCCCCTGCACCAGGCTCTCAGCTCTCCTGCTGTACCACAAGGGAAGTGCCAATATATTTTCTTCTCTATCACACGGGTATCCCTTAGCACGTGGAAGGGAACATAACTCACCAGTGACAGCAGTGTACTTTATGGGTTGTGTTAGGCATGGTCTCCAGGGTAAGAAATCTTGCCTCTGACTTCCAAGATCTTTCCATCATGTCAGAGGAGAACTTTGGCCAAGCACACTTCAGAGCTCGTTCAGTTCTGCGTGGTGCAGGCTCTGAGTATCTTAAGAGCAAGCCCTTTAGCAAAGCAAAAGAGAAAGAGAACTGCCCTTTGCCTTCAGAAAAAGGTGATGAAAAATGGCTTTTGTCTCCCAGGATCCTCAGTGGCTTAGGGATGAGGGGGAGACAAATGCAACGTGAGACTGAAACCTTTTGGGGGGAGGTTAGAAACTGCAAAGAGGTAAAATGTCTTGAATTAGGATAGGATAGGATAGGATAGGATAGGATAGGATAGGATAGGATAGGATAGGATAGGATAGGATAGGATAGGATAGGATAGGATAGAATTAACCAGCTTGGAAGAGACCTTTGAGATCATCCAGCACCATCTAATCAACTAAACCATGGCACCAAGCACCCCATCCAGTCTCTTCCTGAACACCTCCAGTGATGGTGACTCCACCACCTCCCTGGGCAGCACACCCCCAGGGCCAATCTCTCTTACTGTGAAGAACTTCTTCCTAACACCCAGCTTGAACTTCCCCTGGCACAGCTTGAGACTGTGTCCTCTTGTTCTGGTGCTGCTTGCCTGGGAGAAGAGACCAACCCCCTCCTGGCTACAACCTCCCTTCAGGGAGTTGGAGAGAGCAAGGTCTTCCCTCAGCCTCCTAGGCTGCAGTGGGTGCCGGGAGGGGTGTCCGTGGGTGCAGGCTGCAGTGGGTGGTTGCCGGGAGGGGTTGTCCGTGGGTGCAGGCTGCAGTGGGTGGGTGCCGGGAGGGGTTGTCCGTGGGTGCAGGCTGCAGTGGGTGGGTGCAGGCTGCAGTGGGTGGGTGCCGGGAGGGGTTGTCCGTGGGTGCAGGCTGCAGTGGGTGGGTGCCGGGCGGGGGGTGTCCGTGGGTGCAGGCTGCAGTGGGTGGGTGCCGGGCGGGGGGTGTCCGTGGGTACAGGCTGCAATGGGTGGGTGCAGGCTGCAGTGGGTGGGTGCCGGGCGGGGGGTGTCCGTGGGTGCAGGCTGCAGTGGGTGGGTGCCGGGCGGGGGGTGTCCGTGGGTGCAGGCTGCAGTGGGTGGGTGCCGGGCGGGGGGTGTCCGTGGGTGCAGGCTGCAGTGGGTGGGTGCCGGGCGGGGGGTGTCCGTGGGTGCAGGCTGCAGTGGGTGGCTGCAGGCTGCAGTGGGTGGGTGCCGGGCGGGGTGTCCGTGGGTGCAGGCTGCAGTGGGTGGGTGCCGGGCGGGGGGTGTCCGTGGGTGCAGGAGGGGGTGGGTGAGCGCGGGTGGGGCTGTCCGTGGGCACAGGGTGTCGGTGGGTGGCTGCCGGGGGAGTGTCCGTCGGCGCCAGGGGGCGGAGTTTAGCGGGGAGGGGCGTGGCCGGGGCGTGACCGCCGGCCGCCGCCGGAGCGCGCAAGCGGCAGCGGAGTTCTGCAGCGCCCCCGTGTGGCGTAGGGCGGCGTCGCCGCCTCCTCAGCTCGGCGCTCGTCCGCGCTCGGGGCCTGTTTGCTCTTTAAATTGCATTTCTTTTAAACCCCAACCACCAAACAGCCCCAAGCGCCCCCCAACCGCTCTCCAAACCCCAATATGCAAAGCAGATTTTTTTTCTGCCTGTTTCTTCCTCCTCCTGCTGGAGAAATGTGAGCAGCTCAGCGTGGGCTCAAAGGCAGCCTAGGTGTGGATGGAATAACAGCAGATTTCTGCTTTTCCCACCCAAAACTGACAGCAGTGCTTTGCCCTCCATATCCCTGCCACGACGGCCTGCTGGCCTCCACACTGGGGTAAACACCAGTGCTCAGGTCCTGAGTGGCTGGTGCAGGGGGACAGGGAGTCAAGCTTGGGACTCCCAGCCTTGTGCCAAAGCCCTGGAGGAGCCCAAACGCTGCTGGATTTCAGGGGTAGAAACAAAGTGCATGAAATAAAACACAACCGAAGGAGTGTCTGAGTGTCTGCAAGTCAGATCAGCTGTGGAGATCAAACCTTAATCATAAAATCATGAAGATGGAGGGGGAGGGAGAAAAATACACAGACAGTCAAGCCCAAAGGCCCACAGATGAGTGGAAATGCCTCTCATGCTGGAGCTGAAAGCTTTACCTTTTCTTCTGACATACTGCTAGAAGCCATCATCTTGGCCTCCCCCACATCCATAAATGTCTTCTCATGCTTTTGGGTCAAAAGCTGGGGTTGCTTAGCTTGGAGAAGAGGAGGCTCAGGGGAGACCTTCTTGCTGTCTACAACTACCTGAAGGAAGGTTGTAGCCAGGTGGGGGTTGCTCCCCTGAGCCTTCTCTTCACCAGGCTAAGCAACCCCAGCTCCCTCAGCCTTTCCTCACAGGGCTGTGCTTCAAACCCTTCCTCAGCTTTGTTGCCCTTCTCTGGACACCTTCCAGCATCTCAACATCTTTCCTAAACTGAGGAGCCCAGAATTGGACACAGGACTCAGTCATCAGCAAGTTTGCAGATGACACAAAGTTGGGGGCAGATGTTAGTCAGTTAGAGGGTAGAAAGGCTCTGCAGAGGGACCTCGACCAACTGGACAGATGGGCAGAGTCCAATGGGATGGCATTCAACAGGTCCAAGTGCCAGGGGCTGCACTTTGGCTACGGCAATCCCAGGCAGAGCTACAGGCTGGGGTCAGAGTGGCTGAGAGCTGCCAGGCAGAGAGGGACCTGGGGGTGCTGATTGACAGCTGCCTGAACATGAGCCAGCAGTGTGCCCAGGTGGCCAGGAGGGCCAATAGCATCCTGGCCTGCATTAGGAATAGTGTGGCCAGCAGGAGCAGGGAAGTCATTGTACCCCTGGACTCTGCTTTGGTTAGGCCGCACCTTGAGTCCTGTGTCCAGTTCTGGGCCCCACAGTTTTAGAAGGACATTGAGACACTTGAAGGTGTCCAGAGAGGGGCAACGAGGCTGGGGAGGGGTCTGGAGCACAGCCCTGTGAGGAGAGGCTGAGGGAGCTGGGGTTGTTTAGCCTGGAGAAGAGGAGGCTCAGGGGTGACCTCATTGCCCTCTACAACTACCTGAAAGGTGGTTGTAGCCAGGTGGGGGTTGGTCTCTTCTCCCAGGCAACCAGCACCAGAACAAGAGGACACAGTCTCAAGCTGCGCCAGGGGAGGTTTAGACTCGAGGTGAGGAGGAAGTTCTTCACCAAGCGAGTCATTCGTCATTGGAACGGGCTGCCCAGGGAGGTGGTTGAGTCATCGACCCTGGAGGTGTTCAAGGGGAGATTGGACGTGGCACTTGGTGCCATGGTCTAGTCATGGGGTCTGTGTTGATAGGTTGGACTCGATGATCCTCGAGGTCCTTTCCAACCTAAGCGATACTGTGAGACTGTGACTCAAGGTTTTGGTCCAGCTTATCCCTTAAGCTCCCACATCCTAACTGGGGAAGCAATTCCACAGTGCTTATTAGCACTTGAGGGCATTCAGCCTCAAGGGTTCAAACCCCAGCTCCAAAACCAGATCAGAACGTGTGGGTGAATTGGTCTTTGGGTGCTGCACTCCTGGGTTTGTGGCTTGGAAAAGAGGTTTGGTGGTTTGGTTGGTTTGGGTTTTTTTTTAACCCCAACCACTGGGCTGTTTGTTTGCTTATTGTGAAAAGCTGAGCTCCTGATGTCTTTCCTTGAAAAGGCAAAAAAAAACCCAAACCCCAAATGTTATGAAACATGTGGTGGGAAACCTCAGAGGTTTGATGGGGGCCCCAGAGAGGAGTTATGACTGAAACTCAGATCACTTATTCAAGCAGCTTTTTTAAAGCAAAAAAAATACCCAAGCATAGAATTGTCAGGGTTGGAAGGGAGCTCAAGGATCAGCCAGTTCCAACCACCCTGCCATGGGTACAGACACCTCACACCACAGCAGGTTGCTCACAGCCACCTCCAGCCTGGCTGCAAACACCTCCAGGCATGAGGCTTCCACCACCTCCCTGGGCAGCCTGGGCCAGGCTCTCACCACCCTCCTGAGGAACAACTTCTTCCTAGCATCCAACCTGAATCTCCCCCTTTCTAGTTTTGTTCCATTCCCCCTCCCCAGTCCTATCACTACCTAAAAAAATCCCTCCCAGGGTTTCTTGCAGCCCCCTGCAGATCCTGGAAGGCCACAAGAAGGTCTCCTTGGAGCCTTTGCTGTTTGCCAACAGGGAAAAGCACAACTGAAGTTGGTGGTTGTTGTTTTGTTTTTCACCCTACTGCTCTCCAAGTGCAGGATCAGCTGAACAGATTTATTTTCCATACCTAGAGGACAGCTTTAAACAGCAAGGTGGTGGTTGGGTTTCTTTCTCTAACTTAACAGCAGCTAGCTGGTGTGAGAACGAGGGGCTTTGGCTGCTGATCCAATTAATTGCAGTGGAGGATTTGCCCTCAGCCTGCAGATTATTGCAGTGAGGGTGAGAGGGGACCAGGATGTGGACACCTTGGAGCTGATGTCCTGGGTGCTGTGGCAGCTGTCAGGAAGCAAGGATGGAGCTTCCTCTGGTGGTGAATTGCTTGTTCCTCATGTCAAACACAAGTGAATTATCAATGCAGGGGAGGGAGGGGGGGGGATTGGGATATAACTTCCACACCTGCCTCCTTAAAAGCCTTTTTGGTCCATTCATGAGGATGTAAATTCCAGGCATAAACATTTTAGTGGCTCCCCAGCAGAAGGGATCAATATGCAGGGGATGTTAGTTATGCAAGTGTTGGGGTGGAACTGGATTACAGCATCTCTTCTAGTTTAGTTCCTAAACTAACAGGCAGCAGAGTCTCTCCTGGCTGACCTGTGTGGGTTTCCTCCCTAGGAGGGATGCTCAGAGGGTTGGGATGCTCAGGAGCAGTGGTTGGGCAGCGTGGCAGAGGAGGTGCCAGTCTTAGGTCAGACTTGTGGCTGTGCAGAAGCTGCCTCAGGATACCAAAAGCTCTCAGCTGGGACCAAGGATTTGACTTGGACTTGGGAAAAGGAAGTTCACCCTTGTGGAAGTGACAGGGGATCATGAGCTTGGCACTGGTAGTGGGGTTACAGTGGAGCTCTTCACCTTCATGGGGAAGAATTTCTTCCTAACATCCAATCTGAATCTCCCCACTTCTAGTTTTGCTCTATCCCCCCCCAGTCCTAGCACTCCCTGACCCCTTCAAAAGTCCCTCCCCAGCTTTCTTGGAGCCCCCTTTCAGATACTGGAAGGCCACAATTAGGTCTCCTTGGAGCCTTCTCCTCTCCAGACTGCACGACCCCAACTCCCTCAGTCTGTCTCCAGGGGAGAGGTGCTCCAGGCCTCTGATCATCCTCGTGCCTCTCCTTTGGACACATTCCAGCACCTCCAGACCCTTCTTATAATGTTTTCTGTGCAAAGATCCTGCTTATAATGTGCTCTGAGTGAAAAGGGCTTCGTCCCACCAACGTGGGCAGAGCGTTGTCTGCTCACCTGGCTGGAACTGCTGGTGGGAGTGATGCTGCTGGTAGCCACCTCTTGCAGGATCAATCTGGAAACACTAACAAGTCTTTGAAAATACCAAATTCCCAGCTGAGAGAAATGATGTGGACAGCAATAAAAAGCTCCTGACTTCATTCTGCTCCCTACTCCTGACTTCATTCTAACTTAAGCATCTGCTTCCATGTGTGATTCAATGGGAGCCACAGGGAATACATTAAATTATTACTCAGGTTCTGTAGGGCTGAAAATCACTGTGTGCAAAAATAAAGCCACTGTCCTGAAGAATTTAATTTAAAGACTGCTTATAATAAATTGTGAAGTGAAAGGCATTAAAGGACAACTGGAGGGAAGAAGAAAAACCTATTTCCCCCCCACTCTCCTTCCTCCTCCTCCTCTCCCCCCACCCCCCCCCTTTCTTTTTTCCCTTCTCCCTTTTCTTTAATGTCTCCTTTAAATATTAAGAGCCAAGCAGAACTTCATCCCAGAGCTGTTGTACCTGCTGGTAGGTTTGCAAAGAGGCCACCCTGGATCTTCTGTCAGTGTCATTTTGCACCGAGGCTTTGTGTGCGTGTGGTGTGTGTCTGTGTGTGGATTTTAGAGAGTAGCTTTGTTTAAGGCTTAAGGTGATGAACTACTTCTTAAAACAAGTTAAACTTTTATTGTTGAACCCTCAGAGAGAGATGTGGCAGGTTGAAAGAGATTGGGCACCCAGATTGATTTGGGGGCTGTGGGGAAGGGACATGTACCTGGGTGGAAGGGTAGGGGGGAGGCTGAGCAAACAGTGGGGACTTCTTCTAATCCACAGTGTCATGGGAAGAGCAGCTGAAACAATCAGCATCATCCTTCACCCTGATAATGCTTTCTGGCCAACTAATAGCTCCTTGTTCATCAAGGAAACGAATGTGTGTGGAGGTGACATGCTCTTCACCCACTGCTCTTTGTTCTAGGGTCCTCCAGACTGATTGTATCAGCTCCAGGGCTGACAAATATCCCCCCAAACTTTAACACTATGTAAAATTGAGTTATGGGGTTTTAAGGTTAGCCTCCTCTGGCTGAAGGTTGATTGTCTCCAAGAGATAAAGGAATCAGTACTCAACAATAACAAAATCTTTGCCATAGGATAATGCCTGTTATTGAGCTCCCAGCTCTCTTTATTTGGTTACAAAGCTTCACCCCTATTTCCCTCCTCCACCACCACCCCCCCCCCTGTGCCCTGCACTCATAGGTTTAAAGTGGGAGCTGCTGTTTGGAATGGGTGAATCGTTGCTCTTCCTCCATCCACCCTCAGCCTCTGCTTGAACAAACGCTCTGGCAGACAGATCAATCCCAGGAAACATCTCATTGCCCAGGGCTGTGTCTCTGCAGCTGGGCATTTTAACCAAGTTCTCCTCTCCCTGGCACCTTCCCAGCAGTGAAGCAGCACAAAGATGCTGCTGGCATTTGGGTAGAGTTGGGAGAAACAGGCCGTGGCTGCCTTGCCTGGGTAAGTCCCAGAGAGCTTAGTAGGAGTAGCAGGAGGAGAGCATTAGCTTGGCTTTACAGGAAGAGTCAGCCATGGAGTGGGGAATCTTAGCAGGAGGCATCTTGTCGATGCTCAGCAAGAGCTAAAGGGTGAGAGGTTTAGGGCTGGACTCTTCCCAGTGGTGCCTCAGGACTAGGGGCACAAACTGGAACCCAGGAGGCTCCACCTGAACAGGAGAAAGTTGTTTGGTGTGAGGGTGCTGAAGGCCTGGAGCAGGCTGCCCAGAGAGGTTGTGGAGTCTCCTTGTGTGGAGAGCTTCCAACCCCCCCTGGCCATTGTGCTCCTGGGCAAGCTGCTGTGGGTGCCCTGCTGGAGCAGGGGTTTGGGCTGGATGATATCCAGAGGTCCCTTTCCAACCACCACCGTGCTGAGTAAATCTCATGGAGCTGAGGCTCATGTGGAGATCCAGTGGCTTGAGCCAGGTCCAGGTGAAGAGCCTGTGGTGTAAGTGGCAGTCACAGCTTGAAGCCTTGGAGCTCCCAACACCTTGCTTGGGTTCTCTGGCCCCAAGAAGCATTTTGTGTTTAGTGATGAGATTTGGCCATCTGCTGGGAGCAAAAGCGGTCTGGCATCGCTCTGAAGAGGATCAAAGCCTTAACCAAAATGCTGGAATTTGGGGGAAGAAAGGGGAAGTTTATTTTAGCTTTAAACTGATGGTACCTGGGGCAAAGGCACTGAGTGCTGAGACAGTCTGACGTTGAGGGCAACGAGAGCCTGCCAGAAGAGATACCTTGGAGGGGTTGCTCTAGCAGTGGGTGAAGAAGTCACAAAACACAAGGGAGGACAAAATTTAGTGGAGTGAAGCTCCCTTTACTCTCTGAACTCCTTCCAAATCCTGGAAGCACTCTGTCTTCCCTGATAAACACCTGATGCATGAGGTGTGTGGAGAGGACATGCACGATAGGGAGGAACTCTCCTTGAAGATTTGGAGCAGGCAGGCAGTTGGTGTCAATCTTTGAACAGAGATATTTAGGGTGATGCTCTCCACCTCCCCTGACTTCTCTCTCTGTTTTAACCACTTTTGGTTATCTAAAAAGACAGGACTCTGCTGTCCCCCAAAGGCTGTGGGCATCTACAAGAGGCTCGGTGGAGCTTTCAAGCCTGCCCTGATTTCTGCTTCCTTAAACTTCATTCATATCCTAAGCCTTCAAAGCAGACTTAATTATTCCAGGGAGCCTGGAATAAAGTACAGAGATCCTTTGCCTCTGACCTGGGAGGGAAATGGTTTCCATCCTGTTCCTGTGCACATCCTTCATGTGGTCAGTGGATTAGGTGTGAGTTGCCAAGATTTTGGGCTAAATCCAGTGCTGGGGGTTTGGTCTGTGCTGATGTTTCATCATTGCTGGAGTAAGCCTCCTGTTGTCCTGCCTCCTCTCCTCTCTCTGCACCCTGCCACGTTTACCAGATGATGCTCACTAAAGAGAATCACAGAGTCACTCTGGTGGGAAAAGACCTAAGATGGTCCAAGGGCTGGGGCAGCTCTGCTGTGAGGACAGGCTGAGGGAGCTGGGGGTGTTCAGCCTGGAAAAGAGAAGACTCCAGGGGGACCTTAGAGCTGCCTTCCAGTGCCTGAAGGGAAACTCCAGGAAGGCTGCAGAGGGACTTTTCACAGAATCAGAGAATCACCAAGATTGGAAGAGATCTCAAAGATCATCAAGTCCAACCCAGCAGCACAGACCTCATGACTAAACCATGGCTCCAAGTGCCACGTCCAATCCCCTCTTGAACACCTCCAGCAATGGTGACTCCACCACCTCCCTGGGCAGCACATTCATGAGGGTGTCTTGAGATAGGCCAAGGGGGAATGGTTTGGAGCTGGGGGAGAGCAGGGTTAGGCTGGAGCTGAGGAAGAAATTCTTCAGTATAGGGATGGTGAGACTCTGGCCCAGGCTGCCCAGGGAGACTGTGGCTGCCTTCTCCCTGGAGGCATTCAAGGCCAGGTGGGATGAAGCCTTGAGCAGCCAAGTCCAGTTGAGAGGTGTCCCTGTCCGTGGCAGGGAGGTTGAAGCAGATGATCTCTAAGCTCCCTTCCAACCTGAGCCATTCTGTGATCAACTCCAACCACTAACTCTGCCAGGGCCACCGCTGCACCCTGAGCACCAACACCCCAGGGGATCTGACAGAGCAGCTGACATCTCAGCTCCCCACCCCCCACCCCCTTGCCCAGTTTCACTTGGAGATCCTCAATTACATTGCAAATTCTCATCTTCTCCCTTTTTCCCTCCCTTCTTTTTCCACTCCATAGCATTCCCTGGTGCCGGATGTGCTCTGGATGCCTTTTTTGTTGTTCTCCTTGCTCCTATTGTGGGATGAATCTCATTTTCTCCTCCTCTCCCTATTCCTAACCTCTCTGTGTCCCCTACTTATTATTTCCTCTGCTTCCTCACTTGATATTTGCATTACCACCTAATTTAGTATCTTCCTGCTCCCTGAATTAATGGACTGTTTACTTGCCTTAGATAAAAACGGGGACTAATACCCTGCAGTACCCCAACACAGACACTTCTCCTCCACGTGACACCAAGCCATTTATCACCAGCTTTTGTCTGTGGCCCTTGGGCCAATTTTCAGGCTGTGATGATTGCTTCTATCCAAGCTGAGGTTAAATTAATTTATTTTTTTACACTCTCCCCCCTCTCCCCCCTTGTCTTTCTTCCTTTCTTTCCCCCCCACCCCCCTTCTCTTCAGTGAGATTTGCTGTGCCACCACATCAAAGGCTCAGTAAAGTCTGCAGATATATTGCACCTTCCACTCTCCCCTTTCCTCTGCTCATTCTGCAGCTTGACCCTTGTGTGCCTAAGGTGATTTCATCTCCACAAACCCCCAGGGTTGCTTGTTGCTAAGAAGGCAACGAGAGCCTGGGTGCTCATAAAGAGATTTAGGCTCTTTTTGATTTGGTTTTCTTTTCTTTTGTGAGAGACTGGCACAGGTTGCCCAGGGAGGTGGTGGAAGCCTCATCCCTGGAGGCTTTTAAGGCCAGGCTGGATGTGGCTGTGAGCAAGCTGCTGTAGTGTGAGGTGTCTGTGCCCATGGCAGGGGGGTTGGAACTGGCTGATCCTTGAGTTCCCTTCCAACCCTGGCAATTCTCTGCTTCTGTTTTTTTCCCTCTGTTCCCTCAACACAGCAAGGACGAGGACCTGATGGAGTAGATCCAGAGGAGGGCCATGAAAATGATCAGGGGGTTGGAACACCTCTGCTACAAGGACAGGCTGAGGGAGCTGGGGTTGCTCAGCCTGGAGAGGAGAAGGCTCTGAGAGGTCCATAGAGCAGCATTCCAGGACCTTGGAGGGGCTACAAGAAGGCTCCAGAGGGGCTGTTTGCAAAGGTCTGCAGGGACAGGACAAGGGGCAATGGTTTGAAATGAGAGAAGAGCAGATTTAGACTGGATGTGAGGAACAGGTTCTGCACCATGAGGGTGGTGGAACACTGCAACAGGTTGCCCAGGGAGGTGATTGAGGCCTCATGCCTGCACATATTCAAGGTCAGGCTCTGAGCAACCTGATCTAGTGGAGGATGTCCCTGCTGACTGCAGGGGGCGGGGGGGCAGGGTATTGGACTGGATAACCTTTAGAGGTCCCTTCCAACCCAATGCATCCTATGATTCTCTGATTTTATGATGGTAGATTTGTCAGAGCACCTTTCAGCTTCACCTTGCTGCTGTGTTTTTAAACTTTGCTGCTACCTTTGCTGCTTTTCCTCTCTGTATTTCTCATGATTAGAAAGAAAGGCCAACTGGGGAGAAAGTTTGAGAACTTGATCATAATTCATGCAAGCAGAGATTACAGGATCACAGAATGGTTTGTGCTGGAAGGGACCTCAAAGATCATCCAGTTCCAACCCCCTGCTATGGGTAGGGACACCTCTCACGCTAGAGCAGGTTGCTCAAGGCTCGAGGCAACGTGGCTTTGACCACTTCCAGTGCTGGAGCCTCCACAGCTTCTCTGGACAACCTGTTCCAATGCCTCACCAGGCTGGTGGGAAGAAAAACACAACTTCAGAAGTACAGAAAGATGAATGGGTACCTTGGTCTGCTCCTTTCCATGCTCACACCCTTGTCCTAGCTCCAGTCTTGGAAGCCCATGGCCACCTGAGTAATCTCTACAGCCATCAAGGAGCAGAGCACGACTTTGGCTCCCTCAAGCTTCACTGGCATCTCCCAAGGAGGTGAGAAATCTTCACTGCCAACTTTTAGCCACTTTTGTCACCTAGAGGATGTCAGGGTGGTGACACCTCACTTAAGATGGACTTTCCACCTGGCTTTTTTTTGGCCAAGTCTGGTTGGAAGTTGCTTTGTTTGCATTTGGAGGTGGAAACTCTGCTTTTTGTCTGTCTGTCTGCCTGGATCTGGAAACTCTGCCTTTTGTCTGCCTGGATCTGGAAACTCTGCCTTTTGTCTGCCTGGATCTGGTAGCTCTACTGGAGCAAGATCTATCAGGTGCAATTATTCTGTTGGAGCAAGGAGAAATTTGGGATCCCATCCTGTCCTTCCAGGTCTGGGAGAAATTTAGATGGGGAGGGAGGAAATTAAATCCAAACCCACACATTTTTCCTCTTTAATTTCAGGTGGGATGAGTTGCTCAGGAAGGCTTCAGGTTTCTATTTAAGGTCTTGCAAAGCCACTTTTAATCCAAACCACACAACAAACAGAGAGGGGAGAGCAAGGAGGCTGAAAAACACACAAAGTTTTACGATGGGAATCTAACCAGGCCTACCAAGGGAAAGTGAAGCCAGCCAACATCAGCATTTGAATCTTCCCTTTTCCTTCTTTTCTTTGATATGCAAACTTGCTGCTGATCAAAGACCTCTGGGAGGAGGAGCAGGACAATAGTGCAGATCGCGGTGACTTTGGGGTTTTGCTTCCTCGGTCGGATCCCATGATGGCTGGGGTAGGCTTGGCGACTGGGAAGGGCACCGCTTGCCTCCCCTCCCCCCCTTGGTCTTCCCGTTCAAGCCCCTGAATTCAGGGATCAGCAGGGGAGCTGAGCTGTCTGAGCCAGGGGCACCGGCACAAGCCCCGAGGTTGCAGGAACAGCCATAAAACGGCTATAGCTCCGCTGCCTACAAAGCCTCCATCCCTCTTGGGTACCCCAATATGCTAAATCTGTGGGTTCAGGCATGGGGCAGGTGGTAGGATTTGCTCCTTTAATCTTCAGTGTCTATTTATTACAGTGGAGCTCCAGGGCATCTGAGCATGGCCTTTCTCTCACCAAGAGACCATAACAAATGGTCCTCTTCCCTCCCTGACAGAGCCGAGCTTTGCGCACCACCTATCTGCACAGCTTGGAGCTGGCTCCTTCTGCTTCTGCTCCTCCTTTTGTTGTGGTGCTTAGAAAATTCAGGAGGGGGGGAAAAAAAACACAACAAGGAAAGAAAAGAATTAAAAAAGAAAGAAAATAAAGGGGGGAAATAAAAGGAGCAGGAAGAGATTCGAATGCAAAGAGCACCTCTGGGTTGACCGTTCCACACCTCCCCTCCTCTTTTCCCTTCTCTTCCTGACCAGCCCTGGAAGCTAATTTGCCATGGAGGATGGTGGTGATGATGGTGGTGGTGGTGATGCTCACCTTGGATGAGCAAATGCTTTGCCCTAAGCCATGGGACCATGACTTAGAGGAACCCTTTTCCCTTTGTTTACTCTTAGGCATTGAACCCTTTCTGCACTTGCTAATTATTTTCCAATTGCCCAAGACAAATGAGAAGGTTCTGGAGGTTCCATTTGGCAGTGACCCTGCCTGCCAATTGCTCTGACTCTTTATTAATGTTGGAGCTGCCTTGGTTAGATTTCTCTCATTGGCTTGCAAGAAGGAGAGGACAATATCTTGACTTGCAGAAGTAATTGAAACCTTTCCCCATCTCGGAAATGAGCAGGCTGATGACATCGGTGGAGAGAGTTCCATCCTCTCATTACAACTTAATTGGAGTTTAGGAGAGGCAAAAGTGTCCTCAAAGAAGGTCAAGGTTCCAAAGTAAACCTCAACCTCCTGCAAGCAGTCTTATCCTGGTCTTCTGGAAGCTGACTTAATTCTTATTGCAGTGATGGTTTAGGGTCCAAAGCCCAGGACCGAACCTGTTTTGCACCAGGGTACACAGCCCTGAAGACCTTTCACCCTGACCAGGCACAGAGATGAGGTAAAGGATGACAAGAGAGGTGATGTTAGAGGAGCATGAAGTGATTTGACTTCAGGACACCAGGTGTTAGATGTAGTGTCAGGCTAGGATCAACCCAGCACCCTCAAACTTTGGGGGGATGAATTGGGAGGTGAAAACTTCAGCAGTGTGCTGTGCAGGTGAGTTCTGGGTTCACCACTCTGGCTTGTAATTTGAGGTGCTCCTTACCTGGATTTGGAGGGACTCTGGGGCCACCCAGCCCCCTTACCCAGTGCTTTGTGTTTAGTTCTCCATGCAACCACCTTGCCCTGGCCTTCCAGGAACCCCTGATCTCCATCTCCATGGCAGAATTCCTCTTTCCTGGCAGCACAAAGCTTTTAAGCCACGCCAGCAAAAGAACCCAGGGTGGGGAGGGCTGTGAGATGGGGGTCTGAGGCTGCTCCCCAAACCATGGGGTCCCCCAAACCATGTGTGCTTGGCTGCCTTTTGCAGAGCTGAATCTCCTGGTTGCCTATTTGAATGGGGGAGCTAGAAGGGAAGGAAAAAAAAACCCCAACCCCAAATCCTCTTTGGCTTTTCAACACAAGATGTATTTTGCAGCTTGTCTCCAGGCAGCTTCACAACCCAAAGGGCATCACTGACAACCAAATAGCAACTGGGTGAGGGAAGGGGGGTGGGAGGGTGGAGGGGAGAGGGAATATAAAAGGACAGAGGAAGATTGAAAACCTCCTATACAATAATTAGAATAAAATTGGGGTATCAAGAATCCAGGGGTCAGCTTCTGTTCACACCAATATGGCTTTCACCTTGTAGAGAAAGGCCTGCACCAGGTAATTAGGTCAAGTCAATGATTATATATCTTTAAACGAAGTGGAAGGGACTGTAATTGTGATGAAATTTGTTTGAAGAGGTTGGGGAGGGAGGGAGGGGAGAGTGGGGGGAGAGAAAGAGAGAGAGAGAGAGGGGGGTTGGAAGCATAGGGGGGAATTTTGTTTAAAGGTAACGAGTTCAAAGGGTAAATGAAGTTCAAGGTTCAGTTCCTGTTCAATCCTAACAACAACAGAGGGGGGGAAAAACCCCAACCCCAACCCACACACCAAACCCTGCCCCACCCCACCCCCTCCAACCCCCTTCCCCCTCCCCAAGCAGCCAATATTTCTAGCAGATGAGTTGCTTTCTCTTTTCTTAGGGATCATATCCCTGTAGGACAAGTGGAATTAAACCCAGTGGCAGGTCTTGAAGAGGGTTTGCTCGCCTTGGGTAATAGGTTGGGGGTCCTTGTTTGTGTGGTGGTGGTGTTTCCAACCTCCCCCCCACCACCCCCCCCAAGCCACTTCGGAGCTGCTGCAGGCAGGCAGCCACCTTGCATGCAAATTGGGAGAGAGACATCCTGAGAAGGGACTTGCCTGTGATATGCAAATCCTCACTTTGTTCCTGGGAACTTGTTTTGAGGGCTGGGGAAGGCAGCTGGGAGGTGAAGTGTGGAGAAAAAGATATCCTCCTTGAGGGGGGTTGGGGGTTGAGCAGGAGTTGGGCTTCTCTGGTGGAATAAAAGTGTGTTCCCCTTCATGCTTCTGAAATGATTTGGTTTCCTCCCAGGAAATGGGCAGCTTCTCTCCATGCTGCTGGGTCTTCTGGTTTGCTGGAGGGCTTCCTTGTAGCCCACCCTGGAGATGCTGGGGTGTTCTTGGACCTGCCCTTCTTGGGGGGGATCGAATACGACTTTGGCTTCTCTAGTGGAATAAAAGTGTGTTCCCCTTCATGCTTCTTTTGGTTTCCTCCCAGGATATTTGCAGCTACTGAGTGTGGTGGTTTGATGGAGGACTGGAGCTGGTTTCCATCTTGGAGCTGTTGGGGTGGTGTTCTTGGACCTGCCCTTTTCTTGGGGGGGGTTGAACAGGATTTGGCCTTTTCTGAATGTGTTCCCCTTCATGCTTCTGGAGTGGTTTTCCTCCCTCCCAGTAAATTTGCAGCTTCTCTCCATGCTGCTGGGTCTTCTGGTTTGCTGGAGGGCCCCTCCTGGAGATGCTGGGGTGTTCTTGGACCTGCCCTTCTTGGGGGGATCGAATAAGACTTTGGCTTCTCTGGTGGAATAAAACTGCGTTCCCCTTCATGCTTCTGGAGTGGTTTTCCTCCCTCCCAGTAAATTTGCAGCTTCTCTCCATGCTGCTGGGTTTTCTGGACCGATGGCAGGCTGGAGCTGGTTTCCCTGCAGCCCAGCTGGGAAGTGCTGGGATGTTTGTGGACCTGGAAGAAAAGGGCAGAAGAAAAAAAACTGTCCTGGCCACCTTTGTAGGTGGTTGATTTAAGTTGCATGTGCAGGTGGGCTAATAGTTATGAGTTGAGGTCTTCATCCTCTTCCTCACAGCATTGTTCGGTGACATTGGTAATGATCTTGACTGGGACACCAAATATCACAGAGAACCAAAGGATCATCTGCTCCAACCTGTCAAATCTGATCAGTGAACCAGTTCTGGGAGGCTGGAGCCCTACTCCAGGCCTCCACCCTGCCTTGGCCGTGGCTGGGCTGTGAATGTGCAGCGCCAAAGTTTGAGCCCAGAGAGTTTGGAGCAGATACTCAGAGGTGGCTCTGCAGGAGGACTTGGCTGTGCTTGAGGTCCTCTTTACTCTGTGGAAACAAGGAGGGCTTCATGGCTGAGCAGCCTGGTCTAGAGGGATGTGTCCCTGCCCATGGCAGGAGGTTGGAACTAGATGGTCTTTAAAGTCCCTTCCAACCTAAACTGTTCTGTGGTAGTGGTGATCATGTTGGTCTGCTTGGATGGGTTTTGAGCCTCACTGCTATTTTTTTGCTAGTGACTTAACTGGGACACAGGAGGCTGCTCCTGAGCACACAATGACCTCATTTGACCTCATCTTGGAAGTAAACTGCAGAAGTTTAGTGCTCTCCTTGCTGGAAGGGGAAAGGTCCCAGAGCAGTTCCTCAGGAAGCCTCTAAATCAGACAGAGATATGGGGGGCAGCCTCCAACCATGGTAACCTCCAACCATGGCAACCTCCAACCATCCCAGCATGGTCAGCCAAGCTCCCTGTGAACTTGGTCTGCAATCCTGCTGCCCTTGGCGACCACATAGCACTGACCACATTGGTGGCTGGCTTTGGGGACACACCACAGAGGAGGACACAGTGGCACAGTGCCACAGGTCCTGACCCATGCTTGCTTGGCGTGAGCAGCAGCGATGGGCTGGTGAGCAGAGCTGGGGCTGGGGAGGGGTGATGAGGAGGGCAGAGCTTCACCTCTGCTGAACCCAAGCTGCACAGATTTCCACCCTAGCAAAACTGAGTAGAAGTTCAAGGGGACAACATCCCAAGGATCTGAATGACCTCAGAGGGCACCCAAAGTTCAGGGCTCACCTTCTATAGACACCACTGAAGCCTTTGCTTCCTTCTCCTGCAGCCCCCAGCCTGTAGAAATTTGATGTCACCACTGGGAGCTGTTTGGGGACATTTCAGGAGGGGTTGGGGTTTGGGTTTGGTGATTTTTGGGGGGGTTGCTCCTTTTTCCCCCCTTTGCATTTGATCTTTGTTGGCTGTCTCTGCTTTCTGTTAGGTTCTAGGGGCTATTTGGGGGGGGGGGGGGGGGATTGGGTTTTGGTTGGATCTTTGGGATTGGGATTTTTGGGGGGCTGTTTATTCCTGGGTTAATTTGCTTGGGTTTTGGGGTTGTCTTTTGTTTGGGGGGGGGTTGTGGGGTTTTGGGGGTTGGGTTTTTTTAGGGGCTGCTTATTTCTGGGCTTGTTTGGTTTGGTTTTGCAGTGGGTTTAGTTTGGCTGTTCTGGGGGGGCTGGGGTTTAGGGTTTGGGTTGGTTTGGTTTTGCAGTGGGTTTAGTTTGGGTGGTTTTGGGGGGAGTTGGGGTTTAGGGTTTGGGTTGGTTTGGTTTTGCAGTGGGTTTAGTTTGGGTGGTTTTTTGGGGGGGTTGGGTTCAGTTGTTTTCTGTTTGCTTGTTTTTGCAGTGGCTTTATTTTGGGGGGTGGAGGGGGTGACTGTGTTTGGTTTATGGATTTTGTTGGGTTTTCTTTTCCCCCCCTGGGGTTTATTTTGGGTGGGTTTGTTGTAGTTTCTTTTTTGGAAGGTTGCTTTTTTCTGACTGTTTTTATTTTTACTTGGGGTTGGTTTGTTTGTTTGTTTGTTCCTAGGGGCTTTATCTTTTGTTTCCTTCCTCCCCAGCCAAAAAGCCCCAACTCTAACAACCCTTTTCCATGGCTACCTTGAATCATAGAATTGTTAGGGTTGGAAGAGACACCAACTAACTGCAACCCCTCCCTGCCACGGGCAGGGACACCTCACCCTAGAAAGCCTTTGGGGTGTCTCTCATCCGAGTCTTCCCTCTCAGTTCAAGGTTCAAACCCTTTTGTTCGCCAGCAATAAGAAAGCAAGGAAAAAAAAAACCCACACCACCACCAAAAAAAAAACACCACCCAACAACCCTTCTCTTTCAGTTATCAGGTATTTAAACCCAAATCAGCAGTTCCATATCCGTAACCTGAGCCTTAAGCGTTCCTCCCGCTAATGGCCGCGCCGCTCGTCGTTTGCAGCCGGTCGGGTGACACTCGATTTGTACTCGCTGACGGGAACAGATGGGGCTTCATTGTCAGGAGCCCGCCTGTATGCAAATGTGAACGGAGTTTCACCCGCGCCCGCTGCTGACCTGACCACGCACAGGCATTTACCCAGCGCTGCACCGAAGCCGGGGGGCGGCGGAGCGGGGAGGGGGGGGGGGGGAGGGTTGGGGGTGGGGGGGGAAGGATTGGACCGGCCAAGGGCGATAAAAAATGGCCCTGGGATAGTACCAGCGGCAGGTCAAGTTTAGCATCCGTCTTGCCGCGGGGAGCGAGATGGCAACAGAGTTATTTAGTTGCCGGCTCGATGTTGCTCGCAATCAACTCCATCATTTCAACCTGTTTATGAACCCAGCCGCGGCCGCGGTTTCTCGGCAGCGAGCAACAACCCACCCCCCCCGCCACCCCCCCCTCCATCCCCGCCCCAAACCCCCAACCCTGGAGGGAATGGAGAGTGGGATGGGGAACGATGCTCAGCGATGAGGTTTTGGCGTTGGCGTAGTTTGTTTTGCGCCCCCCCCCGCCCGTTTCATCTCTTTAGACCTCCTGGTGCCCTTTTTTCCCCCCTTTAAACTTGGGGGGCGGGGAGCCGAGGGGGTGTGCTCGTCGGTTTCTTCCGAAGAAACAGCAAGTCGTTGGCATGGAAATGGAGTTTTTAGTTTGTTAGTTGAGGCTTTTGTTACTTAAGTTTTATTCCCCCCCCCCCCATTCTTTTTTAATTATCTCATTCGTTTATTAATTTATTAATTATTAGTTTATTAATTTATTATTAATTTTTTTCTTATTTAATTATCTCCTTGTTTTGTCTTTTTATTTCATTATTTGATCTTATTTCCTTTTTTTCCCATTTCATCGTTTCTTGTTTTATTTCCCTTCTTTCCTTTTCCCCCTATTTAATTATTTATTATTTTATTTACCCTTTTTTTTTCCTCTTCCATTATTTATTATTTTGTTTATCTTATTTTCTTTTTCCCTATTCCATTGTTTATTATTTTATTTACCTCTTTTTCCTTTTGCTTATTTCATTATTTATTATTTTATTTCTCCTCTCTTCCTCTTATTTTTTTGCTTATTCCATTACTTATTATTTCTTCTCTTCCTCCCCCCTTCTTTTACCATTCATTATTTCATTTCTCTTCTCTTCTTCTCTGCTTATTTTATTTCTCTTATTTTTCTCCTTTGATTTTCACCTTTTTCTCCTTTGATTTTTCACCCTTCCCTTCTTTGTATTATTGTATTAGTTTTCAGCAGCAGCGCAGCAGCACTTTAGCATTTTGCCATTTTGATTTATTAGCTCACTATTTTATTAGTTTGTCAGCTTATTATTTCCTCAGTTTGCTCTTTTGTTACTTTAGCATTTTGCTGTTTTAGCACTTAGGTCTTTGAGCTTTTAGTTCTTTGAGCTTTTAGTTCTTTGAGCTTTTAGTTCCTTTAGCTTTTAGTTCCTTCAGCATGTTGGATTTTAATCATTTTGCTATTTTATCATTTCTCAGTTAACCCCCCCCCCCAAATCTCTCGCTATTAATACTTCTTTTTAGTGCCTCAGTGAATGATTTCACTTCAGCATCTGCTTATTTTTTATCACTTTCAATGATTAATCAAAAATTTATCTTCGTTGAAGGTGATCTAATTTATAATTATTTGATGATTTAATTAGTTATTTGAAAACATTTTGCATTTTGATTATTTTGATTATTTTATTTCGCTTTTTAACGACTTCTTAAGTTCCATTTTATTCGGTTTTATGGTCTATGTGAGAAGTGCCTGATTGGGAAACGATGCCATCATGTATTTAATTACTCGCTTCTTGCTTGCAAAGTTATTGCTTTATGTCAGCACTTGGTCACTTCTTATTTTTATTTATTTATTTGTTTTCAAAGGTGCTGGCTGTGAAATTCTGCAGTGATTCATTAAATAGTTTAAAAGTTTTAAAAAGTCGTTATTTCCCCCTTTATTTTTGCATTTATTTTATCATTTATTATTTAATCATTTATTATATTAATGTATTTTTATAATTTCTTCTTTTTCATTTCTTCTTTTTCATTTCTTCTTTTTCATTTCTTCTTTTTCATTTCTTCTTTTTCATGTCTTTCTATTTTTTAATTTCTTTCTTATTTTTAATTTCTTTAATTTTTTTTCCCATTCCTCTTCTTTCCCCCATTTCTTTTTACCCCCATTTCTTTTCTCCCCATTTATTTTTCCCCTTCTTTTTTCCCCATTTATTTTTTATTCTTTTTCCTTTTTTTCCTATTTCTTTTTTCCTATTTCTTTTTTTCCCATTCTTTTTTTCCCATTCTTTTTTTCCATTTATTTTTTTTCGCATTTTTTTCATTTATTTTTCCTCATTTCTTTTTTCATTTCTTTTATTTCTTTTTTTCCCATTTCTTTTTCCCCATTTTTTTAATTTCTTTTTTTCCCCAATTCTTTTTTTCCCATTTCTTTTTTCCCATTTTTTTCCCAATTTCTTTTTTTCCCAATTTCTTTTTTTTTCCATTTTAATTTTTTTTTTTATTTCTTTTTTTTCCATTTATTCTTTTTTCAATTTCTTTTTTCCATTTCTTTTTTTTTTCGGTTTTTTCCATTTCTTTTTTTTATTTATTTTTTTAAATTTCTTTTTTCCATGTCTTTTTTTCCCATTTTTTTCCTTTTCTTCTTTTTCCCCTTTTCTTCTTTTTCCCTTTTCTTCTTTTCCCCATTTCTTCTTTTCCCCATTTCTTCTTTTCCCCATTTCTTCTTTTCCCCATTTCTTCTTTTCCCCATTTCTTCTTTTCCCCATTTCTTCTTTTTCCCCACTTCTTCTTTTTCCCATTTTTTTTGATTTCTTTTTTCCATTTTTTTAATTTATTTTTTTCCATTTATTCTTTTTTTATTTTTTTTTCCATTTTTTTATTTCTTCTTTTTATCCATTTCTTTTTTTTCCATTTCTTCTTTTTTTTTCCATTTATTTTTTCAATTTCTTTTTTAATTTATTTTTTTTTCCATTTATTTTTTCCCATTTTTTTCCATTTTTATTTTTTCCATTTCTTATTTTTATTTATTTTTTTCATTTACTATTTTTCATTCATTATTTTTATTATTTTCATTTATTATTTATAATTTATTTTATAGTTATAATTTTTTAATTTTTTTTTCTTTATTTTTCCTTTTTTCCCCCCCATTTTCCTATCCCTATTATTTTTCATTGAATATTTTCTTCCCTATTCTTTTAGCTTTCCAATCACCATTCCACTTTAACCTGCTCTGATGTGAAAGAAATCCTCATTTAATTATTTCCTTTCTTCTTTTCTCCTTCTCCTTTAATTTTTCTTTTTGTTGTTTTCTTTTTGCATTATTATTAAAAAAAAAGAGGAGGGGGGTGGGGGGGGTGGGGAAGGAAAATGCTAATTGAGGCCAAATAAACAAGCAGCATTTTCGACACCAGTTAACCAGTTTTGCATGGAGCAGGGCTCCCCACTCCAATCCCTAATAAATCTCCCCATTTAAATGTGCAACCCTTCATTAGAGTGAAAATATGAACAGCTGTAATCGCACATTTACGCCGCTGACAGAGAAAAATCTCCTTCCAGTTGTCATTTTTCATGCTGATGAAGAACTGGGAGCAGGTTCGAACACTGAGTCTGTAACTGGGTGGAATAAAATTCCACCCTTCCTTCTTTTTCCATCCTCCTTCCATTCCCCCCCCACCCACCCCCCTGCCCTCCCTCTCCCCCCCCCCCCCCCGCCGCCTGTCCCCAGCCACATCCAGTAGTGTAGCAAATTAGCCTCTTTTGCTCACAGCAATCCTCCTTTTGGAGACCATTCTCTGGCTCATCAGAAAAAGGAGATTTCTCATGCCAATTGGAGAACCCTCTTGGCTGGAGGCTCCTACGGGACTGACCCCCCAAACTCTGCTCAGGATGAATGGTTCCAGGTCCCTAGGACATCTGTTCTTCAAGGGGTGCTGGGAGCTGGGGCGGGGGGGAGGAGAGATGGGGGGGGGGGGGGGCCGAGGCTGGAGCTGCGAGTCCCTGCGAAACAGAGGCAGAGCTGCTCGGCTGCAGTAAATCTTTACTCACCCAACTTGGCTGCCAGCGAGTGACCAGCAAGGCTTGGGAGAGGAGGGGAAGGGGGCTGAAGAGGGCAAAGGCTTTTTGTAACGAATGAATTAATCCTCGTGGTGTCAACATCCTTTCTAATGATTATTAATTTGTTTTAATTGTTACTTAATTATTCCTATTACCCTTTGGCTATCATTTTCTTATTAGTTATTTGATTAGCCATTCTTTCAGCGTGATTTGGGCGTTGCCTGAGTATCATCAGGGTTATTATTTTTTGTTGTTATTTTTTTTGGGGGGGGGAGTTTGTTTATTTGTAACAATTCTTAGTGTTTGGCAATGATTTTAATTAATGTTGATTTATTTTGATTTATTTTTAGTTTCTTTTAAAAATAGTTTTATTTTTAATAATTATTTTCTTTGTCTTTTCTTATTTATTTTACTTTATTTACCCCACGATTTTTTGCAGAGCATGGCTGTTATTTTTTGCCACTTTGTTCCTAATGTACATTGCCATTTGGTCGCTGTTTTGATCATTTTATAATGACTCCATGAGTATTCTTTGAGGGTCATTACTATTCTTTAATTACCTTTCATTCTTTTTTTCCATGGTGTTCTCCTCATCTTTAGCATTTTAGCAGTGTTTGACTATCATCACCTTCATTATTTCTAGCATTTTCATTCTTATTTATTAGTATCTTCTTTTTACATCATTATTCTTATCATCACTTTGCTATTACTTGAGTGTGATTTTAGTTCTATTTTAGTACGATTTCAGTACGATTTTAGTACTGGTTTAGTACTATTTTAATACTACCTTACTATTATTTTCGCATTTCCATGCTTCTCATCACTATTTTTTGCCTTGGCATTATTTCCCTACTCTTATTTTTCTTAGCATTTCAATTTGGATTCATCTTTCAGCGTCCTTAAGTTGCCCTCTCTTCATTTTGGCCCTGCCCGTGCTCAGGTGGGGTCGGAGCTGGCTGATCCCTTCCAACCCAACCCAGTCTAAGATTCTCTGCTTACTTTGATTATTCTTTCATTATCCTTTAAATTAATTTAATGATATTTTAATTTACTTTCTATTCACTTCCCTATCTTTATTTCTTTATTAGCATTTTTAAATGGTGGTGCTGGGGGAAATCCGTTTTGCAGAGCCAAACCCTTGACGTTCAGGAGCTGGAAGCGTTGCAAACCATCTCCAAATCCTCCTGTCTTGTTTTTTGATGGTTTATTGTTCCTTCCATGAAGGCAAAAAAATAAACAACAGCCCAAACCCCAAACACAAACCAACCCCAACCCCAACCCTGAACTCATCTTTTTCTTTGCAGGCAGCTGAGCTGCGATCATCATGAATAGAAATGACTGGGGGTGAGATTTGTCCTCTTGGCACCTGTCAGAACTGCCAGGGCTGATGAAAATAAGGCACTTTTGGACCTCTTGAGAAATTGAGGGCTTCTGAAATGCTTTTTATTCCCTCGTTTGGAGTCATTGAAAGGTGGGGAGCTCATTTATTTCCTTGTCCCTCCCCCACCCTCCCCCAGACTTTCAGGAGCAAGCTCGGAACACGTGGGGAAAGGTTGGTCCCTAGGTTTGTAACGCAACCATCTGAGGTCGGTGCTGTTTGACCTGATGGCCTCGACCCTTAAGCCCCCCAACAAGGTCTTCAGCAAACCATTCCTCAAAGGCTTTGTGCTCATCCTCACGGCGGCTCACAGGCAAAAACCCTCAGCCAGGTCAAGCTAATCACTAAATAAAGCTGAATAAAGACTTTGGAGGGTCTGACCCATTCTTTGGTGACCTTGAAATTGCTCTCCGAGGACAATCCTGGCAGGGAAAGAGAATTGGATTTATATTCTGATGCCTGAAATTCTGCTTTGTCTTACTTCAACCCCAAAGTGACTGCAGGTTGGGACAAATTTATGGAGGCTAAGTAAAGACTTTGGAAAGAGTTCCCCCCCCTCCCCCCCCCTTCTCCTTTTTGATTTGTATCATTTCCTTTTTTTTTTCTGGAGGAAGGAAAACTAAAGGTGACCAGAAGAAAATTATTGGTCACCTGAAAGCAGCCTTTTTACCACTGAAAAGAAAAAGAAAAGGGGAGGGGAAAAAAAGGGGCAAAACCCCAACCCCAACAACCCAACTTCACTTCAAGCAAGTTGATGTTTGGGAACTGCTGCCTAGGCAAAGTGAGCTTCCCAGGTGTGGTAGCTGGTGCTGGATGTTTGCTAGGGGAAAGGAGGTTTGGATTAGGCTACTCTA
>NW_027142452.1:375922-454812 GCF_026170545.1 Melanerpes formicivorus
TAAAAATAAACAGTAATGGTTAAAAAATTCAATTAACTAATAACCTTAAAGATAAGCCAAATCCGAGCTGAAAGAACAAACCCAAACCCCGCTGTTGTCCGTGTTATTACAGACATGACTGACCAGACGGTAAGAGGGGCGAGGACAGCTAACACTCGCTACCAGACCCTGGAGTTTGGAAAAGGAATTCCACTTCAATAGATATCTCACCCGCAGGAGGAGAATAGAGATCGCTCACGCTCTCTGCCTCTCCGAACGCCAGATCAAAATCTGGTTCCAGAACGGAGGATGAAATGGAAGAAGGATAACAAACTGAAAAGCATGAGCTTAGCCTCGGCGGGCAGCGCCTTTCAGCCATAATTATATGGGGGGGGGTGGGGGTGGGGGGGAAATAAATAAATAAATGAATGAAAAGAAGAGGGAAATATCGAGGAGGAGAAGAAGAAGAAGAGGAAGAGATTTGGGGGGGGTGGAGGGGGGGGAAGAGAGAGAAGAAAATAAAAGAAAATAAAAACCAACAACAACAACAAAACAACAAGAAGCAATGACCAACAAAACACAACCACCAAAAAAATACACCAAAACCCGCGGAAAGAAAGAAATAAAGCCGCCCGCAGAGCTTAGTTTCGGAGTACTGTACAGTGAGGCACCTTCTTTTCGGCATGATAAACATCCTAAACCAACGTGTATGGTACTGCTGTCCCAGGACTGAGTTCATGTCGTGTTCTGTTTGGGGGGAGTGGGGGTGGGGTGGGTTTGTCGTTTGTCTTATTTTTTTTTTGGGGGTGCTGTCGGGGGGCGAGGGGGGGGTGGTGGTGGGGAGCGAGGGGGGTGGGGGATGTTTCTTTCAATTTCATTTCGTCTTCCCTTTTGGTTTGTTAATTACATTTTGTTTCCAGATGCTCCTCCACGCTCCTCGTTGTTTCTCTAAATGTATGTGTCCGTGTTCTCTTGATGCTCTTTCTGGAAAGCTGGCATGTTTTATGTGAGCCTCTTAAATGTTATAACTTATTTATAAAGCGAGAACAGATACGGTTGTTTGTTTATTTGTTGATTTTTTTTGGGGGGGGGGGGCTAGGGGGGGGATCGTTCTTTCCCCTCCCCCCCTTTTCCCCCCCCTTCCCTCCCCCACCCCCCACCCCCCAGCCCTTTCCTGAGTTTACTGCTTTGGGGTGAGTTCTTCTCTGCCTAAGCTAAAATCGGGAGTTCCTGCACTACACTCGCAGAGAAAATAAAATAAATATATATATATTAAACAAAAACACACAAAAAAAAAAAGTTAAAAAAGGAATAAAAAGAGACAAATAAACAACAAAAAAAAAAAGATAAAAGGGAAAAAAAGAGAGAAAAAAAAAAGAAAATGCAAAACTCTTGTATCTTTCTGTCTTAAAAATTGTCCAGTCTGTGTTTTAGTTCAAAACTTCAGGCCAGGGTTTCTAATCCCAGGCTCATTCCTGACGTACTCTTAGACGTGGCTTAAACTTCACTATGGAGAAAAGGGAAAAGAAAACCCCAGAAAATAAAAGAACAAAACACAACCAGGACGTCTAAAATCAGACCAACAAACGCTCAGATGTCTGTAAATACTAGAAATATTTCTGCTGTGACGACTAGACGGTTCGTAGTGGGCAGAGTGAATGCAATGTTCTGTGTAAAAATGGCATCTGTCATGTCTAGCTGCCTGTTAGTACTTTGCCAATAAGCTTTTTGTATTTGTTTGTAGCTTTACTTGAAGTCAAATAAACGTTTCTCCTATTCACAAAGCCTCCCAGTCGCACTTTATACACGACCTCCGAGCCCTGCAACACACCCCACAGCCAGCGAGATGCCTGGGCATGGAGCTGGAGCTCTGCAAGCTCCTCCTGGGCAGCACCAAAACGCGCCAAAGGTTCACGTCAGGAAAACCCCAAAGCAAGCAAAGAAAACAAAAACAACCACCACAAAACAGCCCCAAACCACCCTTCGGGAATAAAGCAGCAACTCTCCACAACTACCCCAAACACCGGTTTCCCCCCCACACCCCCCAAAAAAAACACCCAACCAACACAATTCCACCGCCATCGCATCAAACAAACTGGTTTGCAAGTACTTCTAAGTTGCATTAAGACGTGGCAAAAACCCTTTCCCCCGGCAGATTTACGTGCAGGCATGATCAGATTAGTGAGAGCCACAAGTTTAAAAGCCAAAGGTATTTATAAGCCTCGTCTAGGTCCACGTAAAGCTGCGTTGCGTAGAACTGCAGCCCTGGGTGTTGGGAGGGATGTATTTATTAGCTTTTATATACCGTGGATCTATATCTCTGAGACGTTTCTATGCTCTCCCCCGCTAACCCCTCGCTTCATTGTGCTTTCTCTTTCCACCTCTTCAACATGTAAAACATCCTCTCGCAGCTCTCTCCAACTTACTGACGCTCCGAGTCGTCGTCGTCTTCTCCCCCCCCCCCCTTGCAGATAACTTAACATCATCAAAGATGGCATTTCGCTACTAAGGCATCAGATAACTCCGGTTTAAAGTCGCTAGGTTTGGCTAAAACACCCCTGACATCTCTACACCGCTTTTTCTTATCTTCTTATTGTTATAATTATCATTCCCCCCCCCCCCTCCCCTTACCCCCTTTTCTTTTTCCTTTATATTCCCCCCCCCCCCCTCCCCTCCGGTTCCATAGCAAGTAAAGTTGGAGCTTAAAAAACTTACCAAACTTAATCTCCCTCTGTTTAGGTACTTCTTAAGTGATTTTGAGAGGGATGTGAAGTGGACTGTCAGATCCCAAACCATTTGCTCGCCTTCCCTTGATTTTTTTTTTCCTCCTTTCCTTTTCTCCTCTTTTTATTTTTTTTTTCCTCCCTTTTTCCTTTCCTTTTTTTTTTTTCTCTTCTTTCCCCCCCCCCTTTTTTTTTTTCTTTCTTTCTTTCTTTTTTTTTACCAATAGCAAACTATACCAAAAGTGGGTATGACATTTAGATGTCAAATGGATAGGGGTTTTATCTCGAAGTTAGATCGTAAAAATCACCCAGACCTCAGACAGATACCCCTCACTGGCTCTCAAAAGTCACGTGAGGTCCATAAAGTTAGTTTTATGGTTTTGGGGAGTTGACAATGTACAATATATTTCACATTCTCTAGAATGTTAAGTGACACTTTAACTGCTTGGTTTGGCTTGTAAGGGGCAGCAATGGGTGAGCACTTTTCCAGATGAGATTTAACGTTGCAATTGCAGGGAACAATGTTTTGCGGGTCCAGTTTTCAGTCCAGGGAGCCAATAGAGTGGAATCCTGAAAGTAAGTTTCTTCTGAAATATTATCTGCTTTTAAAAAACAAACAAACCAACCAACCCCCCCAAACAAACCCCCAAACCTTCTTTTTGAAAGGGTTTGGTGCGGCTGAAGGCTGAGGCGGGGGTTGGAAAAGAGGGTCTCGTCTCTCTGTCAGGGATTGCTTTCTCACTTTTAGAAGGTCCCTAATTCTTACCCTCGCGAGGATTTGGGCTTGGGTTACTTTTCCATCCCAGTTTCCAGGCCCGCGAGTAAACTTTTGTGGAAGCGGGAGAAAGAAGGAAGCTGGAGAGATTCATTATCAGGGGATGGAAAAGTCCCTCCTGTCTGTGCCGGGGGTGGTGGGGGGCATGCGGTCTTCAGGCAAGGTTTGTCCTGCTCCATGTCTGAAGGGTGGTTGTACTGGGAGGAGGTTCGGTGCGGTTTGTGCTGCTCGGCGAAGGAGCCACGATCCTGGCACAGGCTTTTGCATTTCAGCGGCTGTGTTCGGGCTGTGTTCCTCAGGTCGTTAACACCTTTGGGCTTTAATTCTCCTCACCTGCTTGCCAAAGTGATTTGTGCACTTTGTTTGTCCTTTGGCCTGTGTAGAGATCGAGGTGTGGGGTTGCCCCAGGGCTATTTTTTTCTTTCTCTCTCTCTCTCTTATTTTTTCTTGTATTTGTTCCCTCTCTCTCTTTATTATTATTATTATTATTATTATTATTATTATTATTATTATTATTATTATTATTAAATATTTTCTCTGGCTTTTTTCCCTTCTTTTTCTTTTACTTTTTTTCTTTCCTCTCTCTCCCTTTTAAAATTTATTTTTCCTTGGGTTTAATCTTTCCCCCCCCCCCAATATACAACCCAGCGTCCTCACATTTCCGCAGTTCGTTTCTAACATATGGAGACACCGACTGACCGCGTTTGTGTCTCCAGCCTGGCTTAAAGTGCTACAGAAAATTAATCAGCGAGCTTGCATAAGGTCCCCCGCCCTTCTTAAACCTTATTGAACCCTTCGATATCTCCCAGATTTCCCTCTCCCCCCTCTAAGGGGGACGTGGGTCTGGAAAAGGCAGGCAGCAGGCTTTTTCTCTGGGAAAATAAACAAGCTAGCAGGGAAGGGCAGAAGAGCAGAGCCATGACTCGGGGGCTCGGGGCTGCGGCAGGGACTGTGGCCCCCGCTCCGGGGTGGGGCAGGCAGGTGGCCCCGGCCGAAGGCTCCGGCTCCATGGCAGAGCAGATAGCGCAAAATAAGGCAAAATAGAGCAAAATATGGCAGACAGAGCAAAACAGAGGGAAAACATACCCACAACACCACAACCACACAAGCCAGACCTGCAGAAGCTGGGGTTTTTTTTAAGCCAAGTCGCCACATTTGCAGCAGAGCTGGGGAGGGCACACACACACTTTGTCCACACCTGAACCAACCCACATCTATTCCCACCCCCCCCTTAAAAAATTCCCCCAAAGGTTCAAAGAAGAGGTACTAGGGCAAAGGAGCGTTGGGGGGTGTCTAGAATTTGGAGCAGTCTCCAGCTTCTTTCCCCCCAACCCCCCTTCGGTTTTTTTCGGTAAGACAACATTTGGTGGACACATGTCCGTCTCTTTTACACAAAGCAGAATGTCCCCCCTTTAGCACACTTTGGAGATTGCTTTTCCTTCCTTTGGGCTGTTTTTCCTGTCCTGCTCCATGTGTGTCTCCTAATATCTTTGCTATCGCCATCATCTGAACCTCTGGCTTCTCCCTGAGCAAGTCAGAGGGTGGCCAGCGCAACCCTGAGAAACCTCTGCTCTGGAAACCTGTAAACACAGCCGCCAAAGCTGGAAATTCGAGGAAGGGAAGGAGGGTGCTGGGAGCTCTTCCTAGTCAGCAGAATGGTTTTAGACTGGACAGCCTCTCCTTGAGCTCTGTGCAAACTGAATGCCTGGGGCTTTGGTTTTGTGTTTGGTTTGGGTTGGTTGTTGTTTGGTGTGGGGTTTGTTTGGCTAATAAAGATGTTTTGCGGGATCCTAAAGGGCTGCATTGGGGTTGGTCTTGAAAGGTGAAATCAGCCACAGAAACCTGAAGGGCTGCAGAGGGTTTTGTCCACAGAGGGTTAGAAACGCTCAGAGGAGAGGGGGTGTGGAGCGAGGTCTGTGCTGGTGTGGGGGTTAGACCAAGAGGCTGCCTCCTAATGCCTCACCCTCTGATCTGGACTGATGACTAGGAATAATTTTGAATGATGTGAATACTAATGAGAGATTTAAGCAAGAAAAGTGACATCCCCCCCCCCCCCCCAGAGTGTGTTTGAAAACGTGATGCATGCATGTCCCCACAAACATCATGTCGCCATAGATCCATCCACCCATTCATTCATCCACCTCTTCCCTATCCATCACCTCCCAATCCCCACAGCCCCACTCCAGGGTCTTTTCTACAGTCCCAAGAAAACTTTCATCCTAAACCCACTTCCAACACAGGAGCCACCAGAGTTGTTGTTTTTTTTTTCCCTTAAGTACCAGTAGTTTGAATCTCTTGGTGGACACAATATGTTGTTTGCGTGGGAAAAGGCAGATCGAGGTAGCCAGAGCAAGAGGACTTTATGATGCAGTTTAGCTTCAGGACTTTGCAGGGAGGAGGGGATGCCTGTGTGGCTCACAACAGGTAACAACCCTGCATGTGTTTGAGCGTCCTGGGCACAGGGATGGCACCGGGCCCGTGTCACAGCAAAGGAGCAGGGACAGGATTCTCTTGCTGGCATAAGGACATCATCCTTCCTTCTCCTTTCTACCTCTTAGAGGAGTCTTGGCCACTCTGCTTACACTACCACTACTACATGCAACATCAAATGGTTTCTTGGAGGACTGCTTTTATTTTAGATTACTTTACAAGCCCAATTTTTTTGAGGCTGTATTTGTGGGTTGTTTCCTCCCTGCCCCTTACATGGTGCTAAATTCCATCTTCCTATGTTGGGTTGATAGTGGACTGATTTTAGAGGTGTTTTCCAACAACAGCAGAAAAGATTCTATGATTCTATGGTACTATGAATCTATGATTCTATGAATCTATGGTTTTATGATTATATGGTTCTATGAATCTATGGTTCTATGAATCTATGATTCTATGAATCTATGATTCTATGATAAAGAGATTCCATGATAAAGAGCTTTAACTGGCTAGCATTTTACAGCCTGGAAGGGGTCACAGGCTTAGCACAGGCTTCTCCCCACCCTGCCATCCTTGAAAAAAACCCTCCCTGTTACTGCTGAAGAGGAAGTATAAGGAGAGTAAACAGGAAAATGGAGCTCTGACCGTGCAGGTAGGCGGGGATTTTCCTTTGCATTTTTCATCCTTTCTCTCACTTTAATGACATACATCAGCCACGGGACAATTAGTTCTTCTGCAGCTGTAGAAGACAGAATAAATATGAAATGCTTTAATGTCAGCTTTAAGAATAAGGAGAATATCTAGGACATAGTTAGGAAGGAGGGGGAAAAAAAGAAAGAAAGAAAGAAAAATATATCTCTTTTAAACCTGTATCTGTGCAGATCTTTATGCCATGGCTCTGGGTCCAGATGGGAAAGATCTCTGATTTAAGTGCTCTCAGCCTTGGGTGGTTTGGGCTGTTTGCCTCAGACGTGCAGAATCTACCACAGCCTAGAGAAACCTCCCCCTGAACTCACCTGGCTCACAGCATCTTCCACTTCCTAAAAATGAGTGGAACCAGGCTCACTTTTGCCTTTTATTTTGCCCCCTGTCCTGCCTCTTTAGCCTCTCCCCATCCCCGAAGGTTTCCTATTTCGTTTAGTAAAGCCTTTGTAAACCTGTCTGGTATTTTAAAGGGGGGGGGGAGACACACACCTAAAACACCAACCCCCAAAGCAGTTATTTCTCACCCCCAAGTCAGCCCACTCTACACAGACTGGAAGAACTGAGCTGAGCATCTGTATTAATTACACCCCCCACCCTTTTGGGTCATCTCCCCAGGGCCCTGTGTCAGGGAGGACACGGGACCCCCATGTCCAGGCTGCTGCTGAGGAGTGAAAAAAGAAATAAAGGAGAGATGAATTTTCACCTATAAAACCCCCATTTGGTTCAGCAATAAATGGGGAAGGGGTGGGGGGTTGGAAAAGCGTCTGTGAGCCTCCCAGGGAGGTTTGGGGAGCTCTTTCGTGCAGGAGGCAGCTCGCTGCTGCAGTGCCATTGTCAGGCCATCTTGAATGTCATGGCTTTATTTATTTTTATCTCTTATTTTACGAGTTCCAACCTCCCCCCCCAAACACACACACACTCCGCTTTCTGTAAGCGTTTGAGCATTCGAAAACCTTCTTTGCTCCCTCGGCGCCGTGTAACGCGAAATCAAAATCCCTTTTACAGCCAAATTTGTTAAAGGAAAAACCCAAACAAACCAAAACTCCACAGGACAAAACAACGATCGAGGAGACCGTGCTAAAACCACACCCAAACCAAAGAAAACCCCCCCAGCCAAAAAAAATCCCACCCCAAACTTCACCGAGGTAACCTAGTTAAAGACGCCCGCGATGCCTTCTTTTCTCTACTCTCACAACAACACACAAAAAAAAAGTGATTAAAATCTGTTAAAGGATTTAATTAAGAGAATTAAATGAAAAGGAAAGGGGCACAAATGAGTTGGGGGGGGGGGGAGAAAAAAAAAAGGAAGGGAAGGGGGGGAGGAAAAAAAAAAAGCGAAGCTATTCTAAACGATTAAATCGCCATTTTAACAGTATAATGGGGTTTGCATACTGAAAAGAGAAATCAGAGCTCATATCTCATCAATAATTCATAGGCAAGAGGGATCATTCCGAGGTCAGCAGACTTGTACAGCCCTCAGCTCCTCTCTGGGAGGAGAAGGGTGAGCGTCGTATCACAACACAACCCCGAACCCCGGGGGCTGCCGGGGCACCTATTTAAGGAAAACATCAGCTCCAGGGATTTCCCCCCAACTCCCCCCCTCCCCCTCCTCCCCCTCCTGGCCCTCCTTTAATTATTCTCTTTTTTTCTTCCTTTTTTTTTGTTGGTTAATATTAATTTACCAAGTCTCACTACCCGGGTGTGCTGATGACAGGCAGTAAGAGAGGGGGAGGGCTGGATGTGGCTCATATTGCTCCAGTACAGACACAGACCAACAATGTGGTGATTATGCTTTTGAGAAGCCAAAGGGATCTCTTCTCCCCCCCCTCCTTTTTTTTTTTACTCCCTTTCCCCCCCTCCTTTTTTTTAATTCTTTTCTTCCCCCTTTTCTACACACAAAAATGAAGGTTAGGAGGCTGCCGGGTCCTTATCTGCCTTGTCTTGACCGCTTGGATGGAGGCGAGGGACTCCAATCTGAGTTGCAATTCTTGTGTTTCCTTCTATTTAGAGGAAGGCTTCGATTATTCACCTATTTATTTGCAACAGTCCTGTAAATTACTCCAGCCTACACACCGCCACCCCATGACCTCCTCCAAGAAGGGAAAGCTTTCGAAGGAAACCAGCCCCTTCCCTCCAGCTCTGCTCCCCAAGCCTCTTTCCCTCCCCCACCGCTGAATTTCAGGCAGAGAAATTGCTCTTTTCTTTCCTCCCCAAACCCTTCTTTCCCCCCACCCCCTTCTCTCTCTCTCTCTCTCTCTTTTTTTGCCTTGCTTGCTTTTCAAAGTATTTTGTTTTGTTGTGTTGTGTTTATTTTAGTTTTATTACACGTCCGACCTGAAGTGAAGGAGCTGAGCGAATTAGTTAGCATTCACTCGATAAAAGTCTCTCCTCAATTAGGGAAGCCAACACACACACACAAAATACTTTGATGGGCTTTGGCTCCTCCTCTGAGGGTCTCTTCCCAGTCCTAGAATGGATTTAAGAATGAAATTTTCTTTCAGAGCGTGGCTCTTTTGCTTGGTCTGGGTTGATTTTTCAACCCCCACCCCCACCCCTCCTCATTCTTTCCTCTTTTGATGTTAAATAAATTAGATTTGGAAGGAGGTTGATAACTTAACTCGAGAGGTGTCCACCCAGCATAGTTTTTCCGTGTTCTGTTACCCTAAATAGCTTTAAAAAGAAACTATTTTGACAGGGAGCGTTGAAAGAATCAGACTAGTCGGAGGCTGGTTTTTTTTTTCCCCTTTCCCTTTTTTCCCCCCCTTCTTTGATTTATCTCTTTTTAACATGTGTATGTATGTGGATGTATATATACACATATATATATACCCTTCAAGTCAAAACAAATTACAGCTCTGGGATTTGGTGTAAAAGACGTTTGTTTGGTGGCAAATCAGGGCTGTGTTTACGTAGGGGGTAAAGCAGGCAAAGGAGTAGTGTGTGTCGGGGGGTGAATTTAGGATGGAAAGGAGGTGAAAGAGGCGACCCAGGGCAAGGGATTCAGTGCAGCCTTCTCGCCTGTAACATCCCCAAGCAGCCAGCAGAGCTCGCTTCAGACCAAGTTCACTGCCAGCAGCCACGGACCGAGCCGGGCCGGGCTGGAGCCGGAGCGGGAGCGGGACCGGTCACCCCGTAGCCACCCGCAGCATCACCCACGAAGCTCCGGGTACCCCCTGGGGAGGTGGAGACCGATGCTTGTCATCGAACTCCCGTGCTTCAAAAAAAATAATCCTAGGAGAACCTACCTTCTTTTTTATCCCCTAAAAAATGAGGAAAAGAAAGAAAATAAAGCAGAGCGGGCTCGTTACCACCGTGAGGTGCAAACCCCACAAATAAAAGAGAATTATAGCAATGCAGCCGTGGATTAAGGGATTTTTTTCCCCCCCTCCCCTCTTACTCTTTTAAATATAAAAGCAGAGAGCGAAAAAGGAAAAACAAATCAGCAATGAGTTGAGCTGGAGATAAACATCTAATTCCTGCAAAGCTCTGACTTTTGTTCTCTGCGGGGAAGCAAAAATATCGCGAAGAAACGTCCAATTGTTTCCCCCTCTTTCGGCTTAAAATAAAGCAGATAAAATTGGGAAGTCAGCTCTGCTTTAGTTTCTAGAGTCGTAGACGGTAACTCTGGTCTTGGGGGGCTTGTTAGTACAGCATTATAGCTCGAGGGGTCAAAAAGTTGAGGGTCAAAAGTTTACGCTGTGCGTGACTCAGTCTTGTGTATAACCCTGATAGACTGATGTCAGGGTGGAGGGGAAAAAAAAGGGAGAGAGAGAGAAAGAAAGCGGGGAGGGAGGGGGTGTGGGGTGTGTGTGAGGTGGGAGGAAGAGTCTGTGCTCATGGGCAGAGATGGGAGAAGATGATAGCGAGGTGGGAGCGACCTTCAGCCGTGAGCCGGAGATGTAGGAAGGGGGGAATTGAGGAGGGGGGGGTGGAAAAAGAGTTGGAGGATTTGGGGTGGGGGGGTGGGGGGGAAAGAAAGTAGATTGATTTGGGTCTCCCGTGAGGAAACGCGAAGCGACTTTTTAGTATTTTTCTAAGATAAACCCTTTGAAACGCTATTTGGAGGCGAATTAAGAGAATAGAGGGCGAAATGCATTTATTAAATCCAATTAGGTGAAGGTCCCTCTAGGATATTAACGCCAGCAGTTAAAAAAAGAGGGAAAAAAAAAATAATTCCAGCGTCAATTTTGTTTAAATTATAGTGGGGAAAAAAAAAAAGGAGAGAGCCTAACACTGTTGGTGAAAATGTGCCCGAACATCTTGGCTTGGAAACGCTTCCAAAGCCTTGGAGAATTGCCTGTATCCCTTTCCCTGGGCTCCGCAGCCCCCGAGCCAAACGCGTTTTAATCCATGCTTGGAATGAGGGCGAATATTCCCCGTAAATAAGTAAAGAATTACACCAAGAAACGCCCTGGATTTACTCTTTGCCTTTCTACCTTAACCGTAGACATCCAGAATAATGATCGATGGCTACAAATCAGCGGATTGATGGCTTTAAAAAATCCAATATATGTACTTAAAGGCGGTTTTAAGTGGCCGTTTCGTGGCTCGGATGGGTTCAAGTAGCTAATTTTGTTGCGGAGAGCGATTTTTTTTTTCCCCCCGTCGGATTTTGAATGAAATGTTCTCTTTTTCTTCCCGCCCCCCCTCTCCCCCCCCCACCCCTTGCTTGAAACGCGACTCCACACTGGTCACTGCAACAGTTTAATGAACTGATATAATAAATATTTCCCTTGGCCTTTCAAAGTTATTTCTACGCTGCCAGACTCTGAACCTTCCAAACTCTAAATATTATTTGCAGTGGGACCGGGGAAGATCTTTTCAATTGCTCCTTAAGCAAACAGTCGGCGCAAGGAAAACTCTTCTGGACACAAAAATAGGAAGAACAAAAATAATAATAATAATAATAACCACACACACACACAACCCTGCGGATTCCCCCCCCTCCCCTTCGGCTCTTAAATATTTTCAGTGCCTAAATACTTATAACAAGGGTCATTTTTCTTGGAGGGGAAAGAGAGCGAATATTAGAGCCCTGGGAAAGGCGTTCTGGAAAATCCATTTGCTTTCCCGACGCGGCTATATTCGTGGAGTAGGTGAAATTCAAGAGAACGCAAAAGCGTTTTGTTTCGCGTGATAAGGCTCGGGCTTTAATTAATTGCCGTGAATTTGCTTGGTATTTATAAAATATCACTGTATAAGGGCTACCGTTTAGTTGGGACTCGGGTGATCCATCTCTGCGCCCTTGTAATTACTGCACTTATCTCCCTAGAACAGTCATTTCTACTCCAGGTTTATACAACAGGTAATGGATAATAAAGGCCATTTGTTTTCGGGGTATTAAAACAAGCAGGTATAATTTCACGGCAATAAAAGGGGAAGGAAAAAAAAAACCCAACCACCAACGCCACACCAAATAACCAACACCCTTCCCCCCCCCGCCACATAAACACACACATCCCAACTTTCCTTATAATCTTCCCTCCTACATCATAGCGTTTAACTTTCAATTTAGGGACGTGTTGGTCTGGAGAAGGTTCATTCGGAGTGGGGGGAAGGAGGGAGAGCGAGGGAGGGAGGGGAGGAGAGAAGGAGGAAATTAAAGGTATCGTTTTCAAGGATATTTCTAATTTATCTCCCTCGCTTAGGACGGGCTCGGCTTAGCCGTGGCTGGGGAGCTGTGGGTACCGGCCACACACTTCAGGGTGGGATTTCCTCTTATTTTGGGTTGTTTTGGAGTTTTTTTTCCCCCGACTGGATAATCAATTAAACGTGCTTTTTAATCCCCATTTACTTGCCAAATGACCCCTTGAGAAACACGAGCTTGGGGCTGTTGGGGTAAACGCAGAGATGGACCTCGTAGGGATGCCCCGCTCCCTATTCTGGCCCTTCCCGCTCTCCTCTTTTACTGATCCAAGTGGTTGAGGTGAAAATGGGATTTATTTTGTTTCGTTCCAAAGGCAAAAAAAAAAAAGATGTAGAAAGCTGGCTGGGAAAAATCACGCAAGGCTTAAATCTTGTTGCAAAACAGGTGTGGGCTGTGTTCCACCCAACCCTGCAGCCACTCTCCTTCTATTTATACCTCTTAAAAGCAGCCAAGGAGCCGGTTTGCTCCTTATTAAAAGTTTTACCGTAAAGAAGCACCTCAAACCTCCAGCGCTCCCCGGTTGCTGGGCCTGGGGAGGGGAAATTTTCCCAACTTAATAAACAATCGCGAAAGATTTGCGCTTCCAAAAAGGTCGGGGGTAGGATTAAAAAATACATTAAAAATCGCCATTCTCATTGCTGCCAGAAAACAGATTTCCGGAGGAAGAAGGGGGGGGTGGGGGGTGGAAGGGGGGACTGGGGGGGGGGTTTGTTTTGTTGTGTGTGGGTGTGTGGAAATAGTAAAAGTCCTAAAACTGAGAGCGCGGAGGGGCGCGGAGAGAGCGCGGGGTGAAGCGCGGGTCACCGCGGCTCTTGGCGGCTGCGGACACGCCTCGCTGTTTAACAAAGACTGACAAACTATGAGATTAATACCAAAACTTGCGGGTTTCCCACCCCAAAATGCTCAGAGGGCCTCCTGGCGCTGCCAGGAGCAGTTCCGCTCGCCTGTAAGGACAATAGTGGTTTATACTGGGGGGGTCGGAGGGGGGGTGGGGGTGGGTGTGGAACGGAGAAAGGGGGGTACCAGAAAACCCCACCAAAGGGAAAAAAAATACAGGAGGAGAAAAAGAAGGAGAGAGGGGGAAAAAAGAATGTTCTCATGGAGAAATAATCGCAGTGAAAAAACAAGACGGGGCTGGGGGGGGAGAAAGAAGAACAGCCCAAGTTAGACTGGGGAGGGGGTGGGGGGGGTTGTTGGTGTTGGATATTTAGGGGGTTTCTATAGGGTTCTGCCTGCAAAACCTCACCAAGTTTTGGGGGAGCGGCCCAACCCCCTCGGGAATTATCCCAGGAGAGGAGCCACGTTTTGCCAAGGTAGGTACCGCCGTCGGGGTTACACCTGGGCTGAGGAAGGGGGGCGAGGGGGGACACCCCTTAATTAATGTCTCTGCTTTTGGGGCGACTACAGGAGTTTAACATCAGAAGTGGTCTTTAAACGCCCCCTGCACTGGCAGGTGCCTTTAGGAGGCTTTGAAGGAGGGTTGAGGGTTCTCTTGATTCCCTTTTAGGGGGATAACAGGCCAGGGGGGTGGGGGTGGGAGTGAAGCAGGAGAACCCCTGCTTTTCCCATGCTTTGAAATGAAAATTCCGGGTGAAATTTGCTGGGAGAATTTTCCGCGACGTGGGGCGGATTCGCAGAGCAAGGGAGAAAGGTGTGTGGGGAGGCGGGGGGGGTGGGTGTGGGTGTGGGGGAGAAAGCAGAGAGGGGGGCTGCCTTTAATTTGGGATCAGAGGAAGCGAGGGGGAGATTTCTGGGAGGTGTGGTGGGGGGAAGAGGTCTGGTTAACGCTAGGGGTGCTGGTTTGCTGGCACCAAACCCCTGGTGTCACCGAGAAGGAAAATTAAAACCGATTTCTTTCTTTCAGTTATTTTTTTTTCTTCCTATATATTTTTTTTAAGGGACGTGGGAGGGGGTTAAAAAATATGGAATAGGCCTAGTTCCTTCTCTCCAGGCTTTTCTTCTGGGTTAAAAGACTGCCAAAGTAGCGGCTGCGAGGGAATACAATAAAATAAATCAAGGAAAGGGGTTGGAAAAGGGGGGGGGGGGGGATAAAATTTAAGAGAGAAAGAGAGGGAGAGAGGTAAAAAAACAGAGGTCTAATGGGATTGGCTCAGTGCAGTTATTTTATGGCTTCCACCTACACCTTGTACAAGCAGATTTGGGTTGGCTCCTTGTTTTTATGGCAGGTTTTAGAGGGGAAGGTAAATGTTGGAGCCTGCTGCTCACTAAAGTGTCGGTGCTGGTTTGGGGGAAGGTGGGAAACTCTTTGCTCGGTGCAAGAGGCTTCTCCTCCGCTTTGCTGACCTGATCTGGATGGAAAACTGCGTTCGGTTTGGGCGTGTAAAGTGGTCTCGGGGTTCGCAACTTAGGTGGGCTTGGGTTTGCCGCTTGAAAACGCAGGTTGGTTTTTCTGCTTGCCTGGGACTGCTATGGACATGAGTCAGGAAAAGCGACTCGTCACCTCCAAAATACCTGAAAAATCTCGAGGAATCATGGCCGGGAAACCGCGGGACGCGTTCATTTTTTTTTTGGCCATAATTGTTAATTGCTAGGAGGAAAAACGGCGCAGTTTGGTGAAATCTATTGACGCTCTTTCCAAGGAATTTTAATGCGAGGAGAAGCGCAGCTTTTCCCCCCCCCCCGCTCGCCTCTCCGCTCTGGCATTTAAATGCGATTCATTCAGGAGATACTTGACCAACAAAATGTTCTGCCTTTTGAAATACCAAAAAAAGAAAGGGGGGGGGAAGACCAAAAAAAAAAGGGGGGTTGTGGGGTGTGATGGGGGGAGGAAGAAAAAGGGAGAGGGGGGGAGAGAGGATGCTGTACTTTTAATCTCTCTAGCAACTGTAATTTTAAACGAAATCTCAACATGATGCTACCCTCATTAGTTCCGAATGAAGGTTCATTACCTAGACAGTATGAATATTTTATTGCTTTATATCCCTTTTTTTTTTTTTGGTCGGAAATGAAACGCCTTTGATCTTTTTCTCGGGTTGTAAAAAGAATTGCCTGTCATTAAAAAAAGAAAAAAAACCTGTCGTCCCATCTGCCTTTACATTCTGTATTTCTTTTCATCTGCTTCTTTTTCCCCCCCTCCACCCCTCTCTCTTCCCCCCCCCCTTTCTTTCTTTCTTTCCCTTTTTTTTGCTTTTTTATAATCATCACGTATAAACCCAAAACCTTGGTTGACCTCCAAGAACGCGAAGAAAAAAAAAAGTATGGATGAAATCTTTCCTCTGCGTTATCAGAGAATAATTAGGAAGGTTTGAGGGTGGTGGTGGCGGCGGGGGGACACACACGCGGGACGGCGTTTTGCTTTCAAACATCGATTATTTGGATTCGAGTCTCGTTGCGCGCCTGGATTTAAATATTCAGCCCAGCAGCTGAGTTGGATTTCTCTCTAGCGGCAAAAAAAATAATGGCTGAGGTGGGGAGGAGAAGGTAGAAAAGTTTTAGTTTTGCTCCTCTCCTATCAGGTCTTCGGACACTGAGTTGCTGCTTTAATTAATCGTCTCTCCTCTGAAGGGTGAATTTTTTCTTGCACCGCCTTTTGATTCATTCTCGATCTCTCGAGTCACAAAACTTTGCGCCCCCTCTCCCTATTTTCTTTCCTTTTTTTTTTCCCCCACCCCCTCCTTTCTTTTTATTTGTTTCCTCCCCCAGAAGATAATTATGGCGGTAGGCGAAGATCTCTGACCGAGGAGGATGCATCTGTCTTCTATATGTACCCTGTAGATCCGAATTTGTGTAAAGGAAGTTGGGTCACAAATTCGTATCTAGGGGAATATGTAGTTGACACAAACACTACAGGTCACAATCCCAGAAGGCATTAAAAACAGAAACACCCTCCCACACTCCCCCCCCCCAAAAAAAAAAAAAACCCTAACAAAACCACAACACAAAACCCAAACAAACCCAAACAGACCAAAAAAAAAACACCAAAAGCCCAACACAAAACCTAAGGGGAGAAAAAAAAAAGGCAAAAGCCACCCACACCCCCCAGAGTCCTAAATAAAAGGGTGAAAAACAAGGGTGAAAGCCGTTTTATAGCTGAAAAGAAATACTTTGGATTTGACCTTAGCTCAACTCCAGCGCTCCCGCGATAAACTTTATCATCACTTCGAGATAAAATCTGAGCTGGGAAAGAGGAAGGGGGAGGTGGAGGTGGAGGGGGGGGTCAGAGAGGGGCGTTATTGCTGCGATTTGAAAGCCACCATCCCGCTATTGCTTTTAATTTCGCCTAATCTCAGCGCCGACAACCGAAAACAACAACCAAAATGAACAAGGGAAGGGAAGAAAAGTAATTACACGTTTCTTGCGAGGAGCTTATTGCGCGTTTGGGGTTTAATCACGGATTTGAGGGACTGAGGTGGGGGTTGGGGGGGGGGGGGGAGCGTTGAGAAGCTGCTGGTTTTGCTTTGGCTTTTAAAGCGTCTTTATTAGAAGGAGGGCGAGAAGATGCATTAGGACTTGGGCTAATTCGCTTTTGTAATTGTTCATCAAGTCCTTGATTTCTGGCTTGGAGGACGGGCTCCCGATTTGGATTTTGTTGTTTGGTTTGGGGTCGGTTGGGGGTTTATTTTTTGTGCGTGCGTTTTGCTGGTTGTGGTCGGTTTTGTTGTTTGGTTGGGGGGGTGTTGTTTTTTTTTTCCACCCGTGCGTGGGAAAAGAGTCAATCTCGGAGGAGAGCTAAACGTGATTTAGGAGCCCGGGCACCCCGAATTAGCTGATGAATTTCTTATCGATCCCAAACAAGCCCTATTCATCTCTGCCAGGCTCGGGGCGCAATGTCCCTTTTTCCCCGTATCACCTTTAGCAGAGAATGAGATGCAACCAACCCCCCACCCCACCCCCCATTCTCATAGCCCCCCCCCCCCAGAGGGACTGCTATGGATCATGTGCTGGGGCAGCAACTGGGAGCCGCACCCGTCACCCCCACCCCCACCCTCCAACCCCCCGAAAAATAATTTTTACCCTCGATTTTAATTATTTTTTTTCGCTTTTAGTTTTTTTTTCCTTTTTTTCTCTTTTCCACCCTCCTTTCCCTCCATTCCCCTCCGCCCCGAGCCAAGACACACCCCCGAGGGGTGTGGGCCGGGAGGTTGTGTGCGCGTTGCGGGGGGGGGGGGTGTGGAATTGCGGGGGCCCGGTTCTTGCCCGTGGGGCGCTGCGGAGCCCGGGACGCGACGGGGCCCATCGGGGCCAGGACCGGGGAGGCCGGAGGGGAACGGACGCCCCCCGGTTGCCTCCCCGGGGATGCTGGGGGGCCCCGGGAGAGCCCGGGCTGGGCAGATTTCCTTATCCGGGGATCGCAGGGCACCTCGCTATTGGCCCGCGTTGTCACATGGACTCCAACTTTGTTCACTTGACAGTAAGTAGGAGGGTTTCACGAAACAGGAAAAGGAGTAAAGGGGGGGACAGGAATAAATTTTTAGGAGAGACACATCTATATCTATATATTATTATTGTTATTATTATCATTTTTTTTTCGTGTGTGCAATTCTAAGAAATTAATGGCCATGAGCTCGTTTTTGATCAACTCCAACTATGTGGACCCCAAGTTCCCACCCTGTGAAGAGTATTCCCACAGCGATTACCTTCCCAATCACTCGCCGGAATATTACAGCAGCCAGAGGCGAGAGAACACTTTCCAACATGAAGCGATGTACCAGCCACGATCAGCCTGCAAGGAGCAGCTCTACTCGTCCTGTCAGAGCTCCGGCCACCAAGCAGCGGTGTTATCCCCCCGGGGTCATGTCCATCCTCCGGCCGGACTGCAGAGCCACATCTCTGAACCAAATCAGCCCTGCGAGCCGGTTACCCCCAGCCCACCACCACCCTCTTGCAGCCAAAACTCTCTGAACCAAAGCCCTTCCAATTCCTCTTGCAAAGAGCCGGTAGTTTACCCCTGGATGAAAAAAGTCCATGTAAGCACGGGTAAGTGAACTAAAGTGGCTTTGCTTTATACTGAGTAGCACCTCAAAGTCTTGTAGAAATCTTATTGCACCAGTTGTAAAATAACCATTCGTGGAGATTTACGATCGCCTGTTTGCAGAGCGGTATAATTACATCCTCCATAAATTTTTATTGCTCTGCTTGGCCATGTGCCTTTGAAGTCTCTGTTACCATCCTCCTCCAATTTCTTGCAGGCTACTTTCCCTCTCTCTCTCTCTCTTTCTCCCCCCCCCCCTTTTTTTTTTTTAATGGCTGTTGAATCTTCGTGAGTTAAGTTTTATGTTTTCGTAATTTGTTTTTAAGTGGCGGGTCGAGGAAACTTTTACTATTTTCCCTCCTCCTCACCCCCCTTCTCTCTCTCTCTCTCCCCCTCTCTCCTTTTTTTTTTCCCCTTCTCTTTTTAACCCGATATTAAATAAAAAGGAGGCTCTGTCCTCGCCTTTTTGCACGTGTCAGGGGCGAACTTTAAAGGTTTGGGGATCATTTTTTTGTGTGCGTGCGCGATGCTCCAGCGGAGGGCTGTGTTTATATATAGGCATATATGTGGATATCTAAGTGCAGATGCACGCGTAGAGGGCACGGAAAACGTATCCGGGGGACCTTGTGAAAACCTTTGGGCAGGAATAGACGTCAAAGGGATGAGGATGGAGGTGGAGAACTGGTTGTATTTTTAGCGGGTTTGCGGTGTATTTTTGTTTTTGAAGCGTTTCCCCACCGCCGACCCCCAAAGAATGCGTGATGGTTTTTTGTTGTTGTTGTTATTGAAGGGGGGGGGGGGGGGAAAGGACCCATTAAAGGAACAACAGCTCAGTAATTCTTCTGCTTCTTTTCCTTTCTTCTCCTTTTTTTCTTTTTTTTTTTACCCCCCTCTTTTCTGTTTGCCTCCTTTGTGTTTGTTCAGTAAACCCCAATTACTCAGGAGGGGAACCGAAACGCTCCCGCACAGCCTACACCAGGCAGCAAGTCCTGGAGCTGGAGAAGGAATTTCACTATAACCGTTATCTCACCCGGAGACGCAGGGTCGAGATCGCCCATTCCCTCTGCCTCTCCGAACGCCAGATCAAAATCTGGTTCCAGAACCGGAGGATGAAATGGAAAAAAGACCACAAGTTACCAAATACCAAGATCAGGTCTAATTCTTCCAGCTCCTCCACCAGCCTGCAGATCCCACAAGGAGGATCTCAAACCCGATCCCATGGACCAGCCACCAGCTTATAACTATTCCTGGGATGGATGAAGGGATGGGATAGATGGATGGAAGGATGGATGGATGGATGGATGGATGGATGGATGGAGCGTGTTTGTGGCGTGAGGTTGTGTGTGTGTGTAGGGAACACATGAGGATATTTTTTTGTGTTAAATGCTCCAAGAAGCAGAAGGGAAGGAGGGCTGCTCTTTATTTATAGGGGGAACAGAGGGAGGCTCAGCTGCAACAAAGCAGACCGGTGCTGTTGTGCCTCTCTTCCATTAAAAGGAGACTGTAGATAGTAGTTTTCAGATTTGGCTAAGATGGATCCTTGTTTCATCTTTAATCACGCCAAGCTCTGCCCCATTTGTCATGTTTACTCTCCCGTACAAAGGATGGACCTTATGTCTGCTATTACCTCGACAACCAGCGCTCACTTTAATAAATGAGGCTCAGTTTCTTCAAGACGAACTGGATTTTCTCCCCCCCAACCCATCCCACACCCCCGCCTTTTTTTCACCCCCCTTTTCTTCCCCCCCACCCCGTCCTCTTTTTATTTTCTCGCCAACCATCCAAACCCACAAAGTTTGTGCTCCGCTATCCCCAAACCACCACAGTTCTACCACAGCCTTGAGATGGAGGTTGGGGGGGGAGGAAAAAATAATAGTCCAAACCCAGGTCCAAACCCAATCCAAAATCCTTACAGGGAATGGACTAGGGACGGGAAGCGGGGAGAGAAAGAGGGGGGGGGACGGACTCACGGACACAGGGAGTGTGTGGAAGAAGGAAAGGGGGACACTCTGGAACATAAAAAAGAAGGAAAATTAGGTCAAGTGGTTGGTGGACAAAGACAGCGAGAGAATGGAGAGTGATGTAGGAACAACCCCCCCTGCCATTTTATTTTGAGTCCAGCAGGTTGTGAGTCTGGGGAAGGGGGGTGGGTGGGGAGAGGGAGAAGCGAGGGGGTTTAGGTTAGAAACTGGGTGATAACAGTGGCACCCTGGCCTCACCCCCTCCACCTCCCCAGCCCAGGGTAAGGGGTGGCGGTGGGGAGCTCCTCTCCCACTGTCTAGCCCAGTCCTGTACTGAAAATGTGAATTATGGCCGGGGGAGGGGGGTGTGGGGGTGGGTGAGGGCTTGCCCCTCTCGGGGTGGGAGTGGGGAGCACGGGGTAAGATTGGGGTTTGGGGAGGCTCCCCCGACCCCCCCCCCCCCCCCCCCAACCGGCTTGGCTGCTTCGTCCTCTCCCTTTGTCCTTCGGGATGTGCAGATTTTACCTGTAAATAGCAGAGAAAAGGAACAACAAGAAGCCTAATTGGAAATAAATCTCTTTTTTTTTTCATTGTGACTGTGACCTTGAGTAGTTATTTATTTTGGGGGGGGGGGGGATGGAGTGCGGGGGGGGGGGGGGGGGGGCGGTGTTGTCGTATTGTTCTGTGTGAGGAGAAAAAAAACAACCAACCCAGGAGAAAAAAAACAACCAACCCACAACAAAACAACAAAAACCCACCAAGGCAACCTATTTTAAAGAAATTAATTAAAAAGCAGGTTTCTTACAGGCATTTCTGTTGTCAGTGGCCCAGCCTCAAGTCCCTAATGAAAACAAAAGATGTTTGACTGGGGTCTATCAGCCTTAAGTACTGTTAAGCCGCACATATGATGATTTATTTGTTTCTAAGCAGATATTAATATGCTCATCCCAAACTGGGCTCAGACAAAACCAGAAGCACTCATTAGCGCCTTGCTTCGCTGTAAGGAATGGGCTGGAGCGATGGATTTCTCTAGAGAGACCTCTCTCTTTAAGCACACCCCCCCTCCTTCGCCTCCTCCTCCCTCTCCTCCTCTTTCCCTCGCCCCAAAATCTCCTTCTCCAAGGTAGTTAATGCATTAATGAGTCTAATTTTTGCACAGATGTTTCTCGGTGTTTGCAGGTTTTCTGTGTATTTTGATATTACAAAGGAGCTGGCTCCTGCGATAGCTCATGGCCTGACAAGCAAATAGATAATCAAGAAGACAAATGGCTTCTTTTGTGAGCCGCAGCTCTTGTATTAATTTTCATTTTCTTTCTCATAGAAAGTATCGAAAATAACCACTCAGGACGAAAATAACGTTCCAGTTCTAAGTTAGAAATAAAGAAGAAAAGAGAGAAAGAGAGAAAGAAAGAGAGAAAGAGAGAAAGAGAGAAAGAAAGAGAGAGAAAGAAAGAGAGAAAGAGAGAAAGAAAGAGAGAGAAAGAGAGAAAGAAAGAGAGAAAGAAAGAGAGAAAGAAAGAGAGAAAAAGAAAGAAAGAAAGAAAGAAAGAAAGAAAGAAAGAAGAAAGAAAGAAAGAAAGAAAGAAAGAAAGAAAGAAAGAAAGAAAGAAAGAAAGAAAGAAAGAAAAGAAAGAAAGAAAGAAAGAAAAGAAAGAAAGAAAGAAAGAAAGAAAGAAAGAAAGAAAGAAAGAAAGAAAGAGATTAAAACAAAAAAAAAGTGGTGTACTCAGAGGGGGGGTTCTTGGTGGGCAGGAGGCGGGAAACCTCCACCAGCAGCTGGGAGAAAATCATTTTCTTCTGCTCGCCTCCAAAATAAACCGGGTTTGTGCTTATTTGTTCAACGGCCACGGAATTCTTCGAGTTCCCCCAAGCCGGGGCGAAATATTTCCCTCCTCGTTATTCAGAAACAAAGGCAGGGCTCGAAATATTTCAGTGGGGCGGGAGGGAGAAGAGCGGGGGGTGGTGGTAGGGGGGGTGGTGGGGAGAGAGAGCTCATGTGTGTTTGTACCTTATTCCTAAGTCACTGCGTAGCCACCTTGCAAATAAACTGTCCCCCAAAGCCTCCCCTGCCCCCCAGCTCGAGCAAAAGGCCTCGGTTCTTTCTTTTGTGTTTCCCACCCCCCACCCCCCCCCTTTTCCTATTGACATTTTAATGCTTTTAAAATAATATTAATGCAGTCACATGGCGCGGATGTTGCAGGAGAATTTGATTTCTGGGGGGGGGTATTTGGAGTTAACTATGGTGGGCTTTAGAGGTAGTCACAGCAAACCTTTAAAGTTTCTTTTTGTCGTTGCTGTTGTCGTTGCTGCTGTGTTGGGGGGGTGTTTTTTTTTTTGCCTGCGTGTCGTTCACACACAGGGGTGTGTGTGTGTGTGTGTTAGGGGGGGTTGGCAGGGGCTGTATTTTATTGCAACGCCTAAAGGTTGGGGTGTTTTGTTGTTGTCCTTGCGGTTTATTTCCCCGTTCCTGGCTTTGATCTGCTGGGGGGGTGGGGGGGTGGGGGTGAGGGTTGTAAAGAGGGTGTTATTTTCAAGATAGGGCTTCGAAGAATGCCCCAAAAATTGTTCTGTTCTTTTTTTTTCCCCTCTTAAGTCTTCCTTAAAAAAAAAAAAAAAGCATATGCTTCGAGGAATGCGAGGTCTATAGAGGGGAAATCAAAGCTGGAAAGTATGAATAGGATAGAAGGGGGAGAAAAGAAGATTTCTATAGGACCTAAAAGTTCACAGCCATTATAAGCAGACAGAAGCCAAGAAAAATGCGCGAATTATACAGAAAATCATTAATCACTTCTTTTCTTTAAATACTTATCCTTTTCCCATTGTTATTCAACAGCAAATCTCCGCAGACCGTCTGTTGGGAAAAAAGCACCCGGAGTCCTACCAGAATCTTCCGAGAGAAGGGGGAAAAAAATATATATATATATATATACACCTCTAACATAATAATATTAATAATAAAATCTGGATCGTAAAGGTGAAAGCTTTGTTTTTGGGGGAGAGAAACCCAAAGCAAACACATCACCCCAAAACCATCTTTTCCCCCTACCACCACAGCACCCCCCCCCCCCACCCCCCCCCACCCCTCCTTTCCCCAGACCTCTCACTTTGGAAGAAACCACCCAAACCATGAGGGCCGACTCTGGGGCGTTGGAAAAAGGATGTGGGAGCGAACCAGGTAACAGAGCTGCTCTCTTGGCATGCATTTCTGATCGGTTTATTGCCTCCTTTCAGGGGAACGCGAAAAGGAAAGAAAAAAAAAGGCGAAAAGGGGGAAAGAAAGAGATTAAAAAAAAGAGGGCAGAAAGCAAAAAAAAAAAAACCACGTGAAATTGAGTGCGGGTTTTTTTGTTGTTGTTGTTTCTTTTCCCTTCTGTTTTGCTTGTTTTATTTTGACCGATGTGGGCGAGGGGAGCGGGTAGAGAAACTTTGCGGGCGGGTTCTTCCTTGTGGCGAGAGGACTTTTTCTTTTCCTTTTCTCTCTCCTCCTCTTCCTCCTCTTCGATTTGGGGCTTTGCGGCTTTGGGAGGGCGAGGGGGGAGGGGGGGGTGGGGGCTTGGCCCTGCGGTGTTTTGGTGTGGGAACCCCGGGCAGGGCGGTGGAGAGGCTGAGGGGTCCTTCCCGTGGCGGGGTTTTAGGGTTACAGTTCTTGAGTCATTTTCTGCAATGATTTCTTTTTTGGTTTTCCTTCTCCCTCCCACCCGCCCCCACCTCCCCCCCCACCTCCCCCACCCGCCTTTTGATTTTCCGAGCAAATCCTCCTTGCCCGGTTTGGAGAGGGCTTGGCAATGTCCCGAAGGGGACAAGAGTATCAGGAGTGCGGGTGACCTGGGGGTGTCTTTGTTCCACGATTATCGGTATCCCCGGGTGCGGTTATCCCGGGTTAAGGATATCCCGCGGGGTCCGTGTGTGTCTTTGTCCCAGGAACGGGGGTGTCATGGAGGTGCTCGGTGCTTCGCGGTGGTTGCTCCCTCATCATGGGAATTGTTGTGGGGATATTGTGACTGAGGAAAAAAAAAGGGCTAAAAATTGGGGAGACAAAATCCAGCTCTGGCACGCCTGGATCAGGGGATAGAGTTCACGCAGAGGACACGTTTTCTAGGCGATTAGCTGTGTATTGCAGCCGGGGACTGACCTCGCAAACCCCTTGACCTCTCCGAGGCTGGACATTGTGCTGGGCAACCGCTCAACCCGCAGTTCAGCAAAACTTTGCGTGTGCGGGGTCCTGCCGACCCCGGCCCTCGCCGCGGGCCTGCCCGAGGAACCAGCACCGGGAGAAGGTGTGGGGGAAAAGAAAGGACTGGAGAAAAGATTTGGATTTGGGTTTATTTCTGCTTTTCTCACGGTTTAGTTTGTCTTTTTTCCAAGCCTGGGCCCGACAAACGTTTTCCTCTCTGATTTGCCTCCCCAAGAGCTCGGTGTTTGCTTGGGGTTTTGGCTTCTTTGTAGGAAAGAAAAAAGAAAGGAGAGAAGGAGGGAGGTGTGTGTGGTACTCTGTCGTGTTTGGACTCTGCAGAGCGGCCTGCCTGCTCTTGGCTTCACACAAATAATTCGGGGGAAAAACCGATAGACCGAAGCCCTCCGGACCCGCCGCCTCTTCCCTCGTCCACATCTCATCTCGCTTCTTATTTTCAGAAATTCCTTTGTTTCCGAGAGTCCTTCTCCGTCCTCACCACCCCCCCCCTTCTACCCTCCCCCATGCACCTCCTCCCACTTCTCCCCTGCCCACGGCTCTTTCAAAAGCCTTTCTGTGCCCAGCTGCAGCGCGGAGCTGCGCGGAGAGGCGCGGAGCACCCTATCGGCCAGGGTGGCCTTTCCCTGGGACCCCAGAAGTGGGACCCACATCTTAGAGCCCCCCCCCCCAACAAAGGGCTGCTGAACCCTTTTGTTACGTCTGGGTCCAAAAATCGGACCCCAAAAGAGGGGGTTTTTAATCAGAAAAATCGCGTGTAACAACCCAAGTGAGATGTAGTTAGAGAGAAAGAGGGGAGGGGGATTAAATATATATGTATGTGAATATATGGATTCATGGATATGAGGTGGTGGGGATGGGGAGGGGGGGTTGGCTGGTACGGGCAGCCGGGAGAGGAGAGGGTTGTGCCGCCCCCCGGTATAACGCTGGGTTGCTTTAAAGCCGGTCCGAGCGGCTTGGGAGTTTCTCAGCCCCGGTGACAGATTTATGATCCGCAATAAGAACGGCGTGTTTAAATCCGTAAATCAATCTCGCTTTCTCACTATATAAACGTTCATTTTCTCTTTAGAAAGCAACCGGCTTTGATCACGGCACCTCGGAGGGCGAAGCTGCGGTTTATGGCCGTGTTTCCGACCCTTTGAACTGGGGGCTTTAAAAAAAAAAGAGAGAGAGAGAGAGAAAGGAAAAAAAAAATCCGCAAACCAAAACGGGTCCTTCTTTTGCATGAAACAAACCAAAAAATGCCAACGGAGGTGCAGGGGGAAAAAAAAGAAAGGGGGGAAAAAAAAAAAGGAATCAGCCCCATTTGCTGCTCGCTGCCTTTTATTTTATCTTTTTTCTCTTCCCCCCTCTCCCCCCTTTCAAATTTGATTTATTTATTTCCCCGGCTTCATTCACAGGGACACCTCTCTTTATGATTAAGGGGGAAAAAAAAACAACAAGATAGAGGTGGGTTGTGCGAAGTGAAAGTCGCGGCTTCTGAACTGACCTGAAGTTGCCCCAATAAACATCCCACCGCCACCCCCTCCCGCACCACCACCTTTTCCCAAAGTTGCCTCCCTCCTGGGATCCCTCCTCCCAGCTACAGGAGTCCCTTTTTAATCGGATTTTTTTACCCCCCCCACACCCTTCCCCGGTTTCCTCCCACACCTTGACCAAACGTCTCTCTTCCGACAGCCACTTTCACTCGATAAAATCGATTCAGAAATAATCGAGGGCTTTTGAAAATGAAGCGTTTCCCCGCTCACTCCTTGCTGGCCGGAGGTGGGGGGCCTACAGCCTCCTGCCCCCTCCCCTCCAGTCCTCTAGGGTCGTGTTAAAATGGGGAACACCCCATTTTTAGGCTTTGCTTTTACTGATTTTTATGTTTAATCAGAAGCTCCCTACAGGCTTTACCTGTGAAACATTTCCCTGCTGGGCTCTTTTCTGGCTGGGGGGGGCCCAACCCAGACACTCCTCATCTCCCCTCAGATCGGTTTAGAGGGGGAAACTCCCACTTCTAGACTGCTTGCAGTCATTTTTATGTTTAATTCGAGCTCCCTCCAGGCTTTACCCGCGGAGCTGAGGGTTCCCAGTGGGTTTTCAGCGGTGCTGGGGTGCTGGAGTGGGGTAGGGGTGGAGGAGATGCTCTGCCCTGGATTGTGCCGTCCCCCACCCCAGCACTGGGGAAAGTGGAGTCTCTGGGACATGCTCTTGAGGCTTTCATGCTTCACTCTCGGCATTTTTCTCGGGTGCCAGTTTCCCCGCGTGGCCGTGGGGACCCACCCCCTTCTCCCTCCACCCCCCGCGTTGGTTCTGCCAGCACGGTGCCAGGACTGCCAGCTCCGCGGCTGCTCCGCGGCTGCTCCGCGGCCTTTCCCAGCCGCTCCCCTTTGTTGCTCTTTTTTTCCCCCCCTTTTCTCTTTTCTTCCCAGGATCCTTGTACTTGGCAGCTTTCCTCAGAGTGGAAATTTGATTTTTGATTTTATTTCTTTTTAATGCAATAAAGGCTGGCCAAACAATAACAGCAGCGAGGGAAAGGGGGGAAAGAAAAAGCCTGGAAGTGAAGCAAAGGACTAAAAACAGGAGTGAAAATATTCTCAGCTGGTTTAGACTGGGAAACAGTTGTGCTATTCACTACAAGATCGTAAGAAAGAAAAGAAATCTCGGTGTGAGGAGAGGAAAACAAAATAACCCAAACAAAACACACCAAAACCCGCACAACACAAGAAGCTCGGCGTGGCTTAGCTGAGCCAAAGTCCAGCAAAGCCAAACCCCAGGGTAGGTTTAGAGCAGGGTTTGAGTGCTCTCAGCTCTTCAAAAGGTTTAGAGCAGGGTTCAAAATGCTCCCAGCTTCAGGAAGGGAAGGTTTAGGGCAGGGTTTAAACATTTCCAGCTCCAGGAAAGGTTTAGAGCAGGGTTAAAATGCTCCCAGCTCCCAGCCAGGAAAGGTTTGGAGCAGAGTTTAAACACTTTGTGCTCCAAGGAAGGTTCAGAGCAGGGTTAAAATGATCCCAGCTCCATGCAGGAAACGCACAAAGCAGGGTTTAAATACTCCCAGCTCCTGCCAGGAGAGAGGATGAAGAAACAAACCCCAGATCGTGCCCTTTATTAGAGCAGAGGCTCAGAGGTGGGTGCCCTGAGCGCACTCTCACCCCACGTTGGCACGGCCGTGCCAGGCAGCCCTGGGGAGGGGGTGATCTCTGTCCACCCAGAAAAAGCTTGGTTCACTTCGAAACTTCTTTAACAAAAAATCCTGTTCCGGTGGAAGGTCACAGTGGTCCTTTGAGTATGAAACTGAGAGACCCCCTTCCCCCTTCCCCATCACGTGATTCATTAAATAATTAATGCAGAGGTTGCAGAATAGATATGTATTCGTCAGGAAAATCGCAGACATGGTCTCCTTGTGTCTGACGTGAAATTCAACTGTCCTTTAAAAAACAAGCCTATAGCTGAGGGAAAGGAAGGAGGAAAAAAAAAAAGAGAGAGAGAGAGAGGAAAAAAAAAAAGAAGGGGGGAGAGAAAGAGCGAGAGGGAGAGAGAGAAAAGAGGGGGAGAGGAGGAGAGAGGGAGAGGAGTCTGCAATAAAACAATTCTCAGGAACCACGAAGCCACGCCGAGGGCTGGATTATTGTAAGTAGCAGGGGCTTCCCAATTCCGAGCGTGTCTGTATGTCCATGTAAATTTATTGTTTGTTATTAATGTTATTGTCGTAAAATGTGACAAATCGCCGTCTTCATTTCCTCCCATTTCTCTTCACCCGGTGGTATGTGTGTTTATACCCATCGAGGCATTTCATTGATATTTTTAGGAATATTCCTCTCTCTCCCTCTCCCTCCTCTCCTTGCAACCTTCTTTTCTGTTTTTTTCCCCCCCCTCCCTCTTTCCCTTTCCCCCCTCTCCTTTTCTCTCTTCCCCCTTTCTTGATTTATTACAATAAACATGTCAGCAGCAGCGCGGCTGCCATTGTGTGTGTGTTTGGGAGCGAGTTGTGTTGTTTATAGTGGTGTCCAAGATAAATCATTTCTCGAGTGAAAATGATGTGCGAGCGATGATATTTTAGAGCGAGGATCTCTCTCTCTCTCTCTCTCTCTCTTTGCCCCACTCCCTGGAGTTGATTATTTCAGGCGATTTACAGTAATAGATCAGCAGCTAATATGAAAGCTCTGTAGCTGGGGGTCTTAAATTACAGCATCTGTGATTACCAATTAAGGAGAGATTTGTATAAATTTGGGATTGCGGGAACGCCTCGTTGGCATATAAACCTAGGAAAAGAGCACGACCTTAATAGCAAAATTACAGCTCGGAGTCCTGCGTTGCAGCATCCCCTTTATCAACGATAACTCATTTACTCCCCAGCTCCCTCCTCTCCCCAGTCTTCGACTGGATTCCTCACCGGAGAGCGGGCACAGGTTGCTCTAGCAAGAGCAAAGAGATTTCTGGAGGTGCTTCATTTTAAACCAAACACAAGAACGAGACTCAACATGCAAATAATTAATAATAATAATAATAATAAAAATAATGGATTGCAGCAGGAAAGCTGCAAAGTAGCTGCCTCTGAGAGAGGCTCACTCCGGTCCCGCGCAGGGAAGGGAATTCGCCCATCAAAAGCAGAACAATAGGGATCTGTGGGAACTGGGGCGCTGCCGGGGGACCCCGGCAGACCCCTTCGCTCCTACAAGCACTGACAGAAAGGGGAATAAATTCATTGCGGATGCTTCACTCTGCTTTTCTAGCGGGAGGATAAACTTTGTGAGTTTCTTTTTTTTTGGTTGCTAAAGCGCCCGAATCTCAAAAGGCTGAGGAGGTGATGGATGGAGAGAGCTTCTGATGATGAAAGTTGGAGACGGTGCTCTAAGGAGTGTTTTTTAGGAGCCGGGCCTGTTATATCTCAGTTTTAAAAACAAATGAGCTCCGAGGAGAAATAACACTAAAATTAGCCTTAAATAGCAGCAGAACCTGGCCGGCAGCTGTTAACCTTTGTAGTGATTCCTCTGTAGAACGCAGCTGAGCTCTAGCAGGGAAATCTCATCCAAGACACAGAGGTTAGGGAACGAAGATGAAGCTTTGGGGACGAGCTGCGTGCCCCAAAGAAAGGAGACCGATACCTGTTTCACTGCCAGCGCGGAGAGCGAATACTCCGCGGAGAACAAGGGAGGTCAGGCGCTGCCCTTTCCCTCCCATCTCCAAACTGGACCAAATTGGTCCTAGCCGGGAGTGTTGAAAGGGAAGGAGGAAGTGGGAGATGGCGTTTTTAAATATTTTACAAGCTCCAACATGAGAGGAGTCAATAAAACTGACAACAGGAGCAAAGATTAAATGTTCGCACCCGGATTCTGGGATGAGAATTCCCGGCTTTTTCCCACTTTCCTTTTTTTTCCCTCCCCTCTCTGCTCGCCAGCCCCAGCTCACCCCACCCTAGCGCGGATATTTAACTCTGTCTGACAGAGTAAACCTTTATGTAGTAAAATTAGAGCAACTCAGCGACTTTCATTAAATATTAAGGGAGATCCAGGGACGGTGACTGAGCCAGAAATACAGCATCCTTCTCTGTCAAGCCCCATATTAATTTAAGTTGGCGGTTTCAAAAGGATGCAGACCTCCCCTCCCCTCTTTCCCCCCCTTCCTTCCCTTTATTTTATTCGGTGGTATTTTTGGTTTATTTTGTTGCGGGTTTTGTTTTGGTTTGTTTTGTTTTTCCCCTGTCGATTTGCGATGTTGAGCGTGAGAAATTGGCCCTTGGTAGGGGGGAAGTTGGCTCGGTGTGGGGAAGCTACCACCCCGCAGCCCCCTCCCTGGGCGGCAGTCCCCTCTAAATCAATACTAGGGCTTTATTTATCCCCGGTCCAGACGTCTTTGTGCGAGTGTCCTTTAATAATCAGATGTCAGGAGGAGATGGGGTGGCCGAGGGCTGCCGGGTCGCTCTGGTCCAGCCTTCATGCTGGGGACACAGCTCCTACCCCAGGACACCCCCTTCCCGGCTAGGGAGGGGAGACTGGACCCGGGGTGGGTCTCCAGACCCCAAATATGACCCTGGATAAAAGCCCCAGACCCCATTTAAAGAACTCAATGTCAGCACAGAAGCTCAGATCCTGGATAATGGCTCCCTGCCACCATTACGAGATCCAGAGACAGCACCCCATAACAGAGACAGGACCCCAAACCTCTTGAGAAGAGCCTCCAACATTGGAGGGGATCTCAGATCCAGGACAAAACACAGATTAGGGAGGAGACCCCAGATCCAGAATAGGACACAGACTCGGAAGGGGACTCCAGACCCAAACTGAGAGCAGGGCCGGGCGGTGGAAGCAGAGCTCTCCCCATCCTACTCCGTCCCTGGCCGGGGGCTGTGGAAGGGGTGCAGGACAAAAACGGGACTTGGGTGATGCAAAATGTCCCTCCGTGGGGGATCCGGGCTGGGAGGGCCACCCGTTACCATCATTACTTCTCTGTTACCCCCACCCTAGTCCTTGTTTATGACTCGGATCCTCAGCGCTCTGCCCCACCCCTCCCCCTATCCTCCCTAACCCCCCATATTTCCCTTCTCTGCGGTTAACAGGGATCCCAGGGAAAGGGTTTAGTTTCGGGCAGAGAAACCTGGAGCAAAAGCCTTTGCCCCGCGCATCCTCCGCGCATCCTCCGCGCATCCCCGCCACCGCCTCTCCCAACCCAACAACTTCAGTCCTCTCCCAGACCGACTGAAAAACAACGAGCGAGTAATTCCTTACCATATTCAAGCTGCATTTCTTTATTAGCTCGCTGAAATGGAGGTGGGATTTTGTTTGTTTGTTTGTTTTTTTCTCTAGAAACCAGCTTTTGGGCTTTAGAATTTTGGTGCCAATGAGCTGGAGGAAAGGCTGTTGCTTTAATTTCGGTGCCTTTCTCCTTGCCTGTCATCTCCTCAAGAAGCTCCTGGGCTAGCAGCGCTGCCAATCCCTGTTTATCTCATCTCATCCCCAAAGAAATTTCCCTCCCTTCCCTCTCTGCCGGCCTTTCCCGAATGCCTTTTTATTTCCACCCCCCTCTCTCTCTCATTTTTTTTTTCTTTTCCGCGGAGGAAGCTATTAACGCTGTAAATATGAGTCAACAGCACCTTAATTCATAATTTATTGCAGGCGGTAGAGGAGAGTTATTTAAGATCAAAGCATCGCGGAGGGCGAGGGCTGCGAAGCTTGGAGAACAGGGAGCGGAGCGATGAAGGAGGATCACTCAGAAACCTGTGGCTTAGGCGCGGAGCGGACGCGTTGGCATCTTTCTCCCCACCCCACCCTCCCTTTTCGGCACTGTTTTCCCTTGAAAAGGGGTTTCACGTTGCCCAGCTCCCCAGAATCACCCCCGGGCAGTTCAAGAGAAGAGGCTCAGGCCAAAGCAAACCCAGCATCACCCCAAAAGCATACCCAGCATCACCCTAAATCCGAGGCCTGAGGAGTGGCTTGGGGAGGGCTGGGAGCGAGTTCAGCCGCTTCATTCTCCTGTTTAAAATGGGAGTCACAGACAGACGAGACAAAAGGGAAGAGCCCGGTTAAACAGGGAAAAGTTTGGGAACCGTGACGTTTTACTTTGATGTGTTCTCCTTTTTTTTTTTTCCTCTGTGTGTGTGTTGGGAGGAGGGAGAGGAAAGAAATAAAAGGCAGCGACCACATTTCAACACTTCCCTGCACGTTAGCATCCCGCTTGAAAAGGAAAACTGTAAATCAGAGGCGATGGTGCAGATTTGACTACTTTTGGGTTTTTTTTGCTTAGAGTAGATATGAGGGGAGGGGTTAAGCAGAACACCACCACCACTACCCCTCCCGGTCGCTATTTCGTCTCCTTTTGATGTCCAGCTCAATGGGAAATATATCAGAGTTTTATTGGCAGCGGTATCTAGAGGTCAGGGAAGAAGCCTGAAAAACTTCGGGTCAAATTCTCCCGAAGCAAGTCCCGCGGAAATCAATGGGGAACGGTGATCCAAAGCCTCTGGGCTGGGGGTGGGGAACAGGGGGAGAGGGACCAGCCACCACCACCCCGCCAAGCCCTTCTCCCACTGCTCCGATACCACGGCTGGTCCCCGGAGCTTGCGAGCCCGTCGCCCAGTTCCAGTTCCAGCCGCTCGACGCTGCCCGTTTCGGGATGGGTGGGTGTTATGTGGGGGTGGGGAGGGTTCTCTCTCGCCTCTCCTCCCGTTTTTTTGGGAGCAGGAACCGTGCCATGGCACGCTTCTCCCTTTCACCAGCATCCAAGATCCATGTTTCCTCTCCCCGTGCTGAGGTCAGCTCCAGCAAAAACCAGTCTAAAAATAACCTCCAGGATCTGGGTTGTTGCTACTGGTACCTCTCCTTCTCTCTGCTTCAGACTTCAGAGACCACAATACTCCCTAAAAAAAGGGCAGGATTTAATGGCAGGGGCTGCTGAGGAAGGGTCGGTAGGGCGAAAGAAAGTAAGAAACCCGCTGGGCTTCGCATAACTTTTATTCCCCCCACACACACCATTTCTTTCTCTCTTTCCTTCTTTCTCTGTTTTCTTCATTTTTTCCCCCTTTCCCCGGCCGAGACATATGGAATCAATTTTGAATCCTGACATTGAAGGCTGGCCAATTCCTAGTGGCTCTGAAAAACCAGAATCCATTTGGTTCCCTTCTCTCCAGCACCCCTTGTCACTCAGTATTAGAACAGTCTTGCAACATTTTTAAGTCTTTATAAAGAGAAACAGCTTTCCAGACAGATACCGAGGATTTGGGAGTGGGGTGGGGGGGGGGAGGGGGGGGTGGGTTTTGGTTTGGTTTTGCTTTTCTTTTTGCGTTTGTTTTGAAAGAGAAACTTTCGTGCAATCCTCCCCTTCTCCAACCCACCCCCCCCCCCCCCAATCTCACCCCCCTCCCCTCGGTATCGGGGGAGGGGGTCTCATCCTTGCGATGCTTTAAGGTGTTTTGGGAAAGTTTATCTTTTTCTCCACTTCAAGTTGGAATCGAGAGAGTCAAAAACCAACCAAACAAAAAAAAGGATCTTTGAGGGGGGAAAAAAAATCCAAACCGGCCGAGAAAGCTGTCAGCAAGATCCGCCGGGGTGCAATAAAGTAGTTTCTTCTCCTTTAATTTGCCTGCTCCTCGCCATCACCCCGATCCGGTTCCTTCTTCTCCGAGCCTTGGGTCGGCCAGTCTCACAGGTAAGAAGTTAAAACAAATAAATAAAACCAATGCTGCAGCTCTGCTTTTCCTCCTTCCTCAGCTCCGGCTCTGGGAGATATAATTAATTGCTCCAAAAAACCCTCTGACAGGCTTCTCCACCGCTCACCCTGAGCTGTAGCTGACTTTTCTCTCCCGGTAACAAATTAAGACTGATGCCTCGGCGAAGATGAAGAGGAGCCCTTCCCTCTCCTCCCTCCCCCCAAAAATATGATTTTGCAAGGTCCAGATTCGAGACTGACCCAGAACTGCTTCTTTTCCCCAGCGATGTTTGTCCGGGATGCATTTGTTCAAGGTTTAGCACCTCTCTCCCCCTCTCTCTCTCTCTCTCTCTCTCTCTCTTTCGTTTGAAAAAAGAAACTACAAAAGCCCGTTGGAAAAGCGGGGTGTTAAACTGAAGAATGTATGTGAGGGTGATTTATGGCCCTACGAAGTTGTTTTGTTTACTTGAGGCAGACCCTAATTACGAGGGCTTCTTAAAAAAGAAAGAGAGAGAGAGAGAGAGAGAAAAAAGAAAAAAGGAAAAGATTTCCCAAGCTCTGTCTATGCCCGCAGCGAGTTTTCCCTCCCCAAGTCTGGCTGTAGTGGCCAGATGTGACTAACAAACATCTGGTTGCTTGAGCTGCTTTGCCTTTTAGCTGTCCACTGCGTTTGACCAAAATGGGTAAGACTGGGGTTAAAATATTCGGTTGTAAAAGCCGCGGGATGTTGGGAGAGTCCGAGCCGGGAAATACTGGGGGTGGGGGGTGGGTGGGGGGTGGTTTAAAGAGGTTCAAGTTTTGTTTGGGTTTGGGGGGAGTGGGGGTGGGTAATAGCCTCGAAAATGGGTAATTTCTCTCAGAAACGCCTTTTTTTTTGGGGGGGTGGGAAGGATTGAACGGGAAAGGGTCAGATTCCACGTGGGAATAGTGGATGAAATATTTTCTATGGACTTGTGCTATTAATTTCTGGCTCTAAAAAAGAGAATTCTCCCTCCTCATCTCCCACCCCCCCCACCCCTCGAACACTTTGAAGAGCGAGGCAGGGAAATCCTTTGTATGGAGGATTAAAAACCCCCACCGACAAATCGAATTCAACCTGCGAAGTTGCTCTGCTTCTCTTCTACCTTCTCTGCGCTCTCTTTGGTTCCTTTCCCTTCAGAGAGAGATAATAACTCAAAGGACAAGCTGCCAGCTCTAAAAATGTCCTCATATATTGTGAAACCGGGAAAGTTTTGACTCGGTGTCTAATATTTCCCGAGGCAAACCGGTATATTGGCAGAGAGCAGGAGCTGGGATGAACAAACGTCTGGGTTGGGAGGTTTGTTGGGTCTTTTTTCGACCTTTTTTTTTGTGTGTGTGTGTGTGCGCTGAAAATTGCTTTGCATTAAATTTCCTCAGCTTGAGAATTATCTTTACTCGCCTCCAGCTAAACCTGATTTCTCTGCCCCCCCCCGCTCTTTTACCAAGCTCTTGATCTGTTGGCGAATGAAATCTGAGAAGAAACCGCAGGCCCTAAGTGGCCGTAATTTAATTGATTTTATCATAAATCATCAACTTCATGAAGAACCAAAAGTTTTCATTGAAGTAAATTGATATTAATGGAGACTTTCTGAGATGTAACCGTGGAGATCTATAGGGTGGCGGCGGTGCTCCTGCTCTCCGCTCTTTTGGGACAGGAGATTTGAGGGGGGGAGGTATTCTTCCAGCCTTCTAGCTTTCATTTCTCCCACCCTCCCTAAAGCATCGACTGTTTTTTTTCCAGCGTGGGGAAGCTGATCCCAGGTTTAAATGGGGGTGGGGTGGGGTGGTGGATCTGAGGGCTCAGATCCTCTGTAGAAATCCAGGAGCGCCGAGATGAGGCTTTTATTTTTGAGGTGCTGAAGCCCGGAATAGTTTGGTTTCTTCGATTTATTCCTCTAGGTGGGTTGTCCCCTGTACCCAGGGGTTTGGTGGGCGTAGGGATGGGATATTTGGGGGGAAAACCCACGCGTGTCGCGGGGAAGTGCAACCCGGCTCGGCCAGCATCGTGTTAAAAATAGAAATAGGGTTTAACCCCCCACCCCGTTTCCGTCTTCGTGTCCTCTTCTGCGTTCAGCATCGCTGTTCCCACAGCTTTTCCTCCGGATTAAAAATTAACTAAGAGCTCGGGATGGCTGAGAGCCCTTTGATATGGTGATGAGTTGACAGAGCGATTACCCTTACAGTAATCGAGGATTTTTTAGCGCAGGGCAGTGGCCTGAGGGTTGTGCGGGGTGTTTGCGGGGTGCGGGGAGGACGTAGGAGTCCTCCTGTGGGATGTGGGATCCACACGATTCCCTACAAACCATGAATACTCGGTGTAAACATCCCGAAAAACAGAGGAATAGAGAAATTCCTCGACACCACTTCTCTCTCCCTTCTCTTGAGGCTCCCTCCTCATAAAGTGTTAGTTTTTAGGAACCCTCAGAAGGAAGCAGGTAAAATGGAATCGTTTCTTCTCTCAGGTTCCTTCTCCCCCATGCCCAGCTCGTCCTCCAGCAGCGGCCGAGTCCAGGAATCAGGCGAGTATCACTGAAAAAAAAACCCAAACTCCTCCTTTTTCTCACAGAACCTGCCACACTGCTAACATGGGCGCACGGTCCTCCGGGAGGAGAAGGAAAGACAGTGGGAGAAAAACTTTGAATCATACTTTTTTACCCCACCCCACCTCTTTTTTTGTTTGTTTTTCTCCTTGTTTTTTTTTTTTTTTCCCCTCTGAGGAGGAGGAGGGTAGGGGTTAAAGTGGGAAGAAACCAGGAGCCTGGATGTGAGCGCAGGAGCCATGTCCTCGGTGCCAGGGCCAGCGGAGGCTGTCTGGGCGCAGCTCCTGGTGGGACTAGGAGCCCATTCCCCGTGCTTCAGGGCGCTGCCCCACTGCTGGGAAGGCAAAAGAGCCTCTCTCCCTTTCCCCCGCCTCCCAACCCCCTTATTTTTCCCCCTTCTTTTCCGACGTTTCTTGACCGCTGAGGCTTTGGGAGCGGAGGCTGCTGCGGTCGCGTCCCTCCTTAGGGTTTGGTTGCTTCTTTCGCTTTGGGGTGAAAAGATTAACAAGGAAACGTAAAGAAAATAAACAGAAAGCAAAAGCAGCCCAGAAGGGCCCCCCAAAAAACCCACACCAGAGCAAACCTCGGCTGCGGCTCGGGGGAGCGGGAGGCATCGCCTGCCAGAGAAGTTCGAGGAGTTTGCTGATGGGGGAACTGGTGGGACTGGAGGAGGGGGAGAGCCTAACCAGTTCCTAATTCTGTACAAAATGGGCAAAAGGTTGACGTGTCCCAGTCACGTGAGCGCATAATTCAAGCTATTATTTTGGCATTTGGAAGAGGAGGGGTGGAAAGGGGAGGTGGTGGTGGTGGTGGTTAAGGGCGTGGGGGGGGGTGTGGGGGGGAGAAAAGTAGGGAAGGTGATTCCCAGCCCATCTCTGTTGAGCTGCTCCCAAAATAGCTACTGGTAACGGGCTGGTATCGCAAACTGCCTCTTCGTGTCACCCCCCACGCACTCTCTCTGTCCCCCCCCAAAACCCACCAGCACCTTACACCTCACCCAGGGGTTGAGGAGAGGCTGTTGGCGATGGGAGGACCCATAGAAGAGGGGGTGCTACTGGGGTCAGGGCTGGGGGGTTGTGTATCCGCCCGGTTGTTGTTTTGGGTTGGGTCGGGCTTTTTATTTTTCTTTTTTAAAGATAATTCCAAAGCACTTCCGCTGATTGATCATTAACCTGGTGAGTTATTGCTCTTCTAAGCAAAGGTCAGGGGGAGAAAAAGGTCTAATCTCTCAAGGCAAACCCACTGCTCACTCAGTTTCATTTTGATTTCTTATCCGAGCTGGCTTCTGTTTGGGGTTTCAGAAGGTCCTGGAGCCTCCATAATTCTCTCTTCCTTCTCACAGCTCTCTCCTCCCTCCCTCGGGCATACTGGTTGCGGAGTGGGAAACCCCCAAATCTTTCTTTTTTAGAGAAAAAAATGAACTAAGGGAGGGAGAGCAGCCCCATGGGAGGAGGCGGTGGGTACTACCCCGGAGAGGGGGGTGCGGAAGGAGCAGGGCCGGGCTGGACCGGCACCGCCTCCATTGGAAAATGAATGCAAAAAATCCCCAACAAATCCCAAACAGAGAGGCAAAAAAACCGCAAATGAAAAACAAAGACCATGGGGAGGGGGAGTACTTCTCTCTCCATCCCTCCTTAGTTTGTTCTACGAAGGAATAAATGGAAAAACAAAGCAAAACCAAACACAGCCCCCCTCCCCTCCGTGCTGGAGCCTTTTTTAACGCCAGCTTCTTTTTTTTTGCTTGTTTGTTTCTCTTTTCCCCTCCTCCCTTCTTCATCCACTCCAAATGCCGGCGATTTTTCCCCTCTTAATTTTTTCCCCCCACCACCCACTTCTCCCTTTCCTTCCCAGGCCTGGCGTGGGAGGAGGAACTGGCTGGCGTTCAGGCAGCTCTCAGTATAGAAAGGGTGGTTTATCCCCCCCTTCTTTCCTTTTTTTCCCCCTCTCTCTCCTCTCTCTCTCTCTCTTTTTTCGTTTTCCCTCCTCCTTTTTACATATCTCTGTGTGTGCTCTACAGAAGGAGCTGAAACCCAGTTAAAGTGGGGGGTGGAGGGGGCGGAAGGGGGAGGAAGGAGGAGGACGGCTGTGATGTAAGTGGAATATTGCCAGGGCTGTGTATTAAACTGTGCGCTCATGTAATAATAATACTAATAAAAAATACAGCGATAGGCCCCGACTCGAGAAGGTCACGAAGCATCCGCGGGTGATTTATGGACTCGGGGATGTTGTCACAAGCAGAGCAAGGGTGTGAGGGGAACATTTTTATTTGAGATTAATAACATCAACATACAGAACGGAAACAGGATTATTAAAGCGACTGAATGTTTCCCCAAACGAAAATAATTCTAAATGAGATTGCTTTTTCTCTCTTCCCCCTTCTTTTCTCCCTGCGCCCGGCCCTCCGTGCCAAAGCTGCGGTGATAAATCTCGGCGTGGCTTTAAAAATGTTTACGGCTCCATACCGTTAATTCTGATGGCAAATCGCTGCTGGCTGAGCGGGGTCCTCGTCTGCCACAAAGCAGCTCAGTGTCGTGTGTGTGTGTGTGTGTGTGTGTGCGTGTCCCCCTCCTCTTTTCGTGGGGACCACGTTGGAGAAACAGGAATGAATAACAAGCACATATTCGGCAGATTTGATGCTTCTTGCCTGTCTTTTAGGAAGCCGGCCTCGTCTTTTCCCTCCTGTTCTCCTGTAGTTGAGCCCCGAGACAATCAGCTGCATGCATTTAATTTCCTAAGCGTATTAACTCTGAAATTAACACCAGAATTTAACCCCAAACTCCCGATATCTAGAGAATGTAAATTACGTTCGGGTTCACCGCCAGCCGTGGGCAAAACACCCACGGTCCCCATCCCTAACACGAAGTGTTTCCCTCGCCGAGGCGGGGTGAGGCATGGGAAGGGATTTCCACAAGAGAAGGTGGGAGGAAAAGTCCGGGAGAGAGGGAATTGCATCAAAGCCAGGGAAATAAACTTGGGATCCACCGCCTGCGATGCGAATATCGAGTTATCGATGGGGATGGAGACGATGCAGGCCCTGGAAATGCTGCGGTGGCTCGGATGGGAGGTGATCTCAGAGGAAATGCTGGGGTGGGGTGGGGGGGGCTTTTGTTCATTTGATTCCATCTTCTCCCCATTGCCCACCCAAAGGTTTCTTCCTATCATGAATCCCTTTGGCCACGTTTTTCTAACCCAAGTTTCATACTTCTTTTTTTTTTTTCCTCTCCCCACCCCCATCCCCCCTTTTTTTTTGTTTTCCTTTTCCCCTTCTCAGCTCTTCTCGTTTCTCCAAATCCAGCGCTGCCTCGGGTTTGCTGGACCAGACATCCGAGAACTGGTGAGTTTGGGATGAATGTCCTACCTGGGCCCCCTGTCTGTGTCTGCATGCGTCTCCGTGTTCTCCCTCTGTAATCCCACTCGGGAGCCATTCCTTCGCCGAAGTCACCCAACATGACTTCTTTCCTTCTTTTTTTTTTTCCTCCCTCCCCCCCCTCCACCCACCCCCAAAGGCGGCCGCCCTGGATCTCAGCTGAGTATTTTCATTTTGCTACTGGCTTGTCTTTAAACTTCGGTGATTTATGGCCGTTAACTCCGAGGGAGTGTTTTAAAAGGAAGATATTTCCTGTGCTCCCTTTGAAGGGGGAAACCCGCTCAGATCGCAACATTTGCTGCTGATTTCGTGGCCAGGGAGTTACATTTTTAAAGGAGAAAGGCGGGGGAAAAAAAAAAAAAAGAAAATAAGAAACAAAATAAAAGGGAAGAGGAAAAGCTGCAACCCAAAGACATCAACACGCAGGGGACCTGAAAAAAAACCAACCCCACCTACTTACAGGAGTTCAACATATAAACGTGCAACGACCTTCTTAACAGGGTTGGGGTGTTCTCCCTTTTTTTTGTGTTGGGTCAGTTGTTAGTGAAGGTTAAACCAAAATTGTTGCACTTCAAAGGAGTTCCTTGCAGAATCCGAGGTGCTTCTGATTGCCTGGGTCCTCCAAATAGGGCACTGGAGATCCATATTCACCACCCTGTAAGAGTGCTTCACCTTTAAAGAAGTCTTGAATACTCCACTGCTCTTTTTCCTCTTTTCCTTCCCTGGAATTTCCACGCCGGGGCTCCAAAAATAGGAAGCATCTTGTAGCAGGAGATTTATGTTGGGTAAAAAGTCGGATGGGAGGGAAAACAACTCTCCCCCCAAAAGATCTCCATAACGGTGTCCCCTCGTTGAGACCCTCCCGTCTGGGATCTGAAGGCTGCAGACACAACAATAGCTGGAACCACCATAATTTTATCCATTAACTGGAAAATCTTGGCTGTCCAACTCAGAGTGAGTCCTCTCCAAAGTCAGATGTTTGCTGGGACACGCTCCCTTCTCTTGCCAGAGTTATCAGCCTAAAAGGTGCACACACAGGCAGAAAAAGAAAAGGGGTGACAAAGCCCTCTGCCCCCCGACGGCTCATACCTTCCCAGAGAAGTCTGCAGAGTTTTTGTGATCCCTCTTTTCCTTGCTCTGCCAAAAAGCAAATTCCCCCCCGTCAGCACTTCACCCAAAGGGGCGAGAGGAGGACTGCCAGGAGGGAAGAGAATCGGGTTGGGAAACAAAAGTAGCACTTGACTCACCCACACACAAAAAAAAGTGCAGACACCTAAATTCCTCCTTGCCCTGCCTTCCTCCCACTCGTCACCGACTTTCCCCCCCCTCTAAAAAAACACCACCACAATGTCTTGGCTAGTTTCAATTCCCAGTAACCGGGATGGGAGCCGAGGGAAGAGGCGTAAATCTCAGAGGCGACAGAGCAGCGCCTTGCACCGTGCCAACGGCGTTATTAATAACAGCAATAATAGTAATAATCAGCTTTATTATCCATCACCTCGCTGCTTTAGCCTCCCCCGGGGGTGATTTAACACCCCCACCCCCTCAAATCTACGTCTAGCCTTCAGCGGGGGGCGAGGGGGATCCCCAGGAGCCCCCAGAGGTTGGGACGCTCCAACTTTATTCCGAAGTTCCGCGGGGCTGCGGAGTTGCAACGCGAGAGATTCCTGCCCCTGCTCTCCTCCATTTTTGCAAATCTCAGGGGCTCCCCCCACCCCCACCCCGAAAAAACCAAGTGAGTTTGATATGGGGTGGGGGGGTGGGGGTGGGGGTGTGCGCTTTGCAAGGAGCCAAACGCGGCCGAAGGGTTTGGGGCGGAGAGGATTGGAGTTGGGGGGGGGGAAGGCAGAGCTGCAGCTATTGAAAGAGCGGCGCTGGCCGGCGCGGAAAGGGGAGAGGAGGGAGTGTGTGTGGGGGGGCCACACTATGACTATGTTGAAACGGTTTATTAGCATAAATTGACACCTAATTGTTAAACACGTGAATCAAAGGCAAAAGCTTTGCCATCTCTCTGCCTAGGCCTCTGTCCACCGCGGCTGCAATTAGCATAATTTTTCACTAGTGACGCTGTTTGGGAGGCTCATTTCGCCCGACAATCCTAACCCAAATCTGTAGTTTTAAACATCCCCTCGGCTTTTTTTCTCTTCCCCTACCCTCCCTACCCCCCACCCCCCCCCACCCCCGCCGCCCCGCTCCCCCATCACCCCGCCATCCTCTCTTTACCTCACCCATTTCTCCCCCCCCCCCCACACCCCCCCAACTCCCCTCCTTAGGCTGGATTCTTTTCGTTATTATTTTCATCCCAGCCAAGCATTGCATAGTTAAAAGAGGGGAAGAGGAGGAGGGGGGGGGTGGGGGGGGGTGTTGTGTTCAGCTTTTCTTTCTTTCTTTTTTTTTTTTCCTCCCTTCTCCTTTCCCTTCTTCCCCTTTGCCGTGCTAAAGCAGAGGCCATTGTTATCACTGAGCAGCGCCTACCAGGCTAGAGGGCAACCAGAATCTCAAGGTTTGGCCACTTAAAGCCTTCGTGGCTTTTTTTTTCCACACCCCCCCCCGCTCTGCACATCTCGGAAGCTGGAAAGCATCTCGATTCTTTTTTTTTTCCCTCCCTTGTTGTTGGTTGTCGGGGTTGGATTTTTTTTTTGCCCCCCCTTCTCCTCTTCTCTCTTCCTAAACGGAGGCAGAAAGACAATCTGAGCTGCCGTAACCGAAAGCTCCACTGGCTGAACCCCCTCCCCCCGCTCTGTTTTGGCTTTTTTTATTATCTTTTAAAATATATATATATGTATACACACCTATAGATACGCATATGCTGGATTTTTCGCCTGGCGTTGATTCCTTGAACGTTTTTAAAGGAAGGAGGGGGTTGGAGCTGAGCGCGGGGGGGTGGGGTGGGGGGGGTGTTGGAATCATTCCTTGCTTATTGATTGCGTGGATGCTGGATGTGAAAATATATTATGTCTGCCTGTGCTTGGCTCGTCAGAGACTAAGGTAAGCCGGACTCAAATAGGCTATCACTTTGTGAATGGCGGAGTATATGTCCCAATGATTTATGACCATATGACTCCAATCTCGGTTCAAGAAGAGTTCACAAGCTTTAAGCTTCCTTCCACGCAGAGACTCTTTTGCAGCCCTCACCCAGGGCCCTTTTTTTTCTCTCTCTCTCTCTCCCCCCCCCCCCCACCCCCCCCTTACTTTTCTTTCTTCGTGTTACAACTGGGGAGTTCTGGTTGGGGTGAAGCTGGCTTGTGGGGGGAGGGAAAAAGGGAAATTTTAGGAATGTGTCTCTGATGTTGCAGGCAGAGCCCACCGCAAAGGCAGCGGCCGGGGTTTGAGCTCTTTCCTTCAGCGGCCGACCTATTGTTAAGGGCAGGTTTAGAATATTTATTATTAATAACGATTTAAATGAAAAGCGGGGCTCTGCCCGGTTTGGCTGGTGGTGGGAAATCTACCTTGGGAGGGGGGGCAGGGGGAGGGGAAAGGAACTGCTCTTCTTCATAAACACACTCAGGTCGGGAATTTAGGATTTCCAACATGGAGGGGATGGCTTTGCAGCAGAATCCCTTTGCCTTACATTCCTTATTTTTTTTCCCCCCTCGACTGTTTGATCATTATTATTTTTTCCCCCCTCTCCTCTTACCTCCCTCCCCCCTCCCGCCTTCTTTTTAATTCCCCCCCCACCCCCTTCTTCTCACTTTCTCCTGGATTTATTTATTATTTATATTATCATGATGATTATAATTATTATTTTTGGAGGAGGGCTTTTCGTTTCAACCTGCCTAAATCCTCGCCCTCCGAAGTTGCAGCGGGCAAAGAGTTTGTGGTTTAAATGTTACCGCTCCTTGCAAAGTGAAACTTGGAACGGGATGGGAAAGAAAAAAACAAACCCCAACCAAAACCCTCCCCTCCCGAAAAGGGGGGGGGGAAAAAACAGAAGGAGAAGTAAAAGCAAGCCGATCCTTCCCGAGTTTAATTGGAACAGGAGATAATCGAATATTTATTATTCTGCCTCGGATTTTTTTTTTCCTCCCTCTCTCTCTTTTTTTCTTCTTCTTCTGGGTGTGTGTGTGGGGGGGGGTGTGGGGGGTTAAACAATTCCTTGGAGTAAATAATTAGGATCGCGGCCGTCCTGGGCGAAGATAAATGAGCAGCATTTGTGAGGCGCTGAGAGATGAGGTACAAAGCAAAACCTTCTGTGGAAGCCACAAGCCGGCGAGCATTTGGGAGAGGAGGGTTGTAAATTTATCTTTATGGCCGTTTAAACAACAGCAAGAGAGAGAGAAAAAAACCCAAAACAACAACCCCAAACCAAACCCAACCCAACCGAAAAAAAAAACCCACCCCGACCCCAAACCAAAGCCTCATCGCTGTTATTTTTAGCTAGCTGCTCCAGCCGAGCCTCTCACCTCGGTGCTGGGCTCGGGTTTGGTTTGTTGTGATTTTTTTTTGGGGGGGTGTGTGTGTGTGAATTATTTTGTTTTGGTGTGGTTTTGTGTTTTTTTTTTTTTCCCCCTCCCTGTGGCAGACAGAAAGGCCTTGGAGAAATTCCCACCTCTGCCCCTCGCAGATATTTGCAGGGAAGCTATTCATAATGAAGGCGCTGCTGCTTGCTAATTAATTCACAGCTCGGGTAGTGGAGTCTACTTTTTAATAAGACATATTTATCACGGTGAGGAAACCCAAATGAGGCTACCAAAAAAAAAAAAATCCCCAACCCATCCCAACTCCCAGCCAGGATATCACCCCGGCTGGAAGACAATAATGCATCTCCGTGGAAGATACGATACAGACTGGGGGGAGAAGGCAGAAAGGATTTAATCGCTCTTAAGAAGCAACAAAAAATCATCACCAAAATAAAAGCCAAGCAGTCCCTTCGTGAGCATAGTGTCTAGGGCTGGTTTCATGTGACATGACAGAACACAGCAGTCAGGGAAGGGGGGGGGGGGAGGAGAGGGAAAAAAAAGCCCCAAGATGTTATTTATCGTTGAGTTGTGGCTTCTGTTACACCACCCCTCCCTCCTCCCCCCTCCATCCCTTGGAAATATCGTGTTGGACTTTATCTGCAGTGAGTTTGTTTTATTTTATTTTAAGGGAGTGAAAGAGCCCAGATAAAATGAAATATACAAGAGAGACAATTAAATACACGAGGGCTATCAATTCCAAAGCAGAATGCAGAGTGGCTCCTTGCAAACTCGGAGCTGCAGAGAGCTCAGAGCTTGACCTTTTTAATATCTGTGAGGTGCAAGATGGGCCCTTACAGAAATAACCTGCAGATTATTTTTAGGGCAAGGTGGCTTTGCTGTTTCAGGGGGTATTTCTGCTCTGTTTTTCTGGTGGAGGAAGTTTATGCTTTGAGAAAAGAGAAAGAGGAGAGAAAAAGAGAGAAAGAGGAGGGGAAGTGAAAGGGAAAGGAAAAGTGAAAGAGGAAAAGAGAAGGAAGAGGAAAAGAGAAGGAAGAGGAAAAGAGAAGGAAGAGGAAAAGAGAAGGAAGAGGAAAAGAGAAGGAAAAAGGAAAGAGAAGGGAAAGGGAAAGAGAAGGGAAAGGGAAAGAGAAGGGAAAGGGAAAAGAGAAGGAAAAGAGAAAAGAATGAATTAGAGAAAAAAATAAAAGGGGAGAGAGAAAGAGAAATAAAAATAGAAAGAAAAAGGAAAAGATGAAGAGAAATAAAAATAAATAAAGAAAAAATACAAAGGCCAGAGGGAAAATTAAAAAGAAGAAGAAGAAGAAAAAAAGTAAGGTTTTATTTTGTGATTTGAGGCTCTGGAGTGAGATTTTGAGGGTTTTGGAGCTTGGCTTGAAGGAAAGAGGAAGGATGAAAAATCACAGGGGTAGAAAGTTAAGAGCAAATGGCCTGCTGAGGTGTTTGTTTTCTAAGGGGGAAAAAAACCCCACCCAAATCAAACCAAACCAAACCAAACCAAACCAAACCAAACCAAACCCCCACACCAGCAACTAAACTGGGTTTGGAATCACATTTTTGCCAGTGGTAGTTGCAGACTGGGGCCTGAGGAGTACAAAGCAGTGCAGGGGGGGATGTTTGCTAACTACAACCTGTGCTGCTAGAAAGAGAGAGAGAGAGACACCAACAAACAGCCCAAAGCAAGCACATTGCTGAAGCCATTGCTTTAAATCTGCTTAAAATACATGTCCAGCTGAATTCCAAAGGTGCTGGGGGAGTCCCTGTGCCAACAGCAAATAGAGCTGATTGTGCCAGGACACTGTTACCTGGGTAAAAGATTTGCTGTTTTCAAACTAAAAGCCCCAAATAATTTGGACAGAGACCTTTCCAAGAAACTGGGCAGAACCTTCATTTCTGGTGGCATAATGCCTTGCTGGTTTTCCTGCCTGTGAAAGGGTGGTGTGAGGAGGTCAGGGGTAAGAAAGCAAGGCTCTGATTCCTTTCATGCTTGTAGCTGGCAATTATCTGCTCTGTATTCTTCTGTTTAGGTTAATTCTCTGCGTTATCTGCACCCCTGTGCCTGTGCCTGACACATCTAGGTGCTCATACACATCTATGGGGGTGATCTGGGGGTGCACTGATGTGTAATAGCTAAATACAGAAGTCAGTAGCTGCGTGCTGATGAAACCACGTGTGCTGATAGAGCATGTGTGCGCTTAGACTTCCTGGCTGCTGTCCTCTAAGGAATAAAAAGGTGCAAATAACCAACCAGCCAACCCACCCACCACCAAACCAACCAGGAAAAAAAAACCCCAAACAGCTAACACCCCCTCCCCACCCACCCATCCCCTCCAAATCAGCTTTTGCACTGTAACATTTGCTGAGCCTTCTTCAGCTGCACGCAGGATGAAATCTGCTCCAAGCATCTGTTCACCCTGTTCTGCGGGACCCTATTCATGTCATAGGCCTTTCAGGCTCCAAGATGGATTCATAGGCTGGGTACTATTATTGTGTGTTTTCTCCTAACCTTTCAGGTCAGCTTCCAATAGACAGCTGGAAACGGCCTGTCACGTGGCCTTGGGGTGCCAATGTTCTGCCATAGGGGTGTCAAGACCCTGGTAGCCGGAAAAATCCTTTTGGGGAGTCCCAGAGATGCAGAAGACGACTTACTACGACAGCTCCACGCTCTTTGGGGGTTACTCCTACGGGAGCGCCAACGGGTTTGGCTACGAGGGTCCCCAGCAGCCCTTCCAGACGGCTTCCCACGTGGAGAACGACTACCAGAGGTCCGCCTGCTCCCTCCAGTCTCTTGGCAACACAACCCCGCACGCAAAAAGTAAAGACCTGAATGGGAGCTGCATGCGTCCAAGTTTGCCCCAGGAGCACCATCCACCTCCCCCAGTCTCACCACCCCCAAACCCCGCCACCAACAGCGCCAGTAGCAACAGCAATAACCAGTCGGGAAGCAGTAAAACTGTCCCCAGCAAAGCCAACCTCAGTGCAAACGCCAGTCTCACCAAGCAGATTTTCCCCTGGATGAAAGAATCGAGGCAGAACTCCAAACAGAAAAACAGCTCCCCCAGCACAGGTACACTGCTCTGCTTTTGTAACCCAACCCCTTCCCCAACAGCAAGGTAACGGAGTCACTGCTCAGAGTGGTCTTGTTGGGAGGGAGGGGGGGAAAAGGGAGAGGGTCCAGAAAGGATCCAGGTGGTAGGCATAACCCCCGAGATTGCCACCCCTGCTTGAGGAGGGGAGATTTAGGCTGGATGTTAGAAAGAAATTCTTTGCAGTGAGGGTGAGGAGACTCTGGAGCAGCCCAGGCAGGTTGTTGATGCCCTCTCCCTGGAGCTGTGCGAAGTCAGGTGGAATGAGGCCTTGAGCAACCTGGGCTAGAGGAAGGTGTCCCTGCCCATGGCAGGGGGGGTGGAACTAGACCCTCTTCAAGGTCCCTTCCAACCCAAACCATTCTATGAATCTATGAACCCTCATGCCCTGGCCAGGCTGTGCAAGCTTTGGCCCATCCCATAACACTGGCTGAACACATTTGGGTTATTTTTGGTTTATTTTAAGCACATCCACACCACCACAGGGAAAATAATAAGCAGGAGTTTGTGTGCACAGAGACATGAAGACATGCATCCATCACTCAGGGCAGCAAGGCTGGAGCAGAGCCCTTGTTCTCTCTTTAAACATGGTTTAGTGGGCATGGTGGTGTTGGGTTGAGGGTTGGACTTGATGATCTTAAGAGGTCTTCTTCCCAGCAAAACAACTGTGTACTTCTGTCATCCTATGGTTCTGTGATTCCATGGTTCTGTGATTCCATGGTTCTGTGATTCCATGGTTCTGTGATTCCATGGTTCTGTGATTCTGATTTAATGATTCTGATTCAATGCTTTTATGATTCTATGATTCTGAGTCTATGATTCTATGGTTTTATGATTCTATGACACTATGATTCTATGATTCTATGATTCCCTGAGTCTTCTCACCTCCAGGCACAGCCATAAGCATGGTGCTTGGGGTGGGGGTGTGCACACAGAGGGCATGTTCACAAACAAATCTATGTCCTGCTGTGCACATCCCTCTAACGTGGCCAGGAAAGAAAAGCAGTGTGGAAATGTCACTGTTCTGTCCAATAGGTTCATGCAAACTCTGTGGCACACCCACCTGCCTCCACACTGCTGTAATTTATCTGTTTATAGTTTGTGTTTATCTCACCAAAAGGTAGGTACTGAGCAGTGCACACAGGAATGTTCGTGCTGCACCAACGCAAGAGCCAGGAACAAAACACCTCCCCGTGCTGACCTGGTGTTGGTGTTAATTGGCTTTGCAGTGGTTCCCTGTCCCTTCCCCCTCTCCCCCCCAACCCCTGCCAAATATTATTTTCTCCAAATTATCTGTTGGAAATAATTGACTCCTAAATAAATGGCCCTGGAATCCTTTTCTCCATGACATGATCAAATTTTCATAAAGCAGGGGCAGCTTTGGAGAACAGAACTCTTAATAAATGACATGATTATGGAGTGCAGGCTAATGTGAAGGGGTGAGGGAAAAGGGGAGGGTGGGGGTGGGGGGGGGGGCCTGGGGTCGAGCCCATGTGCCTGTTCCAGGATTTATTAAGAAACGATGCATTCAATTTCTGCATGTAAGTAATTATCTTTCATTTCATTTCGTGGCCAGCAGAAACCTGCAGTGGTGAGAAAAGCCCTCCAGGCTCCTCGGCCTCCAAGAGAGCCCGAACAGCCTACACCAGTGCTCAGCTGGTGGAGCTGGAGAAGGAATTCCACTTCAACCGCTACCTGTGTAGACCCCGGCGGGTGGAGATGGCCAACCTGCTGAACCTCAGCGAGAGGCAGATCAAGATCTGGTTTCAGAACAGGAGGATGAAATACAAGAAAGATCAGAAGTCGAAAGGCATGGGGTCTTCTTCTGGAGGGCCTTCTCCCACCGGCAGCCCCCCCCAGCCCATGCAATCCTCGGCTGGATTTATGAACGCCTTGCACACCATGAGCAGTAACTATGACGCCCCCTCACCGCCTTCCTTCAACAAACCCCACCAAAATGCCTATGCCATGTCAACTAACTACCAAAACCCCATCAAAGGCTGCCCTTCCCAACAGAAATACGCCAACACCGCCCCCGAGTACGACCCCCACGTCTTACAAGGGAATGGGGTGGCCTACGGGACTCCCACCATGCAGGGCAGCCCCGTCTATGTTGGAGGTAACTATGTGGATTCTATGCCCACCTCTGGCCCATCCCTTTATGGCCTCAATCATCTGCCACACCACCAGGCTGCCAACATGGACTACAATGGGCCTCCTCAGATGCCCCCAAGCCAGCACCACGGACCGTGTGAGACCCACCCCACCTACACAGACCTTTCCACGCACCACGCTTCTTCTCAGGGCAGAATCCAAGAGGCTCCCAAGCTGACCCACCTGTGATAAGGAGCAGGGGCAGGCTCAGGTGAAGCGGATAGGACCCCCAACCATGGGGCCTGGGAGAAGGGAAGAGGGCAGGATGGGCTTCAGGAACATTTGTGTTGAGCAGTTTTCTTCCTTTCTTTCTTTGTCAGGGTGATTGCTACCAGGGCGTTGTGCTTGCTGTTAGTGTTTTTGGGGGTTCTTAGGCACAGTTTCCAACCATTTCAGTATCTGCTGCCAACAGCAGCTCTCTCTCTCTCTCTGAAGAGATAATACTTCCCATGTTTCAACACAAATGCTTCTGAAACGGGTTTGGGGTAGTTGTGTGGGAAAACAGCAGATTTTAAGCAGCAACATCCTTCATTTCCAAACGAAGTACAGATCATCACTGCTAACTCTTGGGACACTGGGAAGGAGAAGAGTCAACCAGCCAAGTCTTGACAGTTGGTGCCTCTCCATCTACCTAACTTGAACCTGTACCTATATATGCAATCAAAAGAGGTTCACGAGCAAACCACCCTCCTCTCCAACTCCTTCCCAAGAAGAATCTGGAGCTTCCCTTTCCAGCCTTCAGAGGAGTTTCACTGAACAAACTCCCCACCAACCCCACGAGTAAACTGCAAATATACACCCCTGCCAACGCTTGGGATTCACACTCTTCCCCTCCAGACCCTGCACCTCCTCTCCAAAGGAACACCAGTTGAAGAAATTAGGATGAGAATTGCAAAAGGGTTGGGGAAGACACAACCAAAAAGGGTTTGAAATGTCAAAAGAATGTCTAAACCCTCCCAACACTAACAGCAGCCCAAAGAGAGGAAGAAAACGTTGACAGGTTTGGCTATTTCCCCATCTTCACCTCCGAGGAGACGAAACCTCCCTCCGACAGCGCCGGGCTGCTGGGGGTTTTTGGGGTGCTTTGGTTTGTTTTGTCGTCGTTTTTGGGGGTGGTTTCCCTTAGGGTTCCTTGACAGCGAAGCAATCTTGAAAAGACTTGGAAGTCCTACACGCTTCTTTCCTCCTCCTCTTCTCTTGACCTTACGTGAAAACAGGGTATCTTTGAACACATGGAATGTCCTCCGACGGAAGCAGAAGCGAAGCGCTCTCTCCCCTCTGCCAATGCTTCCTCGCCTGGACATCTTTGTTGCACTTAGAGTTTACATATAAAGGGTATGAAAAAGAATGAAAACAAACCCAACTTTGAAGGGCTTTTTGTCCAGCTCAGTCAAAAAGGTCCTTCAGTTGGTGTGTGTTCTGGTGAACATTCAGATATATTTATTGGTTATAAGCCAGTTTAAAATATTTTGTTCCCTTTTTTTCCCCCTTTATTTTTTATTGTTATTATTATTATTATTGTTATTTTTTCTTTTGCTTTTGGTTTTATTATGAACTTTTTTGTTGTTGTTGTTGTTGTTGGGGGGGGTGTTATTTATCCCCAATATTATGTATTTATACGAGGGAAATTAAAAAGGGGGGGAAAAAAAAAGGTGGGGAAAAAAAAAGGTGAAAAAAAAAAGGAGAAAAAAAAAGGTGGAAAAAAAAAGGTGGGAAAAAAAAGGTCGAAAAAAAAAAAAAGGTGGAAAAAAATGGTGAAAAAAAAAAGGAGAAAAAAAAAAGGTGGAAAAAAAAAGGTGGAAAAAAAAAAGGAGGAAAAAAAAGGTGAAAAAAATAAAAGGAGGAAAAAAAAAAGGAAGAAAAGAGAGAAAAAAAAAACACCACTGGAAAAAAAAAAAAGAAGAATAAAAGGGTAAATTTTGGGGGCTTTGGTTTGGGTTTATTTTAGTATTTACTTGTTACAAAGGACATTGTGTTTCCCTGTCGTTGTACAACGAGCTTCTTTTAGTTATTGTCATTTAGGAGGACCAGTAGTTTTATGTTACCTTCGTACTTATGGATAATGTAATTAGTTCTACTGGAGGCATGAGAGCAGAACCCGACTGTAATTGTATAGTCCTGAATTAGAAGAACTATAGAGAATCCTTTCCCTCCCATCTCACCTCCCTCCCCCTTCCCCTGCCACCCCTTCTCCTCCTCCTCCTCCTCCTCCTCCTCCTCTTTGGAGTATCTTTCTTTGTTCCTACGGTAGTTCAATTTGATTTCCTCGCTGAAGGGTTGTCTGTTGAGCAATTCTTGAATAAACTTTCTGTTATCAATTTTACCTTGTCCTAGCAGTCGGATTTCAAGGCAAATTGAACAACAGCAGCAGCAGCAGCAGCAACAAAAATCTGCGTGTGGGGAGGGAAAACCAGTGGAGAAATGGCAGGGGGAGAAAAAGGATTCCTCAGCATAGTCCATAGGCTTCATGGCTGGGATTTCTGGGGTGGAAACGTCAGGATTTTGGGCCGAAAAAGTGCTAGGTTAACCCCTGCGCGGCTTCCTGCGCGGTCTTTACGCGGCTGCGGCCACAAAGGGGGGAATCACGTGGTGCTGGGGTCGGGTTGCTATTGGGCCGTAAATGAAAACAAAGGAAAAGGATTAATCGGAGCCGGGGGGGGGGGGGGGGGGGGGGGGGGAGGGAGGGGAAAAGAGAAAATAAAAAGGAGAATAAAAAAGAACAACAATGGAAAATAATTAATCAGGAAATTTAAAATGGGAGAAAAAAGAAAGGGAAGGAAAAGAAAAAGAAGGGGGAAAAAGGAAAGGGGAAAAAAGGAAGGGAAAAAAAGAGGGGAAAAGGGGGAAAAGAAGGGGGAAAAGAAGGGGAAAAAAGGGGGAAAAGAAGGGGAAAAAAGGGGGAAAAGAAGGGGGAAAAAGGGGGAAAAAAGGGGGAAAAAAAAGGGGGAAAAAAGGGGGGAAAAAAAAAGGGGGAAAAAAAGAGGTAGGGATTCCATGCAGGGAGCTTAAAGTGAAGAGAGACTAAATTGCTTATAAATAATGATTTTACTTATAAATAAGGATTATTAAATAAGGATTGTTAAATACATGTGCACACCCACACACATGTGCACACAACCCCCCAAGACCCACACCTTTAAAATCGTTCTGAAAAGCGGAGGGGGGGGGGGGGGGAGGGGGGGCAGGAATAAAAGCCTCATCCAAAGGTTACATCACCAGCAGAAGGGAAAAGGAATGAATCCCCCCCCCCAGCAGCACAAGCAGATGGGATAAAACTGTGAATAATTTGCTTTTTATGGTCTAAAGCCCCTAAGAAAACTTATCTTAAAGCAGCGAGGAGCAATAAAAGTTTTATGGTTGTGGGAAGGGGGTGAACCACTCAGCAGGCTCAAAATGTTCTGTTTCCAGGGCTGATCGAGAGGGGGAAAGTTCCCTTTGGGAGGAGAGGAAAGGGGGAATTGGATTGCTATGGGGAATAAAAGGTGAAAAGGCTTGGAAAAGTACTCAGGAGAGGAAAGGGGGAATTGGATTGTTGTGGGGAGAAAAGGGGGGAAAGGTTTGGAAAAGTAGTCAGGAGAGGAAAGGGGGATTTGGATTGTTGTGGGGAGAAAAGGGGGGAAAGGTATTGAAAGTATTCCTCAGACTCAAAATGCTCAATTTCAGGGGCTGATCAAGATGGGAAAAGTCCCCTCTGGATTCAAGGAGTGGGGGGATTTGGATTGTTGATGGGAAAAAAGGGTGAAAAAGGCTGCAAGAGGTACTGAAAAGGGAAGAAAGAAAAGCTGGGTTGTAGAAATAAGGAGTGTGTGCCCATGTGTGTTTTATCCACCTGTGTGCACTGCCAGGGCCATCCATAGGTGCCTGGATAAAGCCAGAGGGATAAAAAAGTGGAGTGGAGCAAGCTCTGTGTGAGAAATGGTGTCGAGCTTCCTCCCATCCGTGTGAGCTCTCTTAATAAATGAAGTTCCAGGTTAATAATTACAACCTTGGCGCCATCATAAATAACGGTGGAAGAAGGAGACAAGGGCTTGGATTTTCCTCTCCAGGATGGGGTTGGGTGATGCTTGTCCATGCAGAGAATAATTCCCCCTTCGGGGATACTATCACTTAAGAGCATAAAAGCGTGGAGGCTGGGATCATCTCAGAGAGCAAGAGCTTGGGGTTGATCATTTCCCCCTCACCCTTCACCGTGTATATTTTGTCCTCCTGCATCCCCATCGCCACTTTGCTGAGGTTTGTATCAGGAATTGGCTAAAAAATCAGGGGGGAAACAACCACCACCACAACAACAAAGGGTAATTCCAAGGCTCAGAGTGTGATGCTCGCAGTGTTTCCATAGGCTCCTTCTCCTACAACTCCTCACATCCAGGGTTTGATTTGTGGCACTGCATTCAAGCAGCAGGCCTGGGTTTGTCTTACAGTTAGCACATTTCTCTGTCATTCACTAACCCTCTGGATTTATTCTCCTTCCCCCTTGGGCAGGGAGATCTTTTTTTTCTTGCCTTGTTCCTCTGTGTGGTGCGTGGGAAAAATCTCTCCTTCCCCCAGAGCTTCTTTTTTCTCTTTGTTGACTTTTTCCCCTCCTTCTTCCCCCCCCCCTTTTTTTTTTTCTCTTCTTTTTCTCCCCTCCTTCATTCTTCTTCTTTTATTTTCTTTTCTTTCTTTTCTTTCTTTCCCCTTCGTTTTCTTTTTTAATCTTTTCCCCCTGCAACTTCAGTATCAGCAAACCCAACCAGAACAGTTGGAAGCAGCTGGAAAGATTTTTCCCTTCGCTCCTCAGTGAGCCTCTCTGTCCCTTAAAAAGGAGGAACCAGCAGGTCATGACAAAGCCTGAGATACAACCCCCCCAAAAAGCCACTTTAATCCAAAACAGCAAAAAAAGTATCAAAATGGAACTGCTCATTTTTGCATCCACCTTCCTCTGCTGAAGTTGAGGGGCTTGATGCTGATCCCCATGAGCAGGCAGAAAATATTCTGGGGGATTCTCCCTCCAGCCGAGCTGCATTTTGTCAAGGTCTTTATTATTTCCTTCTCTGAGCTAGCTCCTCGGCTTTAGATGTGTTCTGTGCTCCTCAGAAGCCTCCACCACCCACACACAGATGCTTGGACTGACAAAAGTTTCCAGGCTTCTCCCTGCGTGAATGCAGCCTGCCCAGTCCCTCCCTGCTGCAAAATGGGAGAAGTGGAGCTTGAACAAGCTCCCAACCAACCAGGCTGCCGTTCTGCTGGTTATTTTTTGCACTCCCCTCCTCAGGATCTGTATTTTCCAGCCTTCCCAAATTCAAACCCTGGGATTAAGCCTTCAAAAATCTCTCTTTCTTGTTTTTTTCTTTGCTTTAAGCAACTCGTTGGCAACAGCCGAATTTCTTTGCCGAGAGAGTTAGGCCTGAGCTGTCAAAAGTCTTTCGAGAAAAAGATTGATCGTTTCTCACTTCGTCTTTTTTTTTTTCAGGGGGTTGTGAGGACTCAGGCTCTAAAAGGAGGGCGGGGGGGGGGGGGGGTGGGGGGGGGAAATAACTTCCTGGGAAATGTTATTTACTTATTTTGTAAACTCTGGAAGTGGTGCTGCTTGTTGGCAGTAAGGGGCAAGAAAAAAAAAATGGGAAGGAAGAAACGAGATTGCAAAGATATTCGTGACCTTAAAACATGTTTGGGCTTTAGGAGAGTGTAAAGAATCCATTAAGCCTGGCTCTGGGAGCAGAAGGATTCTCTAAAAGTCGTTTAACCAGGTAAATGAGGCTGCACTTGACTCGGAAGTTCACTTGATTTCCTAAGTGCTCGCATCCAAACGCAGAGCCAAAGCTTCCCGCTGCCTGGAATTTCCCAAATGCCACAGGAAAGATGGGATGTGCGAACGCACCCAGGCGGCCCAGAGCTCGTCCCGGTTATGCTTCCCTGAATGACAGTGGGCACGTCGGAGGGGGCAAAGCCCTTTTTCCCACGCCTGTCCCCCCTCCCGCGGGGGTACGGACTTCTGGGAGCTTAGCGAGGGTGTCTGGAGCAGCCCGGCACGGGCAGGGCAGGAGAAAACAGGCAGGGCAGGCAGGGACAGAGGGAAGGCAAAGTAGGAAGCACAGGCAGGTTAAAAGCAGGGCAAGGAGTGCGGGCAGGGCAGGGAGTGAGGTAACATCGGGCAGGGACAGTCGGCACAGGCAGGGACAGTCAGCACAGGCAGGACAGACAGAGCAGGCAGGGACAGGGAGAGCAGGCAGGGACAGGGAGGGAAGGCAAAGTGGGAAGCACAGGCAGGTTAAAAGCAGGGCAAGGAGTGCGGGCAGAGCAGGGAGTGAGGTAGCACCAGGCAGGGACAATCAGCACAGGCAGGGACAGTCAGCACAGGCAGGACAGACAGGGCAGGCAGGGACAGGGAGAGCAGGCAGGGACAGGCAGGGTGGGAAGGAAGAGGCAGGGAAGGCAGAGGACAGGACAGGCAGGGACAAGCAAGAGAGGAAGGAACAGTCAGGACAGGCAGAGACGGGCAGAACCAGGTAGGACAAACAGGGACAGTAAGGGACAGGCAGAGACAGTCAGGACCAGGCAGGGGCAGGCAGCAGCTCCCTGCCTCCAGCCCTCCAGCCCCACCAACCTGAAGCCATCCGAGGGGTGATGGAGGTGGGGGGTGGGTGTGTGGTTTAGAGGCTTTTCTTAGGGATCTTCTGTCGCCTTTTTTTTCCTCCCTTTTGCCTCCTTTCTTTTTTTTAATCAATTAAAGAAAATAAAGCTTTCTGTTTGCCAGCAGGCCCCGCCTGCCATTGGCCGGGGCTGGCCCACGTGACCAGGAATTGGCTGCAATTTCGCCCCAGTCTGGAGTTTAATAGAGCAAGGTCCCCATCCGCCTGTATTATCAGCAATATAACAATTATAAAAAGCCCGAGAACCATCATCATCACTGCCATAAAAACTGAGGCCCTCAGATTTCTTCCCCTCTCCCCCTTCCTCTTCCTCCTCCTCCTTTTCCCTCCTCCCCATCCTCCCCCCCCCCCCCCTCCCCTCCTCCTCTTCCCCTCCCGCTTTTTAAACCCTGGGCCCTGGAAAAGCCATGAATTTTGAATTTGAGAGGGAGATCGGGTTTATAAATAGCCAGCCTTCGCTTGCAGAGTGCCTGACGTCTCTTCCCGCTGTCCTGGAGACATTTCAAACTTCATCAATCAAGGACTCGACATTAATTCCTCCTCCTTTTGAGCAAACCGTCCTCAGCCTGAATCCTTGTTCCAGCAACCAGGCAAGACCGAGGAACCAAAAAAGAACATCTCATGGCCTGCTCCAGCTCCAACCCCAACCTCCGGCACAGCCTGGCCCTTTGGCAGCAGAATTCCCATGGATGAAGGAGAAAAAATCCTCCAAGAAATCTACCCAGGCTCCATCCTCTTCTTCCCCCCCATCCTCATCATCCTCGGTGCCGGTCCCTGCCGCAGGATCTCCTGCAGGTTGGTATATGGAGGGTGGTGAGGAGGTGTTTGCTGAAATATGAGAGGATCTGAAGAATAAACCATCCCCCCCCCACCCTCCCCACTCCCCTCCTGCCGCTCCAGAGCATCCCTACCCCACCACCCCCTCCCAAAAAAAACCCCTGGACTTTCCCCCCCGAAACTTGCATCAAAATGCATCCAAGCCGAGGTGGGAAGGTGGGAGAAATATCTCCTACCTCCTCCCCCAGCAAATAAAAAAGCAAATTGCTGCAACTTGTGCGAAAGCCAAGAGGAAAGAGGGGGCTGAGGGAAGCGGGCTATTTATTAGCTCCAGCGGCAGTGGGGGGACAGGGACATCCGCGACCTGGCAGCTCCTTTTGCTTCATTTTCCCTCCCAGCCCTGCATTTGTATTTATTTTATTTTATCACACTTTACAGAGGGAAAAAAACCAACAAAACAAACCCCCACAAAGCAACCAACCCCCTAAAGAGCAGGGGAAGGGTGGAGGGAGAAATAAAGGCGGGTGGTTGAGGGGAGGGTGAGCAGGATGAGAAGGTGGAAGGAGCAAGAGCAGGATCCTCAGATACAGCAAAATAAATTAAATACACCCCCAAATCCTCCCCCTCCCCCTCCAGACCTCCAGTAAAGCCTTTTTCCAAGGTTTGCCTCGGCCAGGGAGCTCAACAGCCCTGCTCGGGGACCCTCCTTCCCCCGGGATTTAAAATGTTTTAAGGCATAATACACCATTTGAGTGTTTTCACGGCCGCGTTCAAGGAAATGCTTGGGCAGGAGAAGGGAGGACACCAGGTAATTCAGGAATAACGAAATCAAAGCCCCGCAGAGACCCTCCCGAACTCCTGGCATAAAGGAAAACAAATAAAAAGGAAGGAATGGGTGGGAATTCCCTTTTTATTTCCCCGCGAAGGTAGCAGAGAAGAAAAGCCTCCAAAGGAAGAGGCCATTGAGAAAAAGAATTTCTTCTGCTTGGGGCAAGGGGACCGGGGAGTGATTTCCAACCCTCTTCCACGGTGGGAAGAGTTTAATTAAACATTTATTTCCTGCCTCCCCACTCCCCGCTCCCAAATCTCTTTAGTTCTGGGCGCAGCTCTGCCCTGCCCGTAACCGGGAGGGGACGAATCCAACCTCACTTTTTCTCCTTGAAGAGTGTAATTTTCTGTGTGTTTAAGATATCCAGGGATTGGGAGACAGTGGTGGCTCCAGGAGGCTGCGGACCGCCTACACCAACACCCAGCTGCTGGAGCTGGAGAAGGAATTTCACTTCAACAAATACCTCTGCAGGCCCCGGAGGGTGGAAATCGCTGCTCTGCTCGATCTCACCGAGCGACAAGTCAAAGTTTGGTTCCAGAACCGTCGGATGAAACACAAAAGGCAAACCCAGTACAAAGAAAACCCTGACGGGGATCTCGCCTACTCCAACCTGGATGAAGGCAGCGACCCAGCGGAGGAACCTGAAGAGAACCCAACGTTCGGGTCGCTTCCGGAGCCCTCTGGGTCATTCCAAAGCGAAAAGCAGGGCAGTGAGGAACCCGGCAGCCCGAGAGGGTTCGGGGGAGACCCCAGTACCGCTGCCGGCCCCTCGGACCGCGGTTACCCCGAGAGCCAGGACTCGCCTTTGTTACCAGAGCTGAGCATCTTCTCGGCAGAGTCCTGCCTGCAGCTCTCGGAGGGGTTTTCCCCCGGGTTCCAGAGCTCCCTGGAGAGTCCCGTCCACTTCTCCGAGGAAGACCTGGACTTTTTTACAAGCGCACTTTGTACTATAGATTTGCAGCATTTAAATTTCCCATAACCAACCCCCCACCTCCCCTGCTCCCCATCCCGACTGGCCGTTTCTAACCTTTCCCGGAGCACCAGCCCCGTCCCAAACCGCTTCCAGTTCCCCCCCCAACACCTCCCCAGCCTCCTTTAAAGGGTGAGGGGGACATTCCCGAAAAATAACCCCAAACCGTCTCTCCTTAATCATCCCATCCCACCCCTCCCAAACACTTTCTTCTCAAGCTCCTCACACTGGGGGATGCGAATGACCCTCTCAGTATTTATTCTCCGAGGCAGACACGAAAGAGCAGCCCGATTTTGGCTAAACACAGGTATTTAATGAAAGTTTCGTGTTAAACTCTTCTTTATTTTAAGGGAAGCGACGGATAGTTCTCACTCACATTAAAGAGGTTCACATCGCCCCCCTCCCCTCGCCCCCGCCCGAAAACCTTTGTGAATCCTTTCAGCGACTTTCTCAGGAATCGGAATGAGACTTTTAGCTTTCGTAATAAAATAAATAAATGATAATTAAAAAAAAAGAGAACTAAATAAATAAATTAAAATAAGCCAGAGGAACTTTCCTTCCTCTTTTTTAAGTTTTAGATGTAGACTATTTATTCAAATCCTTTATTAGGCAAAGGCAAATTATTTATTGTACATTATTTTCATAGGGTAAATAAACGTCTTTATAAAACCAGGACAAGTGTATGGCTATCTATTTAATTCCCAAATGTGCCCCCCCCTTTTTTTTCCCCTCCCCCTCCTCTCCCCACCCCCAGATAATTTTTCCTTCCCCTTTCCCGCTTTGCAGGAAAACCTTCCTCGTGTGCTTCGAGAGGGGAGACAAAAGAAATTGCTTCCCAACTAACATTTCGAGAGGATTCGGTGGCAGACAAATTCGCTCTCGCCCGTTTTGTTCTCATTTTCCTTCAGCTTGGGGGTTAATTTGACTCTTTTCCCCCCCTCTCCCCCCCCTCCCTTCCTCATGACTCGGGACATTTGTTACCAATTTGAACATTCGCCCTTCAATTATTGTTTTGTAACTGTAAATTCCTCCCGTAAGGAAGTCAGCTGGATAAAGGGATGGGAAAAGACACAAAAGGCAGCGCTGGGAGAGGCTTGGGGGATCGCGGAGCCCCCGCACATTCCTGGGGGCTTGCGGGGGCCGCTCGGCGATTTCTCCCAACACTTCTTCTCCCACCGGCCGGCCTGGATAAGGCGAGCGATGCTTCTAAGCCTTCAGTCCTTTCCTCCTCCTCCTCCTCCTCTCGTCTCTTGAAACAGAAAATGCAGCCGGGCTACATCGCAGTTGGTGTTTTAAACATCTCGGACTCAATAAAACAAAAAAGGTAATAAGGGAGAATTTGAGTAAGTGCAAAAAAACAAATCCAGCCCGGAAGGGTGATGCCTGAGGGGTGTTAATCAACAAATAAATGTTATAGAAGCAAAGGAGGTAAGAATTTAGCTTTAAAGAGGGTTTTTTCCTCTCCTGCCTTTCTTTCTTTCTCCCCTCCAGCAGCACAAGCCCTGCACTCTGCCTCGGCCTCTCACAACGTGCAATTTTAAATCCAAAACTCATATATCAGGGGAAGAGGGCTGGGGTGGGGTATGTTGTTTATGTGGGGGTAGGGAGGCTTATGAATGAAAAGGGGTCAGCGCAGGAATCAATCGCGGTGACACCCCAAATAAATCACGTTACGTCTTTGCTAAGTCATGGGTGTTTCCTCAGCCACGGCAGAAATTTGGTTGCCGTTCGAACGGGGTCCGTGCGAACGCAAGGCGGAAAAACGACCCCGGGGAGGGGGGTGTGTGGACGTTGGTGTGGTGTGGGGCAGGGAGTGGGTGTCTGGCCATGGGAAAGAGGACAGACCCCACGGTGGTGGCTTTAAAATGGCGCAGGGAGCGGTGGTGTGGAGTGAAGCAGCCATGACAAGCAGCGTTGTCACCAGTCCCTTTCTTCAGGGTTAGGGAAAGGGGAGGGGGGGCGCAGCCCGCCTGGTTCCTCCGCCCCACACATTCCGTCCCCTACCACGGCCTTTGGGGTTTTTCTCTTGGGATTGCTGTGTCCCCACACAGAAATCCAGGCCCTTTCTAGTTTGCTGGGTGCTGGGAGTTTGCCTGGGTGCTGTCATCACCGGCCGGGAGTCCCTGGGGAAAAGCTGGAGTCCGAGAAGCCTCCTCGTTGTCTTTTCTTTGGGATTAGAAGCCTCAGAGCCAGGCTTGTTTTCTGCTTGGGGTTGTAAAAAGAAATAAAACGAAATAAAACAAGCCCTCGACAGATGTTGTCGGAATTGCTGCTCGCAGATCTGGATTATCTCTTCCCGCTGTAACAAAGAGAGTGTGTGTGTGTGGAGGGGTGTGTGTGTGTGTGTGTGATATTTTACGGCTACCATTTTACCCTTAATAATATTGCCAGCTTCTTCCCCTCCCAAACCAGCACACGTTCCAGCATCCCACTCCGGGAAGGATTAGGTTTATATTGAAAATCGAAGTAGGATGCAATTAAAATCTGCAAGCGAGCGTTACTTAACACCTCCCCATAAAGAGAAGGAAGAGCCTAGTCAGCCTGGGAGTCATCACCCCCCCGCAAAATCATGCTGCCCTTTCTCACCTACTCTTCTCTGCTCTGAAAATCCCCGAACCATGCTGGAAGAGGAGAGGCGGGAGGAATCCCAGGCACAGCCCAAGCACCACAGAAGGCTATTCATTATCTTTAAGTTTATTTAATGTCTCCAGCTTCTGGAACATACTCAGAGGCAGCGTTGGCACTGCCAGACGTTGTCTATCAAAGCGCCATTTGTTCCAGTGCTTTACATATTTCCCCTCTCTCCCTTCCCTAACCCCATCCCCCTCGCAATCCTCAATACAGGCTTGTTGGGGGATGGCAGGAGCAGGGAATCAGATGGTCGAGGCTGGCCCACGCCAAGAGCCCCGGGCTAGGGAGGCAGCGCTGGGTTCACAGCGGTGGGGGCCACTCAGCCCTGCTCGGTCCCTGGGCAGGGCAGTCCTGCAAAGTCCCCGGGGCTGCTCGGTCCTGCCTAGTCCAAGGGTCACAAAGCCCTGTCCGGTCCTCGGGGATGCTCAAACCCTGCCCGATCTCAGGGCTTCTCAGTACTGTTCAGTCCAGGGGCCACACAACCCTGCCCGGTCCCCGGTGTCACTTAACCCTGCCCAGTAACGGGGCTGTTCCGCCCTGCCCACTTCCCAGGGCTGGTGCCCGGTCCCCGGGGCCTCTCAGCACTGCCCGGTAGCCAGGGCCACTCAGCAGTGTCCAGTAACGGTAGTCACTCAGTTTTGCCCGGTCCCCAGGGCTGTTTCCCTGGTCCCCAGGGGTGCTCAGCCCTACGCTGTAACAGGGACCACTCAGCGCTCCCCACTTCCAGTACCATAATAGCCCTTTCCGATTCCCAGGGCCTCTCAGCCCTGCCTGGTCCTAGGGCTGCTCCGCTGCGTTACGGTTTGGCTCATGGTTCCACACATCCCCTTTGGCCCCACCAGAGAAAGAAGCCTCTTGTTCAACTTCCAAACCCGTGCCCAGACAGATCTTTCCGCAAATCGATCTGGCAGCGGATTTCCACCAACACACACACCCTTTCCGTGGGGAAGGGAGGAGGGGAAGGGAGAGGCGCAGAGGAGGGGACACGAGGGGACACCATCCTCTGCAGGATCCCTCCGCCTCCCTTGTCGGGGCTGGGAGAGGGCGAGCCGGTGTGGGACAGGGGGAGGCAGAGCAAGGGTGGGACGGGGAGGGTGTGGGGCAATGGTTTCCACAACCCCCCCAACGCAAACCCTGACACCTTATCGATACAGATCTCTAACGAGGGCCCTTCTGCAGCTCATAATGACTTCTCCAAGTTGCTGCAGGTCTAGAAAGCATGCCAGTCACAGCCACAGATCAATTCGACACCCACGGAAAGTGACTTAATAAATGGAACCTCGCCAGTTATTATCCTTGCTAACAGCAGGCCCCTTCTTATTTGTCCTAATTAGCAAGACTGAAATGTCGGAGGAAAGAAGGGGGAATATTCAATAAAATCTAAATTATTGAATGACTGTAAGATTCCACCATTAGTTCAGCCATTCTTTACCTTCTTCCAAATGTCAAACAAATGGGGGATGCATATTTGCAACCCTGCCCTTCTGTTCTCCGCGGCTGCGGGGCATATATTAAGCATATTAAGCATATTAAGTGTATTCTGCTCCCGACCGTTGTCAAAACACCGCGATTGCCTCACGGTTATTAACCTGGAAACATGCAAATGAGACTCGCGCGGCACGTGTGGTAGGGGATGCTAAAGTAATATTTGTCTTGTGCTGATCTAGCCTGCGAACATGTTTGCTAAAGAAGCTGCTCGAAGCTCTTGGAGATGTTGAATCAGCCTCCCTCAGAGCCCCGGCAAGGCTCAAGGCGTAAGACTTCGCTGCTTCGTTTCATTCAGATGAAGTCAGCGAGGCAGGAGACTTTGAGGGATGAGAAGTGGAAGAGTTAACTTCTTTCTCCTGAGGAGTCACCCTCACCTTCCTCCTGAGCTTTCCGTCCCCCCAGTGACGGCTGTCACATCCTTTCCCAGTGCATCCAGTTGCTGGGACCTGAGGAACGCTCCTGATGCTCCACCACCCCCAAAGGAAGGAGCTGGCAGGGGGGGGACTTTCTTCTGTTTGCCATCCTGGCTCCTCCTGCCTCTGTCCCAGCTTTGCTGGTTAATTTTCTCCTCTTTATCTACATGGAACAGTGTCTGGTCCAGAAAAAAGTACTTTCTGGAGTTCTTCGGGGTGGATGACTTTAACTGGTGCTGGTTGATGCTAATTACTCTGACCTAGTAATACTAGAAACGTTGGTGATGTTGTTAATAAATTAATGCCCTTGTTAAAGTGAGGGTTTGGGTGGAGCTGGCCCACACCGGGCCTGCTAAGTTCTGGATCTATTTCGGGACCTCTTCCCAGGTTCAGTCCGGGTTCTGCACCCTCCGTGGAACTTCCTGAGCCCGGCCTTGATGAACCCAGACCCAGCCACGATCCCTGAACGATCTCTGAGCTGTCCTGGGGGAGGGCAAGGATCGTTCGGAGGGGGCTGGTCCTGGATGAGAAGCCCAGTAAGAGAAGGAGCATCGCTGGAGCCAGGGGCAGCGGGTACAGAGGTCACCGAGCAAAAAGGGTTGAATGAACCTCATTAGTGAGAACACCCATCTTACCGACACACCTCTGCCCTGGGGACCATAGAAAAAGAGCCAATACAAGCCACAAGGAAACAGGACATGTTCCCCAGAGCAGTCGGAGAACGAATTTGATGTTTTGGAGCAGGATGAGGTGGGATTCGAGGGGTTTGTACCACCCTGAAAAGGAAAAAAATGTCAAAAGAAGCATTTCTTCCCCAAATTTTCCACTCGAAGTGTTGGTCAGGATACCGAGGACACAACACTTGTCACTTGTCCCTGGCTAAACCGGCTCCCATCCACCACCTGTCCATCATCCCCATCCCGAGACCCTCCCGGCGTCGGGCTGGAACTGGTCCCTGTGCCGGTCCCCATCCCGTTCCTGTTCCCCAGAGCGGCAGATAGAGTTATTAGATCTTATCTTCATTATTCCTCGTTTATTCTGCAGCTCAGAACAGCCCAGTGCTGGTAACTCACTGGTAGGATTCCTTCTGCGTTGCTTTGAACTCCCAAACTCTGTAGCATTTCCCCCCCACCCCCATACATTATATTCTCTCTTCATTTTTTTTAGCCCTAAATATAGCTCAGGAGGCTCCGACTTCACCAAGACACACGCCTGGGCTATAAATTTCCCTGACAAATTCTAGGGACAAATCCTCGTTGGTGATAACCAAGTCTGCAGCCAAAACCAACCCCCCTAGCGCCAGCACCGCTTCGTATAAATCACCCCGGCAGGAGCCAGAAGTGACATTTCTTATGCACGACACAAACTTTCTCCGCGGAGAGTTATTTTTAACTCCCAACCGAAGCATCTGAAGACTCTGAGCACTCCGGAGCCTTTGGAAACGTCTCGTATTCCTTCTCTGTCGCCTTGCCCAGGAAAAAAGAAAATCTCACAAGAGAGGCGGCTGCAAACCGCCCCAAAAGGGTCCAATCTTCCATGTCTGAGCTATTTGAGAGCAAACTCATTTTTGTTTCCTTTTTATGTTAAGGAAGAGGTGAAACCTCACCTCGTTGTTCCCTCCCCAGGCTGCTGCAGCCCCGAGTTTCGTGGAGCCGCCACTTTACACCCTATTTAAAGGGTAAAACCGCTCTTAGGAAAAGGTTTATTTTACTAAATGAGGTCGATTTTACTCCTTGGGGTTGGAGTAAAATATGTGGGCTTCCCTTACTCCCTAAGGTTGGAAAAAAAAAATACATGGAGTTGCCTAGGGGAGGAGTGTGGGGAGATGTTTCCACCGGATAAGATCCCCCTCGGGTTTGTTACATCGCCTCTGGATGGGTGGAGTGGCCAAGGGATGCCCTCGGTGGGCATGAGAGGTCCCCCGCCGCCAACAACTCCACGGGAAGACAATGTGATGCTGCTGTGAGCTCCTCGTCTCCTATCTGCTCATTAGATAGAGCTGTGAGGAGTTGAGGGGGCGTGAGGGGAGGGGGGCGGTTCAGGCCCGGATCTGCTCTCGAGGTTGAGGAAGCAGCTCTGTCCAGAGCGATCTGGACCAGCGTGCGTGCAAGTGCCGTGTCCTCCGCTCCCAGGGATCGGCCGAGCCCACTTCTGGGCAGCATCATTTCCAGGAATCAAAGAGCTAAAATTTGGCCGCTCACCCTCTATCCTCATCCATCTCCAGGTCGTTTCTTTTAATCCTCTTGAGTGAAAGGCGGCAGCATCGGCAAAACAGTGCTGCCTGTGTTTAAGGAGGCGAGGAATAATTAGTCTCCCTCAGTAAGTGGAAAGTCAAGTAATAGATATAATGAAAGGCTACAAAACTGTTTGGGAGAGTGTAGGACAGAGCTCGAATCGTCTGAGAACCTCCAACAACGTTTTATTTGGCCACTTTCCCTCTCTTAACTTCCCCATAAAAGAGGTTTTGAGGAAACAAAGGTGCCAGTGATAGAATTCGTCTCTCCCGGTCATTATTTATTAGCAACAATCTGATTTTTCTTTCCCCTCCACGTTGTGAAGCACCGAAAGTGGCTCTCGAACCTCCTCCATGGGGGGAATGAAACCAAATAATCACAGAATCGTTTTGGTTGCAAACCAAGATCATCACGATCCGAGATAATCGAGTCCAACCATTCTCTAATTCTACGAAGTCTGGTGCTAAACCATGTCCCTCAGCACCACGCCTCTGCTTCTTTTAAACACCTCCAGGGATGGAGATTTAACCACCTCCCCGGGGAGCAGCAGTTTGGTACCGTATCCAGGGCAAGAGGCTATGAAATCCATGTTGGGAAGCAATTCCCGAGCCATTCCCAGCGTTCCTGCTGAGGTTTTGGCTTCCGAAAATCCCAGGCAGTCCCCACAAACCACTGGTTTGGGGAAAGACCTTGTCACCTGGGGGTAGCACAACCCGAGCCAGGTGGCAGGGTGGGATGGAGCGCAGACACCTGCCTGGGGCCACCGGCCTGGCATCTCCAGAAAGGAAGACTTAGGGGACAACCCAGCAGCCCAAATGAGGACTCAACACCCTGAAATCTGCCCGTGGTTTGCTGCCGGGACTCCCCCAGCACTGAGAAGGGGGCTGAATAAGAAGAGAAGCTGTGGAGAGGAGCAGATGGCGAGTGGTCCCGCAGTGCCCGGGGACAGGGGGGGCTGGGAAGGCAGTGGCACCTTTTTGGCGGGGACAACCGGCTCTGACGCCCTATCTTTTGAGATCTGATAGTTACCTCCCCACAGGAACAAAAAAAAACCAAAACAAGCCTTTGCCAAGGTGATTTCAGCTCCACACATGCTCTGCTCGGCTCTATCTTCACTTATCTCAACAGTATCTCCACTTTCCCCCAAAAGCCGGGGCTGGAGCAGCTCCCAGGAGCCCGCAGACTTCACGTCATGGGGATATTTGCTGGATTTCGTGGCTGAAACGGTGATTCCGTCCTATCCGGTTTTCCACCCACCAAAGGAACTCGGCGCTTTCACCTCAGAGCTTCCTCTGCTCTAAACTTCGGTTTAGTTTGGCTGGGAGGAGCTGGATGGCAAAACTTTTCCCTCCCCGCCAGTGAGCTCTTGGAGCTGCTGTGCAACTCCAGAAGACGGCTGAGTTTTAGAGACAATAAAGCATCCCTCAAGGTACCAAAGGAGTGAGTTCAGGGTGGAAAGTTAACAGACAATACGGAACACTCGATTCAGGGACGAACTGAGCATTTATCCTCTCCTTGTTTTCATTTTACACCCATAAATCACCTCTCGTAGGCATCGTTTAAATATATCGTTTAAAGATATCGTTTAAAGATATCGTTTAAATGTATCATTTAAAGATATCATTTAAATACATCATTTAAACGTGAGTGCAATGTAAAATAAACCACCCTGGAATGAAATTAAGAATCGATTTCTCTTGCAGGGGGGAATGACATGAGAGTTGTTTCGGATCTTCATCATCACTTTCAGTTGTTTTTTTGGAAGAAAACAAAACCCCCAAAAAACAGGAGGTAGAGAATCGCAGAGAACATTTGGAACCAAAGAGGTTTTCCTCCTGTCTGTCTCAGCATCAGCAGAATCGGCGGAATAAATCGAGGTGCAGCTCTGGAAATGGTTTATTTCCCTTCGCTCCTTTTTATTGAGGGACCAGAGGTCTGATTGGCTAAACCTCGCGTTTTCTCTTGGTGGGGACTTAAAGGAGGGAGGAAGGTTTGGTGCCATCGCTGCCTGTGTCGCGGTTTCTTAACAAATGCTACCCCAACGTGTTGCATCAGCCGAAGCCACCCGCTAAAGGACGTGTTTATGCTTTTCAAAGTGAACTTTTGGCCTGGGGAGGGGGGGGGGGGGGGGGCAAAAAAAAAAAGAGAGCCCTCTTGGTTCTTCCTAGAGGCTGAATCACCAGTAAATATCCTGACAAGTAACAAATGACTGTGGGCGTCATATTGTTGGGTGCTCTTGTCTCCCTTCTGCTAACAAGTAAATAAATGTTGCCTACCTATGTTTCCATTCTCTGAGGAGTGGAGTGGTCGGCCTGGAGTCAGTGTCTTTCCACCTACTCATCGGCTGGACGCTGCTCCAGCCTGGCAACAGAGATGGGGAAAGATCAGCCCGCGTTTGGCATGGAAAAGCTGAACTTAACGCCCCCCAAACTGGTTAAACTCCTTAAACGTGCCCTGTTTTCAGCAGCAAACCTTTGCATGGGTGAGTGGATGGGGAGGAAGATACGCGGACAGCCACGCGGAGCGTTTTTAGCCCCATCCCTCTAATTATTTGGCGCGGTATTTCTCCAACAAAAGCCAGGCTGTCCTCCTAACTTTATTTCATCACCTCATTAGAATATTGATTTAATTATATCGCTTTTACCCGCACCGCTCCTAGACACAAAGCGAAGGAAAGAAAAAAAATTCAAACACATGGAGCCTGTTTTTCTTAGGAGCTTTTAATCAAACTCCTCAGCCCAGAAAGCACCAAATGTGTTCAAGCTGATTATTAAGTGGGGGGGAAAAAAAAAGTTCGAAATGAAGGAAAGAGCATCCTTTTGTGCCCTGAGGGGAAAACAGAGCAATCAAGACCTCCCTACCTCTTTTCCCTCTGTCTTTTTTTCCTCACACGGGTTGGGCAAAACCTTCCCCCCCCCCAAGCTGGAGTAAAAGGAAGTTCTGCCGAAATTGGCTAATCGCATAACTTGGGGGCCTTTTTAGCACTTAAAACAGTCATGGATGGTTCTAATTCTTCTCCCCCAGCCCCTCCACCTCCCCGCACCCCACCTCCCGCCTCTCTTTTAAAGTCTTTGAGGAAAGATTTTTTGACGTATTCGTGTTGTTATCAGATTGATGGGCAGGGTTTGATTGAAACCCCTTTGTCATGTAAATGTCAGGCCCTTGATGGATGAGCTCAGAGATGTGACAAACTTCGGGAGCCACTCGCTCATTGGGCTGGGGATGGACCACGTGGCCGCCTCCCCTTGTCCCCCTCAACCCCCCCCACCCCCCCAACGCACACCCCAGCCCCTCCGAGGGCTGCGGGGTTCGAGGGCCAGCGATGCATGGAAGGAAGTTTTACAGCTTTGACATACTACCTAAAGGTTGTAGGGCAGGCGGGATCCCCCCCAAAACAGGCTGACCCTCCTCCATCAGTGGCAGATGGACAATACGAGGATGAACTCCTTCTTAGAGTATGCAATTTGTAACCGTGGGACGGGCGCCTACCACCATTTAGAGCAGAGCTCCTCTTCCTTCCCCTCCTGCTCAGGTAGCCCCGGCAGTGACACTTTTCACGGAGATGGTCGCTTTGGGGTTGGGGGGAACGCGGTTGCAGCTGCCCATCTCCCCCAGCAAAACCCCAGTTACTCCCCACCATCCTCCAGTCGTTCCGGTCCCTTCGCGGGCGCTGCCCCAGCCGCTGGGTACCCAACCCAAAGCTGCGGCCCCAGCTACGGGCACCACCAGCTCTACCTCAGCCAGCAGGACGCGGATGGGGTGTACTTCCAGACGGCTGGATACTCCGCCAGCGCGGGATCCAACCTCGGCTCCGTAACTGAGAGCTACTGCACCCCCGGGCCGTACCAGCAACAACACCACCACCACCTTTACGGACAGGAGCAACCCAGCTACTTGTCCGGCGTTTACAGCAACCTCTCACCTTCTTTAAATGAGGACAAAGACCCTGCGTGCCCCTCGGAGCCCTGTCCCAACGCCACGCAGACCTTCGACTGGATGAAAGTGAAGAGGAACCCACCCAAGACAGGTGAGTTTGGGGAGCTCTGGGCGAGGATGGGGAGGAGAGAGGTAGGGAGGCAGCTCCCCAGCCCATGAAGGTTGCCTTCTCCTTCCCCCGGAGTTGGTACCCAAGGTAAAGTGGGCTCATCTTGCAAGGAAACACAGATGGTTTGCTTTGGGTTTCAGTTTTTTGTTTCTTTTTTTGGTGGGGGGGATTATTTTAACCACTTGTTCAGCGCCGAGGGAAAAAACAGCTGGATATTTTCCAGACACATCTGATGGAAGGGCCCTGAGCTCAGTTTCCCACAGGCCCAGTGAGATTTAAGCCCAGCTTGGGATAGGAAAAGCTCCGGGCTTCCCGCTTCTTCCAGAGTCGTGGTTTCCATCTCCTCTATTGTTCAACTTCCTTCTCCACAATCTTCCTTAAATCACAATCTTCCCTCCTCCTCCTCCTTCCATCATCACCCTCCTCTTCCACTCCTTCCCACGCACGTTCAAGTCTTATGGCAGTTTGGAAAGAACTTGGGGCTGGAATGGTTGTAAGGGAAGCGGGGGGCAGCCCTGCAAAGGTTGTATTCATGGACTGAAGGATAGGGATAGGTGAGGATCCAAGAGGGAGCATGAAGCTTCATGCTCCGGGTGGTGGAGGGACCAAAAGTCTAAGGGATGAGGGGACAAGGGAGGCGCGGGGGGCGGGGAGGGGGGTGGTGGTGGGGAATCCAACATCCCCCATCCCCCTCATGCCAGAGAGAGAATTGTTCTGGCTGCTGCTGCCCTGTTGGTGTTTGCTCGTTAACAGCTAAAGTGTCGGAGTACGGACTGCTGGGCCAGCCCAACACCATCCGCACCAACTTCACCACCAAGCAGCTGACGGAGCTGGAGAAGGAATTTCACTTTAACAAGTACCTCACCCGGGCCCGGCGGGTGGAAATTGCTGCTACCTTGGAGCTCAACGAAACCCAGGTCAAGATCTGGTTCCAGAACAGGCGGATGAAACAGAAGAAGAGAGAAAAAGAAGGTCTCGCTCCGACTGCTGCCTCCAGGTCTGCAAAGGACACCAGTGAAGCCTCGGATCAGTCCAACTGCACCTCACCTGAGGCCTCCCCCAGCTCCGTGTCATCCTGAAAGAAGGAACATAGGGACCAGCCAGGGGCTGCCCTCGGGGGATTGCCCTCCCTGCAATCCCCCCCCCCCCCCGCCCTTCCTCTAGACACACACGAACACGCAGCTCCCGCGCCCAGCCCTGTCCACACACACGCGTGGAGGCCAGACCATGCTTCCCTCGGGCTCTGGCTGTCTCCCCACGCGTGATGCTGGTCGTCCCACTTGCAATTTCTCTCTCTTTATTTATAGACCCTTTGTAACCCACCGGGACTCCAAAGGAGCAGCCGCATCCTCCCACACCCTTAGCAATAGGCGTTTGTCTCAGGGACGTTTTTCCCCCTCTCCCTTCTCTTAATTCCTCCCCTCTAGGAACTGCACTTTCTACTACAGAAACTTACAAACGAATTTAGTTCCCTCCCCCACTCCTTTTTCAAACTGTGCAGACGACTTTCACCCGCAGGAATCCTACATTCGATATTTTTAATGTTTGGGGTTTTTTTTAACCTCCCCGAGAGGCTGTTAAAAAATTTGAGGATAATTATATTATTATTATTATTATTATTATTTCCCCTTTCCTGTCCTTTTATTTGCTATCTGTATATTTTGGAACCACAGATGAGGGGACCAAAGCGCTGGAGGCCGTTGCAAAGATCCAGACACCAAGTACCAACGAAAAAACCCAACATCCCCAACTCCTCTGCTGCTCTTTTTGCACTATTTCTGGGTGTTTGTTTTGGGTGTTTTTTTTTAACAGGGTTTTCGACACGCCCTGCGACTGTCACTGATTCGAGGGTGGGAGGAAAGTTGTGTTCTCAGAGTAAAGGAGATGAGGTGAAGGCTGCTTTGGACAGCGGTCACTGTGGTAGACGTGTGAAGGTGGATGGGGAGAGGGCTGCGGGGTGGGGAGGGGGGAGGGGGGTCGTGGCAACCCCAAACACTGATGCTGCTATTTGTTGTCCGGCTCGACAGCCTCAAATCCGGGAGCTAAGTAGCGCAGTTCCCTGTGCTCCCCACCCGTCTCGGGCTTATCAAAGTCCGATAAAACCATGATTTAACCTCAAACTCAATTGTTTCCTTTCCCCACGAGGAACTTCAGGCTAGGACCAAGTGAAAGCCAATTTTGGTAAAAGATTGTTCGAAAGGGAAAAAAAGGTCAGCTAGAAAAACCGAGAGGTTTCTTAATCGGCTTTCTCCCATTTCCCCTCCACTCCCTTCCCCGTGCTCTGTATCTCGAAATGAAACTACCTCACTCGAATAAAGTTTACTTTTCGGCTTTGTTTTGTTTTGGTTTGTTTTTCACCCTCAAATCCTTCAAGGGATATGGAAATCTCTTCTGTCCAGGGAAATGTGGGGAGGGGAAAGCCCGGGCTCGGCGGGAGGAGGAGGAAGGAAGGAAGGAAAAGGTCTCCGGTTGCTGCTAAAACTCCCAAACAAAACGTCCCATCCCGCATCCTGCCTGTACCCTCCGACGTCCCCCTTAGCATAGGCAGGGTCGTGTTTTGGGGACGGGATTAAACCACGGAGCTGCCCCCAACAACTCCAGTTCCCTCAGCTGCCCCTCATAAGATCTCTTCTCCAGGCCCTTCATGGAACGGACTGGTGGGGGGGACCGGTTTGGGGGCTAAGCAAGTTTCTCTGTTACACGGAACAGTTTTGTGAGGCTGATCCAACTCAAACTGGAGCGTTAATTTGATTTCCTTCCTTCAGCTTCCCAAAGCAATCCCTGGAAGGGTGTTTTCCATAGGATAAACACCACACGGAAGCTTTTGTCGGAGGGATGGAGCCGGTGGCTGGGCAAGAGCCATCCTGGGGCCGGGCGGGGAGCAGAGGGAGGGAGTGAGGCAGAGAGCCTGGGTCCAGCTCTGACCTTTTTACCTCGAAACGCCTCTGGGATTTCTAAACAAGTAAACAGAGGGCTGCCAGGAGAAACTATTGTTCTGGCTTCGTCAAATTTGCAAATCTTTTCGGTGGGGGCTTGAAGTGAAGCGAAGAAAGAGCAAAGTACCTGCTGCAGCTGCAGCCAAGCCCCGCAGCACCCTTCGGCCCCGGGACGGCTGAGAAGGCTGAAGGAAGACCTCATTGCTCTCTATAAGTCCCTGAAAGGAGATTGGAGTGAGGTGGGGATAGGTCAATTCTCTCAAGGAACAAGTGACAAAGAGAGGAAATGGCCTGAATTCAAGCCAGGGCTGGTTTAAATCGGGTATTAGGAAAAAAGTCTTTACTGCGAGTGTGGTCAGGCATTGGAATAGGCTGACAGGGGAGGTGGTAGTCACCACCCCCTGGAAGTGTTCAAGAAACCTACGGACATGGTTTAGTAAGCATGTTGTTGGTAGTGTGATGATTGGACTTGATGTTCGAGGGCTTTTCCGACCGAAACAATTCTATGATTCTATGATTTTTTTGCTTTTGGGGTGTGTGTGTCCCTGGGCAACAGAGCATCGCTTTTGCCCAGCGATACCATCTTCCCCCATCGAACACACCTCTCTTGCTGGAGAGAAAAGGGTTCTGAGTGTCCAATTAGCTCAGAGATAAGGAGAAAAAAAGAAGGGGAAGAGGTGAAAAGGTGATTTGGTTACATGAGCGATTTGCAAAACATGAGGAGAGGGAAGGAGGGGGAGGGAAAGCAGGCAGTCAGCCTGACTTTGTAACCTGTTGGGTGTCAGCCAGCTTGGTTTAAGTTACTCCTTGAACCAAGACGATTGAGGGTTTGGCTGAACCTGTGTGAACAGGGCCTTGTGCCTCAAAAAGCTGGTGGGTTTCCACTGAGATATTTCCCCTCCTCACTGACTCCGTTGTCTCCGGGCCCTGCTCTGTCCGGAGCAAGGTCTCGGAGCCCCTCTCACTCCCGGGTGAAGCGGGCAGCGCCGGGATGAAACAACCCCCCCAACCCCGCGGTGAAAATTGGGGAGAGAGGAAAAACTAGGACAACAAGGAGGGTCCTGATGTGACAGTGTGTCGGGCACAACAAAGGCTCCCATCTCCCATTTGAAACTCAAAGAGAGTCTCCGGAAGAGTTGGCAGAGCCGATGCGGATGCTCCCTTACATATGTAACCCCCTCCGGGGTCTCCCCCACCCCGTTCCCTCTGCCCAACCCTCTTTTCTCTTAACAACCATCACGGCACACAGCTCATCTCTTCTTCACCGCCCCTACCCCAACTCTCCCTCCAAGTTTCTCACGCTCCCTTTTGTCTTCAGAGTCCGAACCTCACCGCCGGGAAGCAGAAGCCGGCTGGAAAGGCCACTCCAGGACATCACGTTTTGGCGGGGGATGTCACCCGGCTGGTAGCAGATGCTGTGGAGAGGGACACCTGAGGGACATCCGTGTCCCCACCACAGCTGGAGGGAAGCGGATAGAGAGGTGCTTTAGGACCCACACGGGTACCTGTGCCTCCATCGGGATGGGAATTCGTGCTCTTGCCCTCAGAACATCGGTGTGGATTCCACAGGAAGAGGCACGCAGGGGGCTTTGCAGCACCCCCCTGCCCTCAGAAATCCCTGTTGAGACCCAGGCCTATCGCAATAGCTGGGGATTTGTCACGAGTACGAGGTCTACACACACTCCTTTGTCTGACACGAGTGCCACACAGCGATGTGGCTGTTGCTAACCCGGTTTATTCCCATCTTCACCCCGTGTGCCTGTCCCCGGGTCCCCGGTTCTGCATTTTTCATGAGCAGGAGAATTAGCCAGGTCCCCCTGACCACTCTCACACAAAGCCACGTCTTAATGGAGATTTATTCTTTTAATATCCCAAAGGAAGGGGAAATTCCCAGTTCAAGGAACCTAACCGTGTAAATGATGAATGGCAGCGGTGGTGTTGGAGCTGTTGTCCCTCTGCGGGAGGAGGGGACAGGGAAGGGACACCGGAGCCCCTCTGGCTGGTTTTTGCTCCCCGAGCAGCCTCAAGGAGCACACCCGGAGCTCTGGCCTGGTGGCAGCTCCCCCAGGGCCATCTGTTCCTCACCCCTCGGTGGCAAATGTTTCTGTTCTCCCTAAAGCATTTGTTCTCACGATGTGAGGCCCTTTTGATCTCAGAAGAGGACATTCTATTAAATAATAATAATAATAATCCCCTGAAGACCTCCTCACTTTCAACTCCACTTTGCTGCCTGCTATTAACACTTCTCCTGGAGCCTCTTGGCTCTCAAGGTGTGAAGCATTCCTGGGGGGGGGTGTCTCTGTCTGGTGACAAACACCTTCCCCCCCCCCAGTGGCTGTACTGTGGCTGGGTTGGGCTACTGCTGCCTCCTAAAAGCCTTTGATGGCTTGAAGTGGAGAAGAGGGGTGGAAACCTTCTGGTTCCTCCAAATTCGTTTCATAGAGAAAAACTGGGCAGGGGGCCAGTCCTTCCCCAGCTCTTGGTACAACAGAGCAGGATGAGGCTGAGATGTTTCCACCACACAGTGAGTCAGGGCTGAAGCAGAGTTTGAGCCATCCTCTGTGAGGCAGTGAGGTGACCATGCACCTGCTTCTGCATAAATGCTGCTGATGGAGGTGACACACCCTCAATCAGGTAAAGCAGGAGGAATTTTCATGCCTGCTAAGCCTTCTTGCAACATTTTGACCTGAATGCACTTTCAGGTGCCACTAAAATCCCTGAAGAACCAGGGAAAAGATCTGCAGCCGTGGGAAAAGCACTGATCTGGGGGTGGGGGTGAGTGATCCCTTGCATCCCCACCGGGCAGGAGATCCTGCACACCCAACAGCCTCTCCCCATTCCTGGGGAGTCCTCTTGCCCCACATCCCTGACAGCTTGGTGAGGCTGGAGCCTGGGAGCTGGATCTATATTTTTGTTTGGATTATGTATGTTTATAGCCAACCTATTTGTATCAAACATGTAGTATGCTTATTCTTCAGGATTGAAGCTGTGTAGGTCACCTGGATTTAAGTCAGGAACCTCTGATCTGCTGTCTCCTGTCTTCTGGCTCATCACACAGAAAGGGTCACTCCACGGTGCTGTCCCTTCATCCACCCCTCTGCCCTGAGGCCACTTGCTGCCACCAACACAGATATTTCAGCACTGCTCAGCTCCAGGGCTACTTTAGCCTCTCAGGCAGGTGAAATGAGGTCTGGGGCAAAGGGCTTGGGTGGAAGGAACAATTGCAGAAGTGAGTGTACAAAAATGTTTCCTTGCTCTTCAGAGGCCTCACCTATCCATTCAGTTTACACTGCTCTGACAGCTCCGTTTCAACCCCAGCCTTCACATGGACTCCTTCAATATTTACTCAGGCTGATGGGTTTGCTAAGAACTTGCCTCTGTCAGCCTTGCTCTGTCGGGTTCCCTTCCCCTCAGGCCCAGGTTCACACAGAGTTCAGCCTGAAATGAATTCACCCAAGGATGGGCTCAGCTTGGCCTGAGGACCAAGAGATGGGGTCAAACCTGGGTCTCTGCATCCCAGCCAAGCCCTGGCCAAAGCCAGCACTCAGCACTCCCAGCCAGGAGGCTGCTTTGAAAAATTATTTGGGGTTAAGAAAGACATACACAGACACAAAAAAAAATAAAGAAAAGCCTTAGGCCAGGGGGGGACAGAGCAAGAAAGGCAGGAGCTGGTTTGCAGTGCAGAGAGCACAGGTCAGCCCTGCTGGGAGGGTGGAGAGTTCATGGACGTTTATTCTGCCCGGGGGGTGGTGGGGAAAACTGCGTGACAAGGGACAATCCCTGCAAGCTTAGTGCAACCATAAAGCTGAAACAGAGGGGAAAAGGGATAGGCAGGCGAAGGGAGAGAGAGTGAGGAGGAAGGGAGGATGGAAGGGAAGGAGGAAATGAGTGAGGAAGGAAGGAAGGAAGGAAGGAAGGAAGGAAGGAAGGAAGGAAGGAAGGAAGGAAGGAAGGAAGGAAGGAAGGAAAGAAGGAAGGAAGGAAGGAAGGAAGGAAGGAAGGAAGGAAGGAAGGAAGGAAGGGAGGGAGGGAGGGAGGAAGGAAGAGAGAGAGAGGGAGGGAGAAAAGGAGGGAGGGAGGGAGAAAGGGAGGGAAGAAGGGAGAAAGAGAGTGACTAAGGGAGAAAGAGAGTGACTAAGGGAGAAAGAGAGTGAGGAAGGGAGAAAGGGAGGAAAGGAGTGAGGAAGGGAGAAAGGGAGGAAAGGAGGGAGGAAGGGAGGATGGAAGGGAGGGAGGAAGGGAGGGAGGAAGGAAGGAAGGAAGGAAGGAAGGAAGGAAGGAAGGAAGGAAGGAAGGAAGGAAGGAAGGAAGGAAGGAAGGAAGGAAGGAAGGAAGGAAGGAAGGAAGGAAGGAAGGAAGGGAGGAAGCAAGAGAGAGAGAGGGAGGGAGGGAGGGAGAAAGGGAGGGAAGAAGGGAGAAAGAGAGTGACTAAAGGAGAAAGAGAGTGAGGAAGGGAGAAAGGGGGGAAAGGAGTGAGGAAGGGAGAAAGGGAGGAAAGGAGGGAGGAAGGGAGGATGGAAGGGAGGGAGGAAGGAAGGAAGGAAGGAAGGAAGGAAGGAAGGAAGGAAGGAAGGAAGGAAGGAAGGAAGGAAGGAAGGAAGGAAGGAAGGAAGGAAGGAAGGAAGGAAGGAAGGAAGGGAGGAAGCAAGAGAGAGAGAGGGAGGGAGGGAGGGAGAAAGGGAGGGAAGAAGGGAGAAAGAGAGTGACTAAGGGAGAAAGAGAGTGAGGAAGGGAGAAAGGGAGGAAAGGAGTGAGGAAGGGAGAAAGGGAGGAAAGGAGGGAGGAAGGGAGGATGGAAGGGAGGGAGGAAGGAAGGAAGGAAGGAAGGAAGGAAGGAAGGAAGGAAGGAAGGAAGGAAGGAAGGAAGGAAGGAAGGAAGGAAGGAAGGAAGGAAGGAAGGAAGGAAGGAAGGGAGGAAGCAAGAGAGAGAGAGGGAGGGAGGGAGGGAGAAAGGGAGGGAAGAAGGGAGAAAGAGAGTGACTAAGGGAGAAAGAGAGTGAGGAAGGGAGAAAGGGGGGAAAGGAGGGAGGAAGGGAGGATGGAAGGGAGGAAGGAAGGAAGGAAGGGAGGAAGGAAGGAAGGAAGGAAGGGACAGAGAATCTCAGGAGAAGGGGAATGTGGGATCTGGGCTGTGAGCCCGCAGCTCTTTCACACAGGCTTGTCAAACAGCCACGTGTGAGGGGATTGTCTGCACACCAGCCAGGAGGGAGGTGAGCTCCCTTTTAGTGGCCATAAAACTAATCCAATGAGATTGAATGGATTTGTTAATGGCTATCAAATTGGGGAGGTTATCACAGTCCATGTTGACTGAGCAGCCTGGAGAGGTGGCGAAACACAAACATTTGGGTCTCAGGAGGACTGGGAGAAAAAAGAGGAGGGGAAGGATGGGGAACCTCACACAATTCTGGGTTTTCCCCAGGGAGTTAGTTCAGTGGAGATCTCATGGGAAAAAAAAAATGTGGGAATCTTAACTCATGTTGATCTTAACTTGTGGAGAAGTTAACTTGTGGAGATCTCAGCTTGTGGAGATCTTAACTTGTGGAGATCTCAGCTTGTGGAGATCTCAGCTTGTGGCGATCTCAGCTTGTGGAGATCTTGTGGAGATCTTATGGAGACCTCACCAGGTTTGTTCTCCAGACCCTTCACCCTCTTTGTTATCCTCCTCTGGACCCACTCCAGCTCTTCAATGTCCTTCTTGGAGTGAGGGGCCCAAAACTGACCCCAGGATTCGAGGTGTGGTCTCACCAGTGCCAAATACAGGGGGACAATCCCTTCCTTGGTCCTGCTGGTCACACTATTGCTGATCCAGGCCAGGATGCTGTTTGCCTTCTTGACCATGCTGCTGACATCCCTCAGGTAAGCTGGACCAAGGCCATTTACCTTTTCCTGTGGACGTGACAGTCGAGTTGACCCATTCCCGGCTGCCTGTGAGGACTCTGTTGCTGGAAGCAAGCAGGCAGCAAGCTCTGCCTGCAGGAGGTGGGTGGCCTGAACCCTCCTTAGGACACTTTGGATAAGGTCCATTTGAACAGCTGATGGAAGTGATCTGAGGTCAGCTGGCTGCTGTTGCACAGCGTGGACGGAGCCCGAGAGCAGGAATTTGCAGCTCGCAGGCAGTGCCAAGCCGGTGGGGGGGTGATACCTTCTGCAGCCTTCCAGAAGTGGGTATTTATTGAGGACCTGGATTTTTGTGATGTCTTTGACCTGCTGTGTTAAGCTTTGCCCAGTCATACATGAAATACACCGAGAGAGGCCTGTTTGAACCAGCCTGCACTTTTCTGTCATCATCAGCGCTGGACATAAATCAATTGCAGAGTCTTGGCTCTGAAAGGTATGAGTGGAACCTCATCTGGCTGGCTTAACTGTTGCTGTGCCAAGGCTTCAGTACCCTGCTGGGCTGGACTCTATTCCAGATGAAGCCCAATGTGTGAATTGCCTTTGGTGGTTGTCATCTCCCAGCGAGGAGCAGCATTGATGGCAGCCCGAGGGTATGTGTCACTAACCCGATGCATCTGATGCCTGCGAAATATCTGCTCAGCATCCGAGTGCCTTCTGGGCTCTGCCTCTAGGCAAGAGCAAGAGGATTTCAGGTCAGTATCAGCATCATTTCAGCAGCTTAGCAGGCTAAATTTGGTTCCTCCTGCAGACCTTTGCAGGAGTTTAAAACTCAAGTTCATAAAATTGGGCTCGGAGCAGCTGCTTGAACATCAAAACTTCATGCAGTGATCAGAGGTCAACAGCGTCAAGCCAAGACTGCTGTTGTTTCTGCCAGTAAATTCAGAGTTGCTGAGCTCCCTGGAGATCTCTCCTTCTTGTCCATTAAATGGAGAGCTTGTGAAAGGTGCCAGCAAGAGGCCCTGGGAGAATGAGCCGTTGTGTTCATTCATG
>NW_027142452.1:454912-504772 GCF_026170545.1 Melanerpes formicivorus
AAAGGCAAGTCTTACGAATGTGTCTGTCGTGCAGGAGTTTTAATTAAACCGTCTGCTTCCTTGGGGCACCTCGACGTGTGGGTGTGCGCTGCTTTAAGGGGGTGTGAGTGTGCCTGAGTGTGCGAGAGAGGGTGGTGGAGGGTATTTGAGGGGGTGCTTGAGTTTGTGAGCATGGCTGAGTGTGCGAAGAGAGGGTGGTGGAAGGTATTGAGGGGGTGTTTGAGTGTATGAGAGGGCTTCTGAGTGGGTTCGAGGAGGGTTGAAGGTTTCGAGGGGGTGTTGGAGGGAGGCTGAGGGTGCGTTTAAGTGGGTGAGAGGGATTTGAGGGGGTGCGAGTGCGCCGGGGTGTTGTTGAGTGTGGTAGAGATCATTGTCCTTACGTGGGTAAAGAACGACAGAGAAGTTTGGGAAGGAAGGGGGATTGGGACAGGATTGGTTTGGAGGTTTTTTTGTGTGTGTGTGTGAGGCCACTTTTGTTTGTCGTCCTTGCTTTCCGTGCAGAAAAGGCAAGCAGGGAAAGCTGCTGCTCGGACAGGAGCCTGTGTTCTGGGTTGCGCTGTAGGGAGAAGAAAATAAAAGGAACAAAAAAAATGGAGGGGGGGGGGGGGGGGGGAGGGCATAAAAAAAAGGAAAGAAGAGAAACAACACCCAGCATGTGTCCCCAAAAAGGAGCTGCAGTTTTGGCTAAGTTGCCTCCCAGGTGGCAACACTAAGAAGATTATTAAACAGATAATACTAAGCAACATCTCCCTCGCAAAAGGTGGAGATGGGAAACAGGGAGGGTTGGGTGGTTTTTTTTGTTCCCCCCCCCGCCCCTTGTGTTTAGGGGATGTGGCAGCTCTAACGTGGGGGCGTGCGGCCGCGAAGGCTGGGACCCTTGTAGAGGGGGGGGAAAGAAAGGAGGGAAGGGGTTTGGGGGAGCGGGATGCTGCTCTTTTCTGCCTTTCTTTGTTCGTTTGTTTGTTTGTTTGTTTTTCATTCTTTGCCCTGTTCCTTGTTCATTTTCTTCATTTTCATCCTTCGGTTCTGAAACCAGATTTTGACTTGTCTCTCACTCAGGTTGAGGAGTCTGGCCACTTCGTGTCTACGGTCCCTCGTCAGGTACATATTGAATAAAAACTCCTTCTCTAGTTCCAGGGTCCTGGTATTTGGTGTAAGGGCATCGTTTTTTCCTGGAGGAACGGGCGTGAAGCCAGCTGGCAGCTGGGTTGGCTGGAAAGAAAAGCACCAAGATCAATAGGATTGCAGCTTGGAGTGTTTCTTCTCAGAAGGTTTTAATCATGCCATCAAATATTAAAATTATACACACGCATATGTGCCCCCGCGTGGAAAAAAAAAACCAACCCACCACCCAAGACCAAACCGAACACAACAAAACGCTCCTTGGCCAGAGAAATGAGCAGCGGAGGCCGTGTGAAAGTCCTGAAGGATCACACAGTGTTAGAGTGGGGAGGGGACTGCTCCCCAGATCCCGCCGCACAATCCCCCTCCTTCCCCCCCATGGCCTCCAGAGGGTGTGCTGGGGGGGAGCTGGGTCCTGCTGGGCTGTGGGGGTCTGTAGGCACAGGCTGTGTGTTTGTGCGTGCCCTGGCTGCGTGTCCTGTGCGCGCACACGTTTGCACACCGTGCCTGTGCACACTCAAGCTCCTGCACATGCTTGTCTGCGCACACATACGCTCGTGCACGTGGGTGTTCACGTACACACGGTTTTAGGCTCACCAGTGCCTGTGGGCACCCTTGTCTGTGCCCACACACGTTCCTGTGCCCACACACGTTCCTGTGCACACCGTGCCTGCGGGCATGCATAGCTCGAAGGCACACGCATGTTTCCACGCTCACAGCGTGTCTGTGGGCATGCTTATGCTCAGGCGCACACCCACGTCTGTGCACACACGTGTTCCCACGCACACCCCATGCCTGTGGGCACACGTTTCTGTGCTCCCCCGAGGCTGTGGGCACCCGTGCCTGTGCACACACACGTTTCTGTGCTCCCCGATGTCTGAGCACATGTACAATCTGGGTGGCACACATGCCACTGGCAGACCTCCCCAACTCTTTCTGCCGCTCGGAAGCTCCATCCAGGCCAGGTAAACACCCACAAGCGCTCCTAGCTTTGCATACCGCCCATCTGCACGTTACGCACCATATATACAAAGAAACTAACTCAAAAATGAGATATTTATCCGCCTTTTCTTTTTTTCCCCCCTCCCTTCCTTCCCAGGCTTGTTTTCCCACGTGGCTGCAGATTTACTCCCTCAACCCACCTCGCAGAGAAAGAGCAAGGAGAGGAGGTCTGGAGGAACCTTTCATAAATCCTGCTTTCTTTCCTCCCCCCCCCCCCCCTCCCCCCCCTCTTTCTTTTGGTTGCTGTGTGGCATGAAAACGCTCTCGATACAATAAACATCCTCTGAGGATTGGCTGGACCCTGGGTGTTGGGGGGGGGGGGATCTGGGACAGTGTTAGCGGGAGACATGGACATTTGCAGGGCTGCAAAGGCAGCCGAACAAATAAATAACAGGCAGCCCATAACCCTCGCGTGGGGGAGAAGTTACGTGGGAATCTTTTGGCAAAGGGATACTTCAGGAATTATGTCTGTTCGAGGGGGGATCGGGGAGGGGGGGAGAGGGGGGAGAAAGAGACATTTTAGGAGCAGAAACCACCCCCCACCAGACACCGGAGTGGTGGAGGTCGCACCCAAAGGTGAAGTGGGTTTAGGGTAAATAATGAAGCATTTACTAATCACATGCAAATATTGTCTGAGCTTGTGGGAGCTGAGAGGAGGGGAAGGGGTGAAAAGCAAGGCTCTGGACTGACCATGCATTTCTATTTGATTTCCTCTGCTTCCTCTGAAATTATGACCGAAGCCATAAACCTTTACACCAATTAAATGGACCGTTATAAATATATCTATATTTCTACATATAGCTACACACACACACACGGCCCCGGCGCTCCTCCCCCGTCAGAACGCTTCCCCTCTCCACAAAATGAGATGTATGGAAGATTTTGAAGAGGAATCATCCGCTTAATCTTCCCCCTCCTCAGCCCTGCCCTCTCCCAAATTTGCACGGCTATTTCCTCAAACGTAATTGACTTGATCTAATATGCAGAATTAAATATTAAAGAGGAAGAAAAAGCTGTTAATAATTGATACTGTTAATCCTGCCGCCCAGCCTTTTAATGGCAGTGGAGGGGTTTGCTCCACAGTGGATTTTTTTACTTCCTTTTTTTTTTGGGGGGGGGGGGGAGAGGGTTAGGGGGAGTTAATTTTTGGTCGTATTTGGGCTCGCGCAAATAGAAGCTGATTTTAAAACGCTTTCACCTATTCACTCTGCACCAATCCCCGAGCAGGGAAGGGAACGGGAAGAGATTCTGGCACATGTTTTTCCTTAAAATCCAACAAATAAACGAGCGGATCCCAGTGCCATGCACAGGGCGGGGATTCATTATTAAGAAATACTTGAGCGGAGGGGGTGGGGGTAGTGGGGGGGACACACACAAAACCAAAACCAAGCACAAACCCCACGCCACTCAAAAACCCCCCAACGACAAAACCCCACAGAGGAAAAAGGACAAAAGGAAAAAGTCAGGGAAATTGGTGGGAGGACTTCACGGCAAAGCGGCTCCGTCTCCCAGCCCCTGGCACCCTCTCAAACTTCCACCCAAATTAAACCATTCTTTAAAAGAAAAATACTCCTCGTAACCGCACGGCGTAGAAACCACACAGCATCCTCTCTGCGCGGGTCCCTGCACTTTAGAACTTGAGAACATTTTCTCGGGCAAGAATTCTGTTAATTATCATTATCGCTTTTAACATATATAGAGAGAGCTCTTCAATTTCGGGGACACTGAGCAGAGGACCTGGATATTTAACTCTCTCCAATCATTCACCTCACGGTCGCAGTTTGTTCTGGATCTCTGCCCAGTACAATAGAGCGAGGACTTTTCTTTTTGTCTCCTCTGCGTGTGCAAGTTAAAGGATAGGAAAACAAGAAATGTCACCATAACATCCTGCACAAGGAGAGGAGGAAATGATGAGGAGCAAAAATACGCAGTGGTTTTTTTTAATCCGAGGGTGGCAATGGCTTGCTGCTGCTGCTCTGTGTTGGGGAGGGGGGGGTAGGGGAAGGGGTGGCTGGCTGAGGGTGTGTGTGTGGGGGGGGTGCTGTTAAAAAATAGAAGTTAATTCAAGGGGAAAAAAGAATAACTGTGTCAGGGAGTCCTGCATCGCTCTACCCTCGGCAAGGGGCTGCTCCGCTGGCAGTTTCTAAAACTTGGGGGGGGGGGTTTCACTGCAAAATCTTTACCGTGGGGGGGTGGTTGAAGCCAAGTTTTGGCTGCTGCTCGAGCCCTGCTTTTACCTTTCAGATGCTCACCAGGTACCAGCCGGATCGGCACGAGGTGAAAGCACTGATTTTTGTGGGGCATTTTGGTTATTTCTTATTCCAACTCCACTACATTCTCATTATTCTCACTATTCTCACCGTTATAACCGTTATTATTAATAATTGCCTTATTAAGAGCAGTGTGGATAGCGTTAATAAATATTTTCGAAGCGGCTGATTATATTTTTAACCCATATTTAAGGGGGAGGGAAGAAAAGAAAGAAGACAAGCCAGCTCGCCGATAAAGCCCATGCTGAAGTTTAACTGTTTCCCCATTCTGGCTACATTACAAATAAAAGCTAATTAAGTTGGAAGCAACACCCTCCTCCTCCCCCCCCCCTCTCCCTCCCTCCTTGTTTTGTTTTGTTGGGTTTTTTAACTAGGAAGAAGCGTGGCTTTGAAATATTCATCCCCTGAACCATGGCATTTCATAAGCAGTCGCAAAAACACATTTTAACACCCCAACACGAGGAATAAACACAAACATCACCACCACGAGCCGCAGCCGGGAACAGAGCGCGGGGCGGGGGGGGGGGACACGACGACACACCGAGCCTGCCCCCGCGGCTACCGAGGACCCCGGGCACGGCAAAGCCCCCGCTGCTCTTTACTTTCCCCCACATGAACTTTTTCTCCTTAATTTCTCCTCTTTCTCCACCCCCCCTTCTTCTCTTCTTCTCCCTCCACCTCCGCTCCTCTTTCCCCCACCTTTCGCGCCGACATTCCCTGCCTCCCCCCTCCCCGTCCTTTCCCATCCTTTCCCCACCGCCCGCACCCGCGTAGATTTACTCCCGCTTACTAAATTGGTCTCTGCTGCCGGGGCTAGCGGCTCTGTAGCAAAGAGGATGCCTCTCCAGCTTTTGTCCGCTCCGGACTCTCTTTAAGCTCAGAGACAGCGCTCATTTTTATTTTTATTTTTATTTACCGGCAGAAACAATGCCGCCACCCCCCTTCCCCTTCCTCCTCCTCCTCCTCCCCTCCCCACCTCTCCCCTTAGGTTGGCATCAGCAAGCTGAGACTTTTCTTTAAGCCCTGATTTTAAACTTTACGCAGCATTGTCCCCTTTTATTGCACCTCCTCCAGCTTTTATACTGTTTACTTCCTCACTTTTATAACTTACTTTGATCTGTCCTGTCTTTGTCTTCGCTTCCTTCACAAACTTTATTGTCCTCGAAGCTGGGCCTTTGATTGGAAACGATCCCTTCCCTTCCAGCAGAAGTTTCTAAATTGTACTCCTGTGTTCCCTGTTTATGGACATCCCCGGGTCGGCCCAGCAGCGGTTCTGCCTTAACAGATCCCTGCCCAGGGAGGTTCTCTGCTCTGGGTACTGGATCCAGCCAGCTCCGGAGATACCTGCTATCAGATGGGACGCTTTGATGTTGAATATATGGATGGTAGACGGCAGGAAGGGTACCAGAAGAATGTGGATTCAAAGGAGTCCAGGAAGCGCTGAAAACTGGAGGTTTTGGTTGAAAACTACAGGAGGGGAATTCTAGATGCTCATTGTGCCCAGCTTGCCTGGAACTCGTATATTGCCCAGATGAAAATTTAGCTGAAGGCGAATCTTCACTTTCGTGACTTATAATAGAGTCGACATAATAATTGCTAAGAGTCCCAGAAATGGACATTCTCAGACATCATACAAAGCACGGTTCAATGAAAGGAAAAAAAAAGAAAGCAAAAAAAAACCAAGAAAAAAACAAAAGAAGAGGAAAAAAAAAGAAGAAAGAGAGAAAGAAAGAAAAAAAGAAGCGGCAGCATAAAAAAACCTCAATAAAATAGAAATATATATAGATATATATATAGGACAGATCTAGATTTGTACTCTACCCCCTTTCTCCAACTTCCCAGCCAACAAAGTACAGTTGGGCTGCTGTGTTGTGAGCTCCCAGCAAAATGATTGGTCAAACTTTTTTCGTGTGCCTGATAAAGCGTCAGTCTCGGCGTAAATCAATCGAAGCCGAGGGGGCTGCGCTGCGCTGTCATCCGCCCTTTGCATTCCATATCAAGGATGGATTGTTTTATGTTTATGCAATGTTGCAAAACGTCAGGAGTTTCGGGGGGGGGGGGGGGAGGGGGGGAGGGGAGAGAAAAAAAAGAGCGGGGGGGGGGAAAGAAAAGGAAAGAATAAACGCCACACCGAAAGGGTAGAACCGAGCCTTAATTTCCCTTCCTAGGTTTGCTCCCGAAATATTAAGGAATTGTGAAAGGGGGGGGGGCGGGAGGGGGGGTCAGGAAAAGAGGGGAGGGGGTGGATTGATATATTTTTTTTCCTTTAATTCCTTCTTTCTTTCTCTTTTTTCCTTGTTGTGTGTAAAGATGCTGATGTGCTCGCTTTGCCTTTAATAACCATCATGGGGGCAGAGAGATAAAAGCTATTCTTTGCCACTCGGGCTCCAGAGTACAATAGTAACAAAAAAAACACGGAGAATAAGTACAAACCGACACCCCCACGCTCTCTCACACACCCCCTCCGCTGAGATTTTATATCCATACATATGTGTGCGTGCAGACATATGGGTAAACACACACGTATATGCCTGGGTGTGGGTTTTTTTTTTGGGGGGGGGGAAAGCGAATCTAGGTAACAAGCACGGTGGGGAGGGGGTTATAAATAATTAACCAGCCGGGATGGGGAAAAAAAATGGGTCGTTAACATAAGAAAATGAGGGGTTTGGTAATGCCATGGACGTGGCACCCCAACTTTGACCAGCAAACCGCCTCCCTGCATCCAAGTTCTTCCTCAGACTCAATGCTGTATATATTTTATATGCATATATATGCTATATATATTACATATATATATAAATACCTTAAAAATATCTCTGTACATGAGCACATGTTGTGTTTAGAAGGAGGAAAAGGATTGGCGGGGGGGGGGAGCGATAATCTCAGGGTCGCTTTTGCTTGGGTTAAAATTCTTTTCCCACATTGCTGAAATCAGAAGCCTTCATTTAACTTTACAAGGCCAGTAAAAGAGAGCGAGGCACTGATCCGGCTTTGTTACCGAATGCCTTCGACTTGTGATGGTTAAATAGTTTAATAAAACTTACATTAGCTTTCTTTGATTTTTATAGCCTTGAATTTATTGCCTGTGGAAAAGAAAGGGGGGGGGGGGGGGGTAAGGGGAAAAAAAAAAGAGAGAGGAATCCCTCGCGTTTTCAGCCGTGTCCCCCCCTGGCTCGCACCTCACATGTATGTGCCCACGGTGCGTGTCGAACAACACCACCCCCACCCCCATCACCCCTTCCCCGCTTCCATTTTCCGTCTGTTTTCTCAAACCCGACGATTTCGGGTGGTTTTCCTTCCACCGATGCGAATGATTGACACGAAGGGGGGGGGGGGGGGAGGGTTGAGGGTTGCGGGGAGAAATCATCGCGGCTTCCAACCCAAAAGATGGGGGGGGGGGAAACGGGGTCGGTTTGCCCAAGTTCTGGTGATGATAAATCCGTTTACTGCAAAAAGGGTTCGACGGCGTCGTAAATGCTGCTTAAGGGAAAGGTGCTCTCGGTGATGACGGCAAAAATGTTTCTCTGGACTTCAGCTGTAACAGTCTGGATCAATTTGCCTCTTTTAATCTATTACCCCTCTGCCCTTCTTCTCCCTTCTCACCCCAACACTGAAGGATATTTAAAGTGAAGGGCAAAGAGATTTCTAGGAATGATAAATCATCGTGATTCCTTCCTGAAGTGTACAGGGATGGAAGGCAATATTAACAGGCTAATAATAACATTGAGGGGTGCTAATAACTGCTTGAAATGAAGGAAGAATATATTCCGCCTTCTCCCTGGCTGCGGGAGGGGGTTTGTGTGTCCATATGTCCGTGTCTACACGAAACGGATGTGGGAAATAGCTATCAGAGGTGGTGAACTGATGCTAGGAGATTATGAAGGCGCTTCCAAACCTGGAGCCAAAGCCTCAGATTAACTCTTATTCTTCTAAAAGGTGGTTTTCCATCCGCATCAGCCTCGCAGCCTGTGAGAGGGACGCTCTTCTTCATGTCCAGCACCAGAGCTCCTCTTAAATGAGGCGAAATTAGGAAGCTGCCCTGTTTAGTTTAAAACTAAAACACTCGAGCAGGTCAGGATGATGGGCATGGAAAGCCAGAGTTTAACGCCCGAGGTCAGATTTACTTTCCATTTTTGCAGCCATCAGGGTAGCAAAAAGCCCCCAAAACGGCTCAACCCCTTCCCTGGCTTGGAGGATCAGATGCAGTCTGCAAGCTCCAGCCAAGGTGAGGTTTGAGGAGATGGTTTGGGAGCCCTCTCCAGCCTCTGGGCTAAGCCAGCCGAGGGTAAATGTCACCAGGTGAGTACTCCCCACCGTTCTGTCAACTCTCCTCTCCTTTCCGGGACGGGGGGGTTAATCCAAAGTAACTCCACTTCACCCCTTTCGCGTTTAAACTGGTGAAGGTGGAGAAATCCCCCTGCCACGGAGCGGCGTGGAGCAGGATCGCTCCTTTCTCCAGCGCATCCCCGGTAAACGGGGCTGGTGTGAAACGAGGAGGGGAAATTCCTGGTTTTCCCCAACTTCTCACATTTCTATCTCCCTTTTTCCTTCGTTTTTTTTTTCCCTTCTTTCCCCCCTTCCCTCCTCTCTCCTCCTTTTAACTTTCTCCAGAGTCGAGGAGGTTTTGAAATGAACAGACCCTGTGTCATCAGAGGTGAAATAGGAGCTGGTTGCTCACGCTGTCATATTTCAAGGCTTTACTGCCTTTCAGAAATGATTTTGGGAAATCAGCCTATTTCACAAGAGACTCGGAGGGACTCTGCAAACGTTAGGAGGGCTCGGGATAAGGGAAAGGGCTGATTTAAGGGTGTCGGGGAGCTGAAACTCGCTCGGAGGATGGAAATGTGTTTATACAACTGATGGATAAACAGCCGTGCTGGTAACAGGGTGTTGAGTAAGTCGAGATGAAATTATTGAACGTTAATTGAAGCAAAACACCTGTTCTCTGCTCGCCAGATAGATTGGCCGTGTCTTACCTGCAATAAATATATTCTTGGGGGGAAAAAAAATAATCCTGGTGCGCCTCCTATAAATAATGATGAACTATGTCAGCATCTGAGTATATAATTTTCTGTAGTATATAAATTTTAACCAAGAAAGACTCTTTGGAGTGTGGCTGGAAGGTAGGAAGCGAAGCTTTCCAGGTCCCCAGTGAATGGAAACCTCACAAGTAGATCTGCAAAACCCATTTGTTTTTGCTCCTCTGGAGGTTTCCGCTTGTTCAGTAGTTTATTTTTTAATCCATATCCCCCATAGCTCATCTCCTTGTATCTTTTTTTTTGTTTGGTTTTGTCTGAGAGGGGCTTAAGGCAAACGACAGCTTCACCCCGGGTCTGCCTGCCTGGGGAGATCACATCGAGGAGGGCTGCTCGCTCCGGGTGACACTATTGAGGCGTTAAGATTTTTAAGCCCTAAATAGAAACCATCAGAAAACACATGAAAAGCTCGTCTGTTGGGGAGGGGGGGGGGAATAAATAACTAACTAAAAATCCCGGAGAAGGAAAAGTCAAGGAGAAAGTGACCTCGGAGCAGAGCCTTGAAGTCTAACAGCTTGAATCTTTGGGAGAAGGGAGGCAGGATGTGTGATTTTTGCTCGGTTTGCAAACCAGATTAATGTTAGATATGGGATTGTTGTGAGCTGCTCAAGGGAAGTGGAACTGGAAATAGTTATTACCAAAAAAAAAAAAAGGGGGGGGGGGGGGGGGGAGGAGGGGGGAGGAGGAGGGGGGAGAAAAGTAAGAAAATAAAAGTAAAGTAAGTCCGAAGTGGAAACTTTTTCCTGCTCTCAGAATCAGCGCCAAGTGGATTTGGCTCGGAGGGAAAAAAAGTGGGAGTGAGGAAAAAAATTGGGAGGACTGTCAGCTTGTAATGGAAAGCCAGAGGCTTCTGAACCCAGATACTGTTTATAAATAATCTTTATTGTTTGTGGGGCGCAGGAATCATTTCCAAACAGTGCTTTGAAATGCACAACTGCCAAAATCCATCCTCAGCGAGCAGCTCTTGGCGTTGGCATTTCTCAGCTGAAAACAACCAAATATCTGATCTTTTCAGAAAATACAGATAGCAAGTCCCTGTAACCGCCACTTTTTATTGATTTATAAGTTCTGGGATCAGAAAGGGAGGGGAAAAAAATATGAGGATGATGCATTTCATACCGCAAGCACATTTAATCACTTTTAAAAGGCGGTTGTTACTATTTATTAGAACTGGCACCTTCTTCCAGTTGATTTTGCCTCTTTATTACTGAACCGAGAAGGTGGAGGAGTCCTGGGGTTGTGGGGCTTTCCCCCGGACAGGGTAGGACGGGTGTGTTGGGTGGGGGTCACCGAGATTTTTATACCCAGAGGCCGACACAGCCTCAACCGGGGTGTAGCTTGCATTGCTTTGGGCGTTTTTACTTCTTAGGTTTAGGTTTGGAAGGCGATAAGGATAAGCTAAGAGAGGATAAAAGCTGAGAGTGAACTTCATGGCTATGGAGAGTCTGGAGACCAGATTCTGAGATAATCCAACCTTCAAAGGGCTGAGAGAGTTTATTTTAGGCGGCATAAACCATCCCGAAATTATGCTAATGATAACAATAATAGTGATAACAGCACAACAAGAAGGGAATAACTTTTGTTTGTTGGTTGGTTGGTTGGTTGGTTTGGGGGTTGGTTGTTTGTTTGAAGAGTCACAAACCCAGGAATAAAACCTCACCCTAAAGCACCCATCATGCCTGAATGAGACATTTAGGCAGGTCTATGAGGTTATGAAAGGAACTTCAGTCGCGAATCTTTCCATTAAAAATACCAAAAACAACCAAACCACGAAAAGGCAATAAGAAAATAAAATCCCTCCTGGAGAGTAAAACTTCTACACATGCCCCCCTCCAAAAAGAAAAATAAAGGGGGGGAGGAGGGAGGAGGGGAGAGGGGGAAAGAAAAAGTGAATTAAGTTTCTGTAGCCTAAAAGCTCGAGGATCTACCTTTGCCATTTCCTGTGCTAGCTCAGTTTGAATGCTGCCGTCTGTTAAAAATCCGTAAGTGGTGAGGAGGGAGGGAGGAGGAAGGCGCTGGGGGGTGAGCAGGGAGGCGGCGTGTGGGGGGGGGAGAATTCCTTGTCTGAAGAGAAGCAAAAACAAGTTACACATGTGGGCAATTTTCCAAGGACCGAAAGCATGCTCTGGCTAAAAAAAAATACAATATGTATATACATAATAAAAAACCCACCCCGATTTCAAACGAGGTTTATAATCTCAGCAGTTAATAAAGCATTTAGGTCCCCTGTAAAATAAAAGCGTCTGTGCAGTTGAAAAGGGAAACTGGAAAAAGAGAAAGTTAAATAAAGTTGGATTGTTGTTCAGGGACCCACATTCTGGCTACTAGGCTCACTGCCTCCCCTCCTCCTTTGCATCTCTCCTTGAAATAATACTCGACTTCCATGGAATAACTTGGGCGCCTGCCTCTCTGCCCAGAGTTTTGCACCCCGGGAGCTGCCGTGGGTTCTTCCCAGCTCTGTTTTTTGGGGTCACCGCGATATAACTGGACCCCCTCTTTTCCCACCTCCCCGAAATAAGTCAGTGTCCAAATTGCCTTAGTCTGGGAGGAAGGGAAATAACAACCCGCGGTGGTGAGAAATCTGTCGCTCCCACTCAAGGCAAGGGAAGAGGGTGGGAAAAGAGAAGCACAGGTACGGGGATGAAGTTGAGATTGAATTGTTTCCACGAAACCCCAGTAAAAGAGGGGTGTGTGTGGGGGGGGGGGGTGTGGGTTGTATTTCCCAACAATAAGCTCTTTTTACCACACTTTTAGCCGTAATTAAAACTCATCCCGGGTCGGGGTAGTATCAGACAGGCTGGACTTTGGCAGGAGAGTAACTTAGGAGATGAAGGGCTGGTGGTGGTGGTGGTGGTGGTGGAGGAATTTGTTGCGTTAAGCGCAGTTGCTCGTTGCCTGGAAGCGCGGAAATGTGCAGCAAAATGTCGCAAGCCAGGCAATTCCTGCGTGGAGGAGAGTTTTGGCTTTAGTCATCCCCACACAGCTGCTTCTGCAGGTAAGGTCGCTCTTATCTTTCTAATTTGGAAGGGAAAATAAAACAGGAAAAAAGGAAAGAGAGAGAAGAGAGACAAACCGCTGCCGAGGCAGCTGTGGGACAGGCAGGACACCCCGACACCCCCCCGCCTTTTTCCTACTGCAACCTCCTTTCCCTTCTCCTTCCTCTCTAAAGACCCTTCCTCCTTAAAATCTTTGGGGAAATGAGCCCCAATTCCCGTTTTCAAGCAGCTAATAGAAGACGCCACCCCACCACCCCCCCCCCTGCGGGCCTGATTCTGATCTTTCCCAGTTCACTATCCTCCATTCTCCTCCCTGGTTCTTGTTTCCTCTATTTACGTGGTTAGGAGGGAGATCAAAATCAGCAGCCCAGACATTTACAAGGCAGGTTAGTGGTTGCCTATGGGGACATTATTACCGAATAGTTTATGATTAACTTTCCCAGATTGTCCTTTTCCGTTTAAGGGCTTTGAATTAGGGCACAAGCAGCACGTTGTTTCTAAAGGATAGAGTCACAGGGGCTTGTGAGTTGGGTCGAAAACTCCCGAGTTATTTTCCGCTGTTTGACTTTCCCTCTCCTCCCCTTGCTCGGCTGTTTGTTTTTTAGGCGAGATCGGCGCTACGCCGACAAGAAGCACCAGTTTCGGGAATAAAGCACACACCAGTTTAAAAGCCAGACATGGTTTTGGTTTGTTTGTTTTCGTTTGCTTTTAACACTCCGAGTAGAGTGGGGGAAAAAATCCACCAAAGCACCAAAAAAACCCCAACCCACAACCAACAACCAACTAGCCAAACCCCAAGCACCACAACAATCTGAAATCTAAGAAAGAAAAAGGGGGGAACAAATAAAAAAGGGGGGGAAAAAAGTAGCAGCAGATGGTGAGTTAGACCTTGGATATGGTATTAACGTTTAATTCCTCCAACCTCAGAGGGAGATCCAGTCCCAGGCTTGTTTAGCCGTGGCCTGGATCATGCAAAACTTGGGTTTATGCGGATTTGAAACAGCAGCGCAGGGAAAATTGCTTTCACAAGCAGACTGCTCGCCCAGACACGCAGACAACAAAAACCAAAACCAACAACGACGGGCTTCCAGTTTGTGGAAGGTAGGGATGGGTGGACTTCACCCACGCACGCCCTCTGTCACGCTCAGCATTCCACACTCCCTCTTTCTGCCCCCTCTTTTATCGTTTTACATGTTTATTTTACTTTTAATCACCGCATTCCCCCCACCCCCACCCCCACCCCCGCCATGCAACGTGCTGGGGATGCGGAGGAAGGATGTGGTGAAACTCTTGTGGGCGCTTCTGACACCGCCTAAACCTGGGGGGTTTGGGGTTTGTGTTCTTTTTCTTGGGGGAACTTCGCCCGGCTCCCTCTGAGGATGTTCTATGTGATCCACTTCGAGATCAACGCCCAGCCGTGAGCATCAGACGCGCATCACCAGACTGCGGCTTGGCGTTTAGCAGCCTCTAAAAGCTCGGACATGTTTCCGATGAGCTTCTCGGTGACTTAATATTCAAGCCTGGATTGACTTAAATCCGGCATTTTTTTTTTGCCTTTCGCGGGAGGTAAAAGAAAAAAAAATCCTTTCCACGGAGATCCTTTTTTTTTCCCGTCCTGCTCCCTCTAAACATTCCCAGCCCAAAGGAAACAAAAAAACCCCAAAGGGCTGCAGGAATGGGCAGCGGGGCCTTTAATAAACTTATTTTATTAATGGGAATAATTAAAACCCTGAGCTGCACACGGTGCTTTCGTGGTCCCTACACCCACTCGTTACCATTTACACGGAGGTGTGGAGCCCGGCTGCTAAAACCAGGCTCACTTCAGCCTCTTTAGAGCTCTGAGCATAATTATCGGTGAATATTTTAACGCCAGACACAAACTTTATTGCGCACACCGAGGGGTTTGCTAACTGGGACTGCTGGTCGCTAGGGAGAGGGGGGGGTTCAGCCTTGGAAAGAGCGGGGGTGTTGTTCAGCCTCAGAATGGAGCTGCAGCCTAATTAGATCTTTAATAAGCTCTTGATTATTCGGGGCGTGACTGCGTTGTCTCGCAAAAGGTCCCTGAAACGGGGATTTAAACAAAGAAAAACCACCACCACCTCCTCGCCCCCCCCTCCCCGCCTTCCTACCCCGGCGGTGCCTAAGGCTGGGGCCCGGTGGTAACTGAGCGGGGCTTGGGGAAGGGGGCACAGCCCGGTGGTTCCACGGCCGGTACCGAATGTAGGTCAAGGGATGGAGCTGGGGAGAAACAGGGATGCCAACCCCTCTGCACCCGGTACCAGTGTGGAGCAGGGGAGGATACAGGATGCCAGTCCCTCCATGCCAGGTACCAGTGAGGGCCAGGGGATGGAGTAACGGAGGGGAAATACAGGGGTGCCAACCCCTCCATGCCCAGTAGTGGTGAAGAGCGGGGGATAGAGCAGGGGGAACACCAGCCCCTCTGTTCTCACTACCTGTGAATAGGGGGGTACACAGATACCAGCTCCTAAGCACCCAGTACCAGTGAGGGTCAGGGGATGAGGCAGAAAGGGATTACAGGGATGCCAACCCCTCTGCTCGGTACCGGTGAGAGTCAGGGGATGAAGCGGGGTGGGGGATACAAGGATGACAACCCCTCCGGTAGCGGTACGAGCCAAAGGAGGGGATAGAGGGACAGGGGTGGGATACGGATTCCATCCCCCCCCCATCCGGTACCAGTGTGGGTCAAGGGATGGACAGGGGATGAAACAGGAATGCCAGCCCCTCTGCCCGGTGCTGATGCGCTCTCAGAGGTGGACCGGGGTCTGGTACCGATATGAGGCAACAGATCCAGAGTGATAGCAGTGTGGGGTGGGATACAGGGATGCCAGCCTTTTACCCCCATCTTTCCCGGGGTAAGCTACCCTCAGCAAACAAACCCGAGGAGGATAACTGGAGTAAATCAGGTAGTTTGATGTTCTTGTGTTTAAAATTAAAAGCCCAACAACATGAAACTACCTAATTCACAGAGCAGTTCTAGTTCAGCCTTGGGTCAAAGGCTAAAATTCCCAAGAAAGGCGCCTGGGCGGCCATTTTGTTTGACATCATCTGCAATCTGAACTTTTATAATAGAAAACAGTTGCTAGGAAACAAAAGCAACAAAAGGATCTTTTCAGAGACGAAATAAAACCCCTCGGATTGCACGAAATGACTATTCAAATGATTTCCTATGTTACAGTGTCTGGAGCGGATCCCTCCTGCAGGACCTTACAAATAGTTTACAAATAGACCAGAGGAAACAGTAAAATGCTATTGACTTTGAGAAACAAGCGATTATCTCAGCCATAAAAACACACACACACACACAAAAAATAGAGAAAACAGCAAAACCAAACCCCAAAGTTCTTCCCCCTGCCTCTTCTGGGAGAAGAGAGTTTAAAGCGTTTCCGATATGAAGCTGATTTATCAAGGCTCCATATAAAAATGCTATTACCAGAGTTTGTAGTTATATATTTTGTTAGTTGGTAGCTAAGCCTGTGAATGGAATTAAATCAAAGATCCATGGGGGGGGTGGAAAAAGGGCAATTAATCCGTATTCTCCTCCCCTGGAAGCAAGTATGTGGTGATTCGTTTAAAGAAAAAGCAACAAACCGAGATGGAGAAAGGGATAAACCTTCAAGGAATAAACCTTCAAGAAATAAACCTTCAAGAAATAAACCTTCAAGAAATAAACCTTCAAGAAAGAAACCTTCAAGAAATAAACCTTCCAGAAAGAAACCTTCCAGAAAGAAACCTTCAAGAATATATCAATCAATTAAAGAGGGGGGGGGGGAAAAAAAGTCATCGTGACTACTTTGTGGGTGTAAACAGCCACACAGAGCAACTTATTGTGTGTTTTCCTCCTTTCAACGTCCTCCCCGAGCCGTGTGTTATAAAATAATGAGAGGGGGGGGGGTGGTGGTGGTGGTTTGATAAAAAGGAGAAGAATTAAAGCCGAGGAGAGGGGCCGGGAAGCGGCCAAGCCCCGAGGGCTTTGCTGAGCTGCGAGTAACTTCCGCGGGGGAAGTTTGGCAGCTAAAAAAAGGCCCCCAAAACTGCCATGTAGCAAATAATAATCATTAATAAGAAATGGCCAGACGTGGCCGGCCCTTCGCACGGGGCCGCAAAGCATGTTTAGATGTAGTTATTTATAGATTTATGATACAAAGGCGCTGTCTTACCTTGTAAGATGAGGGAGGGGGGGGGGGTTTGTCCTCGAGTGGATTAAACAACCAAACGGGGTGGGGGAAAAGAAATAAGAAAGGTTGGAAAAGACAATAGGTAGAGATAGCCCCGTCCCTGAAAAGAAAGGGCGACTTTAGGGGAGTTTAAAAGTTCATTGCGGAAACAAATCCCAGGAGATGCGTGGAGGAGCCGGCAACCCGACTATAAGTTAGCTTCATTTCACGTGAAAAGCCTTTAAAAGCCTGGATGGGACGGGATATAAATCTATTGTACCGGAAATACAATAAAACTTAGCCATGTTGTTGAACTTCAAACAGTTTACACCAGGTCGGGCGGGGGGGACGGGGCGGAATCTGAAAACAAACAAACAACTCCACAAAGAACAGCCCCCGAAAGGAAAACAAAACAAAACAACAAAGAAAACCCCTCAAATAAACAACCAAAACAATAATCAAACGACCAACATCCCAAACAGCCATTTGAAAGAGAAAGGAAGTGTGTGTGAGGAGGGGAAAGTTGTTTGTCTGTTTGTTTGTTTGTTGGGGGGGGGGAGAGGGGTGTTTGTGATATTTTGAGGGAGGAATATTGAGAGCCTGGGGTTGGTGTGGTGCGAGGTTAGAGTTAGGGAGGAAAACGTCGTCAGATTCCACATTTGATTTGGGTATGGAAAAATAAACTGAGATCAATATGGATTTCTCTGTTGCTTAACAATTCGTGACCTCTCTCTCTCTCGTTTTTTTCTTTGATAGGTAAATATAGGCAGGGTGGAACTTAAGTCAGACCTGGGGAGGGAAAGAACTTCGTTTACTCTCCAACTTGTCTTTTAGCTTGCTGCTAAACTTCATTATATTCACACCCACAGTATTTCATACCTCTAGGACATACATGATAGCGCCTGCAGACCTACATGCACGCAATCTGCTCTGTGCCACGCATACTGACTTCTAAATCTATCGACCACTTCGTGTTCCCTACAAAGAGGTTTAAAATAACCCCACTTCAGCTCCTCGGCTTTACTTGTTCTTTCCGTGCCAATGCAATTTGTAAAGCAAAAGTCGTGCTCACACTTGAACTCGTCCTCCTAAAAGCTCCGTTTGTCAACCAAAACAGGCAAGAGGGGTATATTTTAACAGAGCTTTCACTACTACAGCTTGAAAATGGAGCAGACCCCCCCGCTCTTAAACAGCAGATTGGAAGCATAAATAAAGCTAAGCGCTCAAGATAAGCGCGGAAAAAAACAAAACTCGCATTAAATGTGCCATTTCATTCCACGATTAGGTTTAAAATAAATAACAGTAAAGGGGAGGAAACAAGAGAGACTAGGAAACGAGAAAAAGAACCCCCAACTCGAAGTACTGCATTAAATGTGCCTCCTAATTCCATGATTAAGTTTAAAATAAATAATAGTAAGGGGGGGGAAGAGGAAAAAAAGAAGATAAACAAGAAAAATAACCCCAAATCCAAGTAGGTGATGTATTAGGTTTAATTCTCGAGGGTTGGAAATGACTTTTTAAGGTAATGGGATTAATTTTATCCAGTTTTTTGAGGTTGTTTTTTAACCCTTCTGGCCGTTTGCTGAAGTTTCCAAAGACAAATTCAGACGTCAAAGACAAGTTAGGGGCTTTGAGGCAGCAAATGGACGCCGTGACTGTAAGATAACTTCTACTTGACAGGGAAATAAGTGCTACAATAATTAAGAGGCCGGGATGGGAGGGATTTTGAGTGTTGGCTTGAGCACGTAGCAGTAAATGTATGGATCTGTGTACATATCCATCTCACCCCCCCCCCCACCCCCACCCCACATACACTTACATAATTGAAGAACCTATTACAGCTCATCCCAAGGAAATAGCCCTGATCGCATTACGCTGGGGGGGGGGGGGGGGGGGAGGGCTGGTTTTGGTGTGTGACTTACTCAGATCCTCACAAAGCGCTATTTTTTGTATTAAAATATGGTTATAGCAGCTGGCTTCCACAGTTCCCATTCATCAGTTTTAGCCTCTGGGAGTATTCGGTGTCCGCTCCTTAGGAGTCATGTGGATATTCCCAAGCAAGAGCACGTTACAACCGGGAGCTGCTTGTGGTATTTATAGGGAAAAAGATGTTTAAAAATGGCCTTAAAACCTTTCCTCCTTCCCTCCCCCTCCACATGGTTGTCTGGATGCGAGTGGGAAACAGCTCCGTGTAGGTCTTTCCTTCCCCCCCCCCCCGCCATTCCTCGCTCTTTCTCCCCTCTATCCATCAGACCGAAGCAGAGAAAACCTCTCGCTGTGATATTTCTTAGCCACCCGCTGCAAACAACAGAAAAAATACATCTATTTTTAATGCGAATTCTTGACTCACGAGCAGCTCCGGTAATAATCAGCATTAAAACATGATAAAACAAAATAGAGGAATAAATAATAAATATCACCCCTCCGCTGCCTGGGGCTGTGTTTAACGCTCATCCCCAGGGGGAGAGAGGGATGGATATGCGGTAGGATGGGAACCGGGTGGCCCCGGAGCTCAGCTCCCGGAGCTCGGCTCCCGGTGGCGGCGGCCTCGGGGCGGCGCTCGCTGGCCGGGACCTCGCCGGGACCGCAGCGCTCTGAGCGCGGCCAGGCTCCGTGGAGCAGCTTTTGTACTTCTGCCGAGGAGAAGAAAAATATTTTCCCCTGGTTTTGTTGGTGGTGGTGGTTTGGGTTCCTTTTATTATGTATTTATTTAATCTATCTATCTATCTATCTATCTATCTATCTATCTATCTATCTATCTATCTATCTATCTATCTATCTATCTATCTATCTTTTCTCTGAGACCAGGGTAAAGCAAAGCTACAAAAGAGCTTTGCAATAATAATCATTAAAAAAATCAATCAAAATACCATTTCTGCCCCAAAACATATTAATATATAATTTAACCCTGCCCCACCAAACCACATTTCTCTGAACCCCCGCACAATGACCCATACAAGGAGTTTTGCTGCTTCACTAATTCCAGGTGGATAGAAGAATGTGAGGAACACGACCCCGAGTAGGGGTGACCTGGGATGGGGAAGGCGGGGGGGGGGGGTTGTCCCTTCAGGGATGGGTTGGCACTAAAGGGGACAGCGGATCTCTTCCCCACTGCAGCTCCGGGTTGTCGAGGGCCAGAAGGATTCCAAAGCTAGGGGTCCTGCCCTGACGTGAGGAGCAAAACCGCATCATGGGCTACCTAAACCACGGCCAAGCCCCTGCTACTTGTTGCTGCTGAAAAGAAAAGTTTTCCTTCAGCGCAAGGAAGACACGAGTGGGTGAAACGGGAGCCCGTTGGAGCCTCTGGACTCGGCCTCCTGCCCTCCCCGTCGGGGCTGGGCTGGAGGATTTGCTTTGCCACCTTCGGGTTCTTCCCTCCACCCTCCAAAATCACAGTACATGGAGGCTCATGTTCCTCCAGTGTTCAGGAAGAGCCGGAGCCCCTGATTTTATAGACTAACCCCACAATTAGACAGAGTCACTAGAGCGAGCCAGGGAAACCCCAAGGACTAATTCACTTGTGTTCCCGCAGAGCTCCTTTCCCTCTGCACCCACTCCTGAGGAATGTAGGGAAGCAAACTCTGCAAAACCTCAGGCTTAGAACCAGAAATCCAGGTTAAAAACGTTTCTTTCGCTCCTTTGGTTGATTAAAAAGAAAACAGCTCCAGTTAATAGGAAAGCTCCAATTAACGGGAGAAAAAATCCAATTAATTTGGGGAAGCAGACTGCAGAACCTCAGGTTTAGAACCAGAGTTCAGGTTAAAAACGCTCCCTTCACTGCTCCAGTTAATTCGAAAAGTCAGATTAATAGGAAAACTCCAATTAACGAGACCCACACACACCCCACACCCACATCCAATTAATGAGGAAAACCCTCCACTTAATAGGAAAGCACTCAAATTAACTGGGGGAAAAAAACTCCAACCCGTAGCAAGGAAAAGGCAACGCGAGCTCTCACTCTCATAATAACTCCTTGTTGCTTTTGCAGGGGGAGCTGGGAACCCTGAAGCTGAGGAGAAGTAAAATCAAGAGACATCTCGGCCCTAAGCATCTTCCCCCGGCATCGGAAATGATTTTGGGGTGTCCAGCCGTGCCAAAAGGTACCTTTGAGAGCTCATAGATAAATTCAGCCCCAGCCCGGGGTCCCCCCAAACCGAGGAGAGTTGATTTGCTGAGCAAAAAAAAAACCCAACCCATATATAATTAATTAGCCTCCAGACATGCGGTGAAGTTTCTGAGTCACTTAAATGAAGCATTAATTAGCAAGAGAGGCTTTGGCTGGAGTGGTTGCAGGGGGGCTAAGCCTTAAAAAGTCAATTTGACGGTACAAAAAAGAGTCAGAAATGTTATACTGGCTGTCATTAAATACAATAAATTCGCAACAACAACAAAACCCCCAAAGTTTGAACGAGTCGTTTATGGATCCATTCGGCTTTACTGCATGAAACCTCTCGTTTTGCCAAGACCACTCCAGGTCCCACAGCTCATGCAAGGATTTATTTTGCCCGGTCACAGCCTCCTGAGAGCAGAACAGTCCTAAAAATCTTCATTTTAATAATCTGTTGCTTGTTTGCTTCTTTTTTATATTCCTTAAGGAACTCTCTCCATCCCTGCCCTTCAGATTATTCGGATTCTTTGATTCAATTAGTTTATAACTTCATGATTTATTCGTTTATCATTCTATGGCTCTATAATTCTATGATTATTTGACTCGATTATTTGATGATTCTATCATTCAATTTATGTATTTCTATGACTCTATATTTATATGATTCTATATTTCTCTGTCTCTATAATTCTATGTCTCTAATTCTGTATCATTCTATGACTATATTTCTATGACTCTATAATTCTATGTCTCTATAATTCTATTTCTCTATAATTCTATGCCTCTCTATATATATTCTATATATAATTCTATGCCTCTAATTCTATGTCTCTATAATTCTATGTCTCTATAATTCTATGCCTCTATATTCCCATGCCTCTATATTCCCATGCCTCCCTAATTCTATGCCTCTCCAATTCTACACCTCTATCACTCCACGATTTTGGACTCCTACTTCAACCTTTGCAAGAATTTCACACACGGAACAACAAAAAGAGGACCAAGCCCTCCCCCTCCCCAATATCGATCAAAATTCGCTGCAAATGAGCGCCAGTCCAAACCCCCAAATCCTCCATTTGTTGCTACTCCATCCATTTGCTGGGGAATTCGATTAAACTCGGCTACCTTCAATTATTACCATCAGCCCTCTGTCCCGCAGCCTTTAATAGGTTTCTTCTGTGTTGTGGTTTTTGGGTTTGGTTTGGTTAGGTTTCCCCCCCCCCCCCCCCCTTCTACATTGTTATTAGAAATCCATAAAATCAGGGGAGGGACAGGAAATTAAATGCAAAGGTACCTCATTACGGCACAAGTGCTTTTTCCTACCTCTGCATCGCTGCGGATGGACGCGAGTTGGATGCAGACGGAGAAGAAAACACATGGAGGCACGCAAAAGTTGAGTCCCCTTCAGCAAAGTGGACTTGGCAATCCGGCCGAAAGGACCTTTTCAAGTCTAGCAAGCAGCTTCATTCCCATCCCATTGGAGATTCAGCGGAGAGGAAGGAAAAGGGGGAAAAAAACCAACCAACCAACACCAAAAACCAAAAAAAAGGAAGGAGAAAAGAAAAATCCTGCGAAGGGTTGAGCCACGTAAGTAGGAAGCGTGGGTTGGGATTGTTATTATGATTATTTTAAACTCAGTGTGAGGTGGGAGAGGATGAAATAGGGATGGGGGGGTTATTCCAAAAGGCTTTTTTTCCCAGCCCTTGAGCCAAGCAGGATTTCTCGGAGCGGAGCTGAGCTGAAGCTACGACGCGGCTGCCTTCAATTCCCGGGTCCATGGGCGCAGGTTTTAGTCAAATGGAGAAATAAAGAAGTGATACTGCTCGTGATGAAGAGGCAGACTGATGGTTGCAAAAGAATTAGTCAAAATTCCCAGCAGAAAAAACCGCAAGGGTGGAGAAAGGTGTGTGGGGGGGTGGAGGATGGGAGCAACGCGGCTTTGCCTCCGATCTCTGTTTTAAAATGGAATTCCAGTTGTTTGTTTTTTTTTTTCAGAAGAGAGAGCCTGAAATGAGGATGCTGACATAAAGGAGAGGGAAAAGAAGAAAAATCTCGCCCATCCAGAGAGCCAGGTTAGAGGTTTTCTACCCGAACATCTGCAGCTGATGCGGAGGATAAAGTAATTTCGGGAAGCTACACGTGGGAAATTCTAAGTCCAAGAGGAAATCTGCCTCCCTCCGAAGCCGACCATCACTTACCTGTCTGTGCCTTTCCTCTCTCTCGTCTTACATATGTATATTTTAAGCGAACCCTTCGCCTCCTCAAAACCAGCAGAGAAAGCAGGACTTTAGGGCAGCCCCTCTCCTGCAGCATCCTTCCCCACCACCCCCCCTCCGCCCCGAGCCACTTGTTACAGCCCAGCAAACCTTCCACCGCTTCAGTTGATCTCATTCTCATTTTTCCAAGGTGTTATTATTATTGTTTTTTTTTTTTTCTAATCCTAGAGACTCCTTCTGGTTGAACCTTAGCCTGCCTTGAGAGCCAGGGTGCTGTAAATTAATTTTTAACCAAAGGAGTCATTGTGTTAGAAAAGGGAGGAGGGGGGGGAAACAACCCATCCCCAACCAACCAACCAACCTTCCCTCCCTCTGTCTAGACAAAATCAATGTTTTGACGGCAAACTGCAGGCTTTCTCTGCTCCTCCCTAATCCCTGCTTGTTTGCCTTTTCTTTTCTTCCCCCTTTTTACTACCAAGCAGGGGAGGGGAGTTTAATTTTTATTGATTTGGTTGGTTTTTTTACCCACCTTCGGCTTCTGCTGCTGGTTTAGCATCTTTAGAGCTGGCTAAAGATGGAGCATCCTGCCGCCAAAACAAAAAATCCCAGCAAAAAAATATACCCCAAAAAAAGGACTTTATCTTCTCTTTTACTCCCCCTGGTCCTTAAGAAGTCTCCAGCACAACGAGCGCCCCAAAATTCCCCTCTGCAGCGTGCGGGGGACCCCAGGACCTGCAGAGTCGGTGGGTAAAGCCGCTCTCCAGCGTGGACCCCCCCCACCTCTCCCAGAGCTGGAGGAGGGGGGGGTTGGCAGGACGGTCCAGCCTCGCTTCCCAGGCAGAATTCCTCGTCTGTGCCACGAGAGGGGGGACACATGGGGGTGGACAGGGCTCTTCTGGCAACACACACGCACCCTAGATGGGGTGGAAGGGAGACGGCAGGACCCGCAGCTCTGGCTGCGGGCTGCCCATCTCCATTCCCAAAGGAGGTGCGCGCCGGCAGGGGTGGGGGAAGCACATCCTTCCCCCCCCCCCCCCCCCCCGCCCTTGCAATAGTAGAGGGCAGGGAAGGAAGAGAGGCAACAGGGAGCGAGTCGCTGCCGAGGGAAAGAGCGAGCTGGGGCGTTGTAAAAGATTGAAAAAAAAAGAGAAGATATTTTGGGGTAAGGGGAAGGCGGGGGTGGAGGAGAGGAAGGAGGTGTCTGATGATGGACTTATCTGTTAGAAAACGCGTCTGCAGGCGAGCTCACCAATCCGGGGCGGCTGAGACCATCCCCTGCTGTCAGTTTGGATGGGAAACTTCACCGCTTTGCAGAGGAGGGGAGCGGGGGTGGGTGGGTGGGTGGGTGTGCGGATGTATTTTTTGATATAAAGACCTGAAGATCCGGCCAGCTTTCCCCTCGCCCCTCCCTTCCCGACCGCTTTGCTCACACCTCTATTTCCAGCCTCCCCGTTTTTGGAGCGGTGGGATATTTGGGGAAAGCCCTTCGCTGCGGAGGCGAAGCGGGGGGGAGCTTGTGGCTGTGCCAAGGGGTGAAAACCCATCCCAGAAAGAGAAAAATAGGGAGGAGAAAGAATCCTGCGGGGAGCCGATGTCCAGCCACCCCCGCAACTGAACCTGGCCTTTGGCAAGCTGGGCCAGAAGCTTTTGCCCCCTTGCCGTGCACCTTGACTGTTACGTGCAAAAAAGGAGGGGAAATTAAATGTAATTTATCAAACTCTGTGTATCTAATGTTATATATTAAATATTAGATCGATGAAATATTATATTAAGTGTTATATATTCAACCTTAAATGTATTTTTAGGGAAGGGAGGACTTGCCGACGCCGAAACTCAAGGAGGGATGAGCTGGAAGGTGACATGGAGCACCCTAAAATCCGGGAGACCCCTTTCCTAGCCTCCTCCTACTAGGTCTTAGGGGTGCTCCATGTCACCTCCCACGATCCTGGAGGCCAAACCAGAGCTGGGGTGGGTCTGGGGTCTGCCTACACGACTTGCCCGGGGGCAACAAGAAAAGCTGCCCTTCCCCCCAACCCCGAATATCCCTGCGAATGCTCCGACTCAACCACCTTCTTTTGCCGACCCTCTCCTTCGGGAATTCAAGTTCTTGGCCGGTGGCTGGCTGGGAACCCTCCTCCTGGGCTGGCAAAATGGGACTTCAGAGGGAATTCTCCCCAGTTTGGGATTTGCTTGAGGACATGGTGAGCTCAGAGGAAAACTGGGTTTCCCAGGAAGATGGCTCCCACCCCGGTTTCTCTCCTGTTATTTATTTATCTTATTATCCCTCCCCTCCCCCCCGCCCCCAGCTAGAATTTGGATTCATCCAACAGGGATGAAATAAATCCCCGGCTGCATTTAATAATCAGCGCAAATTAATTCGGCCTCTGTCTTTTAAGAGAAATGATGAGTTTGCGGCGCAATCCTCGCTGCAAAGAAGGAAAGAAACCAAATCCCAACCGCACCGGAGGGTTCCCGCTGGTTCCCGAGACACCATTTACAAATCGGCTGGGACCAAGAACACTGAGAAAAGGGGAAATTCGGTTTTTCAATAGGATCTATTATCCGTTCCCGTGTTCCTCCCCGCCTTCAGACAATCAGCCTGCGGGGATGGAGTCTTGTTGGGAATCTATTCAAGCTTAGGAGAGATATTTGCACCGTCTGGGTGTATATTCGCCACACGGTCACAAAAATATTGAATTAGTCGGATTTAAGTAGCTAATAAGGGGCAATAATGGGGGAAGTAATAATAGTAATAGTAATAGTAATAGTAATAGTAATAGTAATAGTAATAGTAATAGTAATAGTAATAGTAATAAAGGAGGGCCGAGATTTTACATATTTTAACAACCGTAATTATGAACCAAAACTTCAAAAACCATCCCAAACCAACCATATTCTACAAAACAACCGAGGGAGGAAGAGAGGGAACACATTTCCAAGAGCTTGGAGGCCCGACGGGGTTTTGCCCCCTTCCCAGTCCCGACGCTTCCCGTCCCCGGCCGGGACTGACCTCGAGCAGGACTCCGCACTTCTCCTTGAGCTGTGAAACTGGGACGTTCCCCCCCGCCCCGTTTCATGTCTTATTTTCCCCCTCTCATCTACTCCAAAAGGTTCTCCACTTTGCACAACGGACCTTAGCGCAGAGTCCTTAGTTTAAAAGGACTTAAATAAAGACCTTTTTCTCTCCCAGGGTCTGATCCCTTACTGCCGGCCCTCGGGGTGTGTGTGGGGAAACTTGCCCCTTCATCCTCATTCCCTCCTCTTCCCCCCCCAGGGACCAAAGTCCAGACCCGCTCTGCACGTTGATCCTGCGCTCCAAAGGGTCACCCGTGGGTGCTTCCAGCAACCGGTGGGGGACAAAATCAGCTGTGGGGCCCTGCTGCAGCCCCGGCCCGGCCCCGTGCACTTGCTCCGGTGTTGTTACCGGCTCCCGTCGGGGAACCGTGGAATGGCAAGGCTAAATGGGAGCCACGCTTGTAAAGGGGAAATCCCACACCGATTTTTCATTTGGATATCTCTACTAAAATATGTATTTGAGGGTCTTGTCTATTTTTTAGCAAAAACCCCGTGATCTGTCCGTAAAAAAAAAAAAGTGCGATGGAAAAAGGCAGCCGGATCCCAGTGGAAATCTGGGAAGAGGACAGGGGATGTGACCAGCCCTTGGAAAAGACCCTCGACCCTCTCGAGAGGTTTTCTCTACTCGAAGGATGACAAATGGAGCTGGGAGAGATGGAGAGGGTCAGGGCTTCATCTCCACCCGGGAGAAGCCCCTGAAGGACCCGGACTAAATCCATGGGGGAAGGAAGTTTGCTCCTTTTTACTCCGGGACAAATCCTGAACCATCTCTTCTCCCCTTTTTTTTCAGCTCTGTCCCCTCCTCACCCTGACTGGGTTTATTAAATCCCCTTCATTTTCGGGTTACACTGAGTCCCCGCGGCTACGATTGTGCGGATGCCTGACGGCAGAGGGGACGCAGTGCTGCAAATCAGAAGGGAAACGGCCCCGAATCTCTTCTGCCTCCCCAAGTTTACTGCTGGCAAGTTTTAACTTGCTTTTCTAGCGGTGCTGGAGGTGACCAAGCACCCCGGTTCCGATCGGGTCCAGCCGAGCATGGATCACCCCTGGTGATATCCCTTGTGTCCCCGGTTCATAATGAAACTTTCCTTGTAAAAGTCACTTTACATCCCCTGAGCTTAAAAGCTACCAGGTAACAACTTGGGTTTTTTTTATGACCTGGCTCCCACGACATGGTTTTATTTCATTCCTTAACTCAGCTCTCCATCCCTTTTCTCTCCTGGTTGCCTTTCCCACAAGAGATCCCTCCGGATTTAGGATGAATTTAAACACTCAAACCTTACAACAAGAGCTGATTCACGACCTGGCTTGAAACCGCAGGATTTTCAGATCTTCTGGAGTTGAACTCTGATTCCATCCAGGGGGGATTTTCGGCTTTGCAAAAGTCCTTGGAATTCCCATGATGGTGGGGAATGCCCCTCCACCAGCAGCAGCTCTGCAAGAAGGTGTTAGAACTGGTTTATCCCGAGGGTTTTCTGGCCCCGGGGCATCTCAAGGACCACTTTGCACAAATCCCAACTTAATCGCAGCCTGAAGAAGCTCCTTAGATGTGTTGCTTTGCTCTTCTTGATGGTTTTCCTTCTGGTTACTTCTGCATTTTGGAGTTGGAAGCAGGAGCTTGGTGGGGAAAAAAAAAGAAGGGGAAAGAGGGGCTGGAAATCCAGTCAGGGGGAAGAGCACAAGAGCAAATCCATGGCTTAACTCCCCTTGAAAGTGGAGGGATGTGAGCCCTCCTCTCCCCCTTACCCCCCTCGGCCCTTGTCCGGGGACCTTCGCCTCTTGGTTTTATGGTCCTCCTCTGTGTAGTGTCACCATTTCACGCCCTTGATGACACAGCCTCCCCTTCTCCAGTCCCTCTGAAGGTTTAGATCCCAAATAAAGGGGAGAGAGAGGGGGGGGGGAAAAAAAAAAGCCTCCTCTGTGATTGTTCCTAGTGCTTGGGAGGTGGTGTGGCTCTGCCCTCTAGTCCATCACTTACTCTTTAGATAGAGAAATAAACCCAAACTAAAAGGTCCTAAGAGAAAAAAATCAAGAGGTGAGTCACAAAACGAGGTGGTGGATGCCAGCAGCAGAGCTGGGAGTCTCTCTCCTCCGACAGCAAAAGCAAGTTGTGGCACCATCCTGAAACTGTTTAGTTCCCATCCATAGGGGATGAGAGGCTTTTAAGGTCTCTTCTCCCTTCCCCACCCCCAGAGCCACTGCCCCTCGTATATTATTTTTACTAATGTGGTGGGACTTTCTTTTTTTTGGTTGCCTTTCTAGGAGGAGGAGGAGGAGGAGGAGGGATTTATGCAGCCACATCTGAGGAATTTGGAGAGAGAGGGAGAGATCCCCCTGTTGACTAGAGAGATGTTGTTCTTGGGATTAGAGATGTCTGACCTTGAAGGGCGCAGGTCATGGTCTTGAATAAGGAGCAGGAGTGTGAGGCTGGGATTGAAACTTGAGGTGTGTCTGCTGGAGATCACACGGCAAAGTCTTCCAAACAAAGAGGAATGACTCAGGGTGAGAAAGGACAATTTCCCCCAGAATTATAGGCTCCTTCCGGATGGTTGCATACCTGCAGATCCCCCAAAGGATGCGTTGTGGCTGAGGGAGGGGAGAAAGGAGGAGGGAAAGGAGGGGCAGGATGGCTGGAGCCAGAAGGCTTCATTATTTATTGCTATTTGCATTCTGGACAGGCCCAGAGGCCCTGATGTTGGAGGTTTTATGGAGCTGGATGCTGTGGAGAGCAATAGAAAGAACATCCCAGTATCTGGACAGGAATTGTTGTCCAGAAGTATCTTTGCAGGAAGGGAAGAAAGGAAGAAATTCCCCCAAGGAGAGAGAAGTTAACAGAGAGGCACAGAAAGGATCTGGCTCTCAAACCTGTTGCCAACACAACAGCTGTGAAAGTCTTCTCTCTGTGAGATCCTGCAGGGCTCTGGGGAGCTGCTCAAAGCTGGGAGCCTCAGTTTCCCCCTTCAGGAATACCAAGTGGAAAAGCAAAGAGCACTTCAAACCTTGTTTTGGGGCAGGAAGGGTAGAAAAAGCCTACAGAAACCTTATTTCTCTGCTGGGATCTCCAACCAGATAAGGATAAGAATACATTTAGTGGTCCAGAGGCATCCTGCTTATGCCCCTAGACCACAGCGATGGAGGCTTGTGCTCCTGGGTATCTGTGCACAGGCTGTACTACTGCTCTGCCCAGAGGATGATGTTGGGTGGGTGGTGTGAGTAGGATCCTGTCCTGGCATGATCCTGATGATGTTCCCTGCACATCCCACCAAAAATTGCAGGCCCCACGAATCACTGACAGCAGACCCCTTTGGCTGATCAATACGGTGCCAATGCCCATGACCAACCATATGCAGGAGAATTCCTTGGGCCAGGAGGAACAAAGAACACAGGAAAGTACTTGAAGATTCAGGACAACCTCAGCCCACTTCCCTGAAGCCTCAACATTTGAACAGACTCAGCTCCAGACCCTCAGCTGATGTCAGGGTGGTCTAAAGGACTTCAAGGATGAAAAGCTCTGACTCTGTTTTGGCTTTCTGTGAAGAGAGCAATGAGGACCTCAGGGCATCACCCACACAACCTGCACATGGCCAAGAAGGAAAGCAGGAAAACTCCACCTGTGGGGCTTAAACCCAGCCTTAAAGCTCTTTCCTTCCCGGTTTTGGAGCTGGTGGTCGGGAAGGGAGAAGGTTAGGGTGAGAGCAGCCCCCTGCCCTGAGCGACACTAGAGGGAGCCCCGGGCTCGATTAATTAAGGAGCGAGAATTAACCGAGCGGGGAAAAAAAACACCCCAAACCACCACCACCAAAACATCGGAGCTGAGAGAGGAAGAGAGAATTCATTTGCTGCCTGCTCTGCGTGGCATTTCAAACCGCCTTTATGGCAATCAATTTATTTGGCTACATTAAAAAAGCTTCTTATCTCTCTGCCAGCCAGATGACACTCCATCAAAACGTAGCAAAAGAAATGGCTTTGTGCTCTTTTTTTTCCCTTCCTTTTTGCCGTCTGATTTGGGGCAATTTGGGCTCTAATTGATTTAAACGGCTGTCAGACCTGCTCTCCCCTCTGCCTAGGTATTTACTCTTCACTTTGAAGCGTTTGAGGGAAAGCAGAAGGCATCAATCTGTCTGCAAAATGCCTCTCTTTAAATGCTGGTATTGATTTTCCTTTTTTTTAAGTGCCTCTGGAGGAAAGGAGAAATGTAAGGAATAAATGTTAAGGAGCTTGGTGTTTCTCAGCCTGGTCCAACCATAAGATCATAGCCAGGGAGGCCACAGCAAAGCTGCTCTAGGGAGGTCCTCAGGCCTCATCCAGAGTCTGCCCAATGCAGCAGGACCACAGCCAAGAGGCCACAGATGAGGGTCACAGAGGCCAGGGCCACCTTTGGGTACCAACCAAGCAGCTGCAGAAGGATGTCCTGGTGTTTAGGGTGCCTGTAGGATGCTGCCTTCATACAGAAGAGTCTTCAGAGCCCCCTTGAACCCTAGCCTCAGTTTCCCCCTCACCTTCTCCCCCTGAAGCTTTTTCTGAGTGGTGCAGACCTCTGCCGCAGGTCCAAAGCCTCCTGGGGGCATCGAGGGGTTTTCAGGGGTTGTAGCAGAGTTAAGCAGAGCTTCTGTGGGTGGAGAAAGGGGAAACCAGCCTCCAAACAGGTCTTGGTAGTGTGGTGGGTGGGTTAGAACTGTGTGGTGGATGAACTCAGTCTGGAGAGCGAGCAAAACTGAACCAAAAGGAAGCTCAGCAGAAACGAGGTCATAAAAGCTGCTGTTGGGCTTATTTATTATCATTTTAATGTTATTAGCATCCCATTCAGTGCCTCTTTGGAGAATAAAACACTGGTATTGTGTATTCATCTTGACAGAAACCACCCAACCTTAATAAAAATGAATCACTGAAGGAAAAGAGGGAATCAAACCTTCCTGAAGTTTGAGCTTGTGTTTCCAATTAACTACTCTGATATTGCCAGAGTCTGTAGGAGGTGGAAAGCTAGAAAGTCGCAGAGATGATGGAAAAAAGGCTTCCTGTATCCCACATTTTAGGTGTAAATGCTCCTGTTAATCTAAACCCAGGGCTGCCTGTCTTTATGACTCCACTGCACTCCCATTAGCTCCATCTTCCTGCGGTGTCAGGGGTGCAAATGGATTAGGTGGAAAACTTCCCCCCCCCAAGAGCCACTTTAAAGTGACTTCTAATCTATCCCTTTAGTGGTGTTAATTCGACTGCACAAGAGTGTTTGAAGCACCATTAGGCAGAGAAATGGACCTTCTCTCCTGCTGCTGCCCTTATCCAAATAGCAGCATCCCCCCCCCCCAAAAAAAAAAGGAGTAAAATTAAAATAAAGATATAAAATAATCTGTTTCATACCAGGCCAAGTCTCTGGGGCTCTGGAGAACAGATGAAGGAGAGGTGGGCTTCCTTTTTATGAGGTTTAAACACAGAAAGGATTTAGGCATTGCATTTCTCTATCACTGCCCCCGTGGAGGTCTCCAAGCACCTTGGGAAGCTCCTGGCTCATAGCAGGCAGGAGGAGTTGCAGCAGCTGCTGGAAATGGGGACAAAGACAAGTCTGGGGACAAAGACAAGTCTGGGGACACAGCCAGGGAAAGAAAGGAGCCCACATAACCTGGACTGGTATGCTGCTGGGGTGGGGGTTTGATAGCAGGACAGCCAGGAGGGGTGGAAAGTGAGCTGATGGGAAATCCCAGCATGGCAGGGGTTGGAAGGGACCTCTGGAGATCATCCAGTCCACACCCCTCCTCCCCAGGCTAAAGCTGCCTGGAGCAGCTTGCCCAGGATCATAATGTCCAGCTGGGTTTGGAAGCTCTCCAGAAGAGAAGGCTCCACAACCTCTCTGGGCAGCCTGCTCCAGGCCTCCAGCACCATCACACTAAAGAAGTTTCTCCTCTTGTTCAGAGAGAACCTCCTGGGTTCCACTTTGTGCCCACCGACCCTTGTCCTGTCCCTGGGCACCACTGAGAAGAGTCTGGCTCCAGCCTCTTGCCTGTCAGCCTTTAGCTCTTGATAAACATTGCTCAGCTCCCCTCTGGGGCTGCTCTTCTCCAGGCTCAACAGCCCCAGGGCGCTCAGCCTTTGCTCCTCACAGAGATGCTCCAAGACTCTCAGTATCTTCATAGCTTCCACTGGTCTCTCCCCAGCAATTCTCTGTCTCTCTTGAACTGGGGAGCCCAGAACTGGGTCGAGGCAATCCCAGGCACAAATACAGGCTGGGCAGTGGCTGGCTGGAAAGCAGCCCTGAGGAGAGAGACTTGGGGGGTGCTGGTGGACAAAAAGCTCAACAGGAGCTCTCAATGTGCACTTGCAGCCCGCAAAGCCAATCAGATCCTGGGCTGCAGCAGCAGAAGTGTGGCCAGCAGGTCGAGGGAGGTGATCCTCCCCCTCTACTCAGCCCTGGTGAGACCCCACCTGGAGTACTGCCTCCAGTTCTGGAGCCCCTATTACAAGAGGGATGTGGAGGTGCTGGAAGGTGTCCAGAGAAGGGCCACAAGGATGATCAGAGGGCTGGAGCACCTCTCCTGTGAGGACAGACTGAAGGAGTTGGGGCTGTTCAGTCTGGAGAAGAGAAGGCTCCGAGGTGACCTCATTGTGGCCTTCCAGTATCTGAAGGGGGCTACAGGAAGGCTGGGGAGGGACTTCTCAAGATCTCAGGGAGTGATAGGACTAGGGGGAATGGAATGAAGCTGGAGGTGGGGAGATTCAGGCTAGATGTGAGGAGGAGGTTCTTCACCATGAGAGTGGTGAAACCCTGGAATGGGTTGTCCAGGGAGGTGGTCGAGGCCCCGTCCCTGGGGGTGTTTAAGAGCAGGCTGGATGAGGCTCTGTCCAGCCTGATCTAGTGTGGGGTGTCCCTGCCCATGGCAGGGGGGTTGGAACTAGATGATCCTTGTGGTCCCTTCCAACCCTGAATGAAACTATGAAACTGGCTATTTGCAAACAGAGATAGAACTGGACTCAGGACTCCAGATGTGGCCTCACTAAGGCAGAGCAGAGGGAAGCCCCTACATGTTCTGTGACAGGCTGTGACCACATTGACATGTCTGTCTGGCATCCTCCAAGTGGATTGGAAAGAAGTTTGAATGAGGAGTTCAGGGATGTGGCCTGAGAGTTGTGCATAGAGAGATGTTAGGTTATGGTTGGACTCTCTGATCTTAAGGCCCTTAAGGGTCCCAGGATCACAGAAAAAAATATCTCCACGTTTTCACAGAATCATAGAATCAATAAGGTTGGAAAAGACCTCAAAGAGCATCAAATCCAACCTCTTCCACTACAGGACAGTGCGCCCCAGGAGATCCAAACGGTCCCGGGGTCTGGCAGGTGCAGGAATTACAGCTCGAAAGGAAGGATTGCAAGGTCGTGGGATGCGATTTTTCCTCTGTCCTCCAGGAGAGGGCAATCCCTGGCTGGAGCTGAGCTGAGCTGAGCAAGGCTCTTTAAAAACCAGAGATGCTTGGGAGGATTCTTCTCTTTTGCTGCTCCTTCCAAGTAAAAGCTCAAATTACTGTGATGGAGGAAGGGCTGTAAAACAGGAAACACAGATGGGGGAACTTCTGGGGAGGGTGGGCTTGGGCTAGGTCGTGTTTCTTCACACAGTGGCATTCATTAGAGCAAACTGGCTCTAGAAAAAGGAAAAGGGGGGGGGGGGGGAATCAGAGTTAAAAATAAAGCAGAGTTTCTTTTGAATCAGTCAGAAGTTGCTGCTGCCTGAGCTGATCACAAGGATATCTCACCATTAATCTTTAATTAGTCTCGTGGGGGGATTTATCTTCTTTAATTTGCTTTCTTCTTTAAAACCCAGGCAGAGGGTGCTGGTGGGGCAACCAGATCCACGCACAGCCCTTCTCCCAGCCTCCCCCAAACGCTTGGTTTCCACCCCACACACTGTTTCACTTATCTAATGCACCCTCGTGGCAGCAAACTCACTCTTCACCTGCCCTCCGGAGACAGGCTGGTGAGCAAGACCTTGGCAGAAGTTTGTTCCAAGTTTTATTCCATGTCACTGGGTGACAGATCAAATAGCTCAGCCTCTTCTCTCCGTCTCAGTTCCCCCATCTGCAAAATCAGCATCCTGAAACGTTTTAGCAAGATGCCACATTGCAGAAGCCATGAATTAAAGCTAATTCCCTTCAGATGTCCTCTTTCCTAAGAGGGTGGTGAAGATCCAAGGCAGTGCTTCAGAAGTTGGTTTTCATTATTATTCTGAGAGATGTTCCAGGCATTTTGGGGCAAGCTGCTTTTCAGCATGGCCTCACCTTTGCATTTGGAGGTGCCCAGGAGGGACAGGTGGGGAGAGGAAAAAGAGATCAAAATGCTTCAGAGTTAAGACACGACCCACTCCAGGAGAGCTGCTTCTCATCCCATTGCTTTAGGCTCTCTTCCAACCTTGGTGATTCTGTGTGATTCTGTGGTTTCCCCCACTAATACCAGGAAGAAGGTTTGGAAAACCACCTCCACAAGTATTGGAAGGGAACTGGGAGGGATCCTACCAGATCACCTCATCCAGGTGTGGGTGTGTGGCTCAGAGGAAGAATATCTGGAAAAGAGATTAACCCAAATCTTGTGAAAATAGTCCTTGGACCATGCTGTCTCTTGCTAACTGTTAACTGCAGAAAGAAAGCAAGAAAGAGGAAAAAAAACCCAACACTCAAGCCTGGGAGAAGTGGAATGTGGAGCTTTTTTGGCACAAGCTGAGCAGGAGAAGTTTCCAGAAGGAACAACATGAGTGAGAGGATTATTACGAAAGGCCAGAGTGTCAAATCTGTGCTGGGAGTTGAAAGGAGCCTATAAAATCCACTCACCAGAAATGGAGCCAGAGCAAGGTCTGGAGTTAACTCCTTAAAGTCTACAGAACAGTGATAACCATCAGGAGTGACTTTCTTTCTGCGAGGTGCAGAGAGTCTGGGCAAAGTCCCATCTTAGCCATCACCCAGAAAGCTATAAAGAGGAAAAAGCCAGACCAAGCAGGTTGATGAGTGGTTTATGCAAGGCAATAAATCCAATGCCCAGAGCAGCTCTCTAATTTAAAATTTCCTTTTGGAGCCATTTGGAATGATTCTTTCAACAACAACACAAAAAAGAATGAAAGGAAAGAAGAGAATCAGAACACCAGAATCCATCATTATTCTACCAATAGAATCCTGTGGGCTTAGACCAACAGGATCCAGTAGTGTTTGAACACTATCCTCCAGATACACCTCCTTTTACCACTACCACTATTATTGTCATTCATAGTAAAAGCTATCACACTGCAGTAGCAATGTGAGGCCAAATCCTGCAAACTGATGGCAAAAATAGGACAACAAAAAGAAGCTACAATGGCTTCAAAGCAGTTTTCCCCCACCCTGTTCCGACCCTCTGCAAACTCTGAGGGGTGAAGCCATGCAAGTTACACAGCAATTTTGTCCTCTCCTATATAAATTCAATGAGGTCTTCCAGACAGTTGAAGATTTATTAGTCTGAAGAAGTGAAGGCTAAAGGGAAAACTCAGAGCATTGCCTAAGTAATATGAACAAGTGGGGGCAAGACTGGGGTGTATCATGCTCTTCACTCTCATGGTGGGCAGGACAAGAAATGAGGAGTGTAGATCACGGCCAAGGAGATTTCTTGACACATTGTCAAAGGTTTTGTGTCTGCAAGGAAGAAGAGAGGATGGATTTGGAGCCTAGAGGTGGTGGAGGGTCTCTAACACAGCGTGATGACAAGGCAAAGCTGTGTGAGATCATGTAGGGCAGGCAGAGATTCGGGCTCCAGTCTTGTTCAGAGGGAATGAGATCCATTTTTACACCTCCCACCTCCTGCTTTCCTTGCAGAGTGTCTTTATTGACCTCTGAACTCATAAGCCAGGAGCAGCTGACGAGCAGATTACAGCCCAGCCCCGACCTGTCCCCACTTCCCCTTCTGCTTCTGGCCTTTGGATCCTGACCTTGCTTTCAAAATATGTGAGATGAAACCCAGCTGAAACAAGTCCTGCAGCTCTGGCTCATGCTCACAAATCAGGGAAAACAAGAGAAGCAGCAGGGTCCAGGAGATCATGGAGTGGTGACTTGACTTGAGAGTGATTCCATCCCAGATCTGTGGTGCACAGAGACACTTTGGGAGCGAGGGGGAAGCATGTGGCCAACATTTCCCACAAGATTTTAGGTGCTCCCCCTTCGAGTGGCAGATGCTCAGCCAGAAGAATCGACTCCAGCTTAACACACACCGGAACAAATATTGTGTCTGCAACTCAGAGGGACAGAGCTTGAAGGGGACAATCAAACTGAGATGCTTTGAACAGACAGAAACAAGTGTAACACGGAAGCAAGGGTAAACTAATGAAAGTCAGAATGAATTTATGAGGCACCTTAATGAAACACGTGGACACACAGAAGATGAATCCATGATGTGTAAGCTTTTAAGTCTGCAGTCAGCGTGGAGCTCACATGATTGGGAAGGCCATAAATTTCCCAGCAAATGGACAAGATCATATTTGCACAGAGAGAAACCTTTGCCCAAAGCAAGTGCATGTGTGGTTAGAGAAAGATTCAGGCAGGCCATTTAATGCCAGTTGCACAACTGTCTGGTTCAAAGGCTTGTACTCTGTTCTGTCAAAGGTTGCACCCCTTCAATGGGAACATTTATGGAGCAAAAGTGGAGCAGCTTTGCTCTGCCCAACAGATGGGACTTGTTCCTTTGAGCAGGAAGATCACAGTGGAAATGATAAACAAATCATGTCTGACTCCATACCCACGGTGACAGAACAGAGATCATAAATGTTACTTTTTGCTTAATTACCCAGAAAACACTCAGACAATGCACAGGCTGAAAACAGGACATGGAGCCACTGATCAGAAGCTGTCAGCATTGATCAACCCTGCTGCAGCATCCCCCTGCCCAGATGTAGATCAGAAACTCCACCACACCGAGGCAGGCACGAAACAAATCCTGTACCCAGTGTCAGCAGGGACTGATCCCCCCCAGGACCCCTCCAGCCAAGCCTTGGGCTCAGCCTCAACTTTCCTCCAGCCCCTGGGGGCCACACTTGTAGCACCGTGGAGAGCTCCATGATGCCCCCCTGCCCCCTAGCCCCTGATGGGGTGGGCACAGGGTTAGGGCTTGGGGAACACCTGGGCTGCAATGTATAGACACATGTGTGTTCACACACATAGATACAGGGGAGCATCATCCCATCTGGGCACCCACATCCATGGATTTTCCAGATGGTTTGGATGTGACCATACTGGCTCAGGGTAAAGTTCCACCAATCCCAGCTTGACTGGCCCCTCTCATGAGGTTTGGAACTTAATCCTTTCCAAGCCAATCCTCTGGAAGGAATCCACAGTAAGGGTCTAACCTTCCTCTCTGTGACCAGCAGTGAGCACTGATGATGGTGTGAGCAGCAAGAGCTGTAATGGGTATGAGTCCTCACCAGTCCAGAAGGGTTCTTTCTGCTCTGGGTGTGGTAAGACTATCCTGAAGCCATCCAGATCTTAAATAAATCAGATTATTTGGGCTGGTACTTTGCTCCTCATCCCTGCATTTTATTACTTGTGTGCAGCTGCATGAAGTGACTGCAAGAAGGCAGAAATGTAGTTAATAATTGGAATAATAAGAGGAATAATAATGAAGAAGAAGAGAAATAAGAATAATAAAAAAGGATAAGAATATTAGGAGGGAAAAAAAAAGAGAAAGAGAAAGAAAAAGAGAAAAAAGGAAAATAAAAGGAAAAGGAAACGAGGAAAAGAAGATAAGGAAAAGGAAGTAAGGAACAGGAAAAGGAAAAAAGGAAAAGGAAATAGGAAAAGGAAAAAGAAAAGGGAAAAAGGAAAAGAAAAAAAGGGAAAAATGAAAATAGGGAAAAGAGAAAGGGAAAGAAAAAAAGAAAAAAGGAAAATTAAAATGAAAAAAAAAAATAAATTAAAAGAAAAAGAAAAGGAGAAAAAAGAAAAAGAGAAAGAAAAAGAGAAAGAAAAAGAGAAAGAAAAAGAGAAAGAAAAAGAAAAAGAAAAAGAAAAAGAAAAAGAAAAAGAAAAAGAAAAAGAAAAAGAAAAAGAAAAAGAAAAAGAAAAAGAAAAAGAAAAAGAAAAAGAAAAAGAAAAAGAAAAGGAAAAAGAAAAAGAAAAAGAAAAAGAAAAAGAAAAAGAAAAAGAAAAAGAAAAAGAAAAAGAAAAAGAAAAAGAAAAAGAAAAGGAAAAAGAAAAAGAAAAAGAAAAAGAAAAAAGAAAAAGAAAAAGAAAAAGAAAAAGAAAAAGAAAAAGAAAAAGAAAAAGAAAAAGAAAAAAGAAAAGAAAAAGGAAAAGAAAAAGGAAAATAAAAAGGAAAAGAAAAGAAAAAGAAAAAGGAAAAGGAAAAGAGAAAGGGAAAGGGAAAGGAAAAGGAAAAGGAAAAGGAAAAGGAAAAGGAAAAGGAAAAGGAAAAGGAAAAGGAAAAGGAAAAGGAAAAGGAAAAAGAAGAAAAATAAAAAGAAAAATAAAAAAAAAGAAAAAAAAAAAAAAGAAAAAGGAAAAGGAAAAGGAAAAGAAAAAGGAAAAGGAAAAGAAAAAGGAAAAGAAAAAGGAAAAGAAAAAGGAAAAGGTAAAGAAAAAGGAAAATAAAAAGAAAGAAAAAGGAAAAGGAAAAGGAAAAGGAAAAGGAAAAGGAAAAGGAAAAGGAAAAGGAAAAGGAAAAGGAAAAGGAAAAGAAAAATAAAAAGAAAAATAAAAAGAAAAAGAAAAAGAAAAAGAAAAAGAAAAAGAAAAAGAAAAAGAAAAAGAAAAAGAAGAAAAAAAGAAAACGGAAAAGGAAAATGAAAAACAAAAGGAAAAGGAAAAGAAAAATGAGAAGAAAAAAGAAAACAAAAGAGAAAAAAAAAGATAAAAAGGAAAAAGAAGAACAAAAAGGAAAGGAAAAAGGAAAATAAATAGAAACAGACTAATAATAATAAATAAGAATAAAGATTAAATAATAAGAATAAAGAATAAGAATAAAGATTAAAGAATAAACAATAAGAGTAAAGAATAAAAAGAAGAAATGGAAGAAGAAGAAGAATGAATGAGGACAATAGAATTTCACCCTCCTTTAGCAACATCTAACAAGTAGAGGCAGAGAGAACAACTTCTTCCTGCGGAAGGGGTAAAATCTGGAGGCGAAGCGACAGAATCAGGGCAGCAGAAGGCTGCAGAGTGTTTGTGCTCTCTACAAGCCCAGCAAGTGCCTCTCAAATCCTCAGAACAAGGGAACTGCTGCCAGCCGAGACCCTACCCGAGCAGACCTCCAGTTGCCTGCCCTGTGTTTAAAGCCTTCTTTTCTTACGGCCACGTCTCGAAGGATTACAAATGGTTTTGTCTGAAACCTAAGGGAACAAAAAAGATATCAAATAAAGAGCGGGTTTGCGGCGGGGAATAAATTCCTTTTCTGCTTTATTTTGGTTCATTTTGTTGGCTCGGGTTGGGTTTGGGTTTGGGTTTTTTTTTCCCCTTCCCCGCGGCCGTAATGAGAGCTTCCTGCAAAGCGGAGGCTGAGGGCGATGCAAAGTGGCAACGTGGGCTACTAGAGGCTAAGGAAAATGTAGATCTCCTTTACCTTTCAGCGCTTGTCGGCTCCTTGCTTTTATTCCCTGGGGCTACAGGACCCTCCTTATATCTTCAGTGATAACCTCCGATCGTTATTTAACCGTGGGTATCCAATTAGTTCTCTTTAGCCCTCCAGCGAGCCAAGAAAAACCACAGGGAAAAAAAAATTAACAATACCACGCTTGGTGGTTTAATTAACTTCATCGCGAGGTGTAACTGCGAATAAAGATCATTAATAATTCGCAGCCGAACGAAGTGAATAGAAAACCTCGGGGTCTAGAGGTAGGGAAAGGTTTGTTTCTGCTGCTGGATGAACGAGAGTAGCCGTGGGGGTGAATTAAGGCAAACATTTCGACGGGGTAAGCGGTTCATAAGGGCGCAGATCTTTATACAGAACCCTTTTTAAGGTGGAAAACTGCACTTTGCCAACCCACGAATTGTCTCCAGTGTTGGTATTTTTTAAGCGCCTGCTTATTATTTACTATGTCTGCGTGTAGAAAGAAACCCCGAACCACTCAACGCCACCACCTCCTCCCCCCCACCCCGAAAAAACAACACAAATTGAGAGGCTTTGGCAAAGCTTTTGCCAACTTGAAGTGGCAGTGGGGCCACCAGAGAGGAAGAGCCGCGCAGCGCCTGCTCTGCTCCCGGCTCTGGTGCGCGGATTTGGAGGGTTTGCCATCAAAAATAGAAGGTGAGGGGTTTCTGATTTATCATTTGTTTTTCGGAGAGGGTGAAAATTGTATTTTGTAGAGCTGCCCTTGTCCAAAATTCATTACATTCGGCTTTATCCGTGTTATCATTAATTGAAGGTGGGGAGATAAATTTTTTTTGCCCTGCCTTAATTGGTTTCTTCGGGAGCGGGGAAACAAATTAAATAGGGTAAATTTTGTGCTTCTAAACGTCCGTCACAACAGTCCCCTGGGTGGTTTTGGGGTGCCATCAGGGTGGGTCGCACTCTCCTCTCTGCTGGATGCCCTCCACCCGCTCCAGAGCCCACAGAAATCCTGATTCTTAAGGCAGGAAAATTGCTGCACCCCGAGCTCTTTTCCCATCCTTTCTGTCCGGGTGAGTTTCTCAATCCGCTCCCCCGAGTCTTGTTTTCACTTGTTCCAGGTCTTTCCACCCGCACACGCTGGGTGCGGAGCAGGGACGGGTCCCCCGCTGCCGCCTACCCCTCGGTGGATCTGGCTTTACCTTCGGACCCCTCTCGGTGGGAGGACGAGACCCGGGGTTGGGATTTTTTGGGGGTTATCGGAATATCAATGCCTGACCTGAGCTCCCCTGGGAGATTCCTGGGGTGCTTGGCGCCAGGGGCTAGCTGTTTGGGTGGGTTGGATTGGTTGATGGGTTGGACACGATGATCTTGAAGGTCTCTTCCAACCTGGTTTGGTTTATTCTAATAAAGGTTTTTTATCCGGAGCACCCAGGGGGCTGTACACACGGGGATGGGGTACTGGGTGGGTGGCAGCATTCAATTTATTATCCCAAATCCCTTTCCTTCTCCCTGGTTCCTCTGACGGCGAAGGTCCCTCACGGTTTTTCTTTTCCACGTTTTCCCTGCGTATCCGCGGGAGGTTGGCGGGGGCGGGGAGGAGGCTGGGGGGGGGGGGGGCGGAATTTGTGATCCATCCCGTTGGAAAGCGAAGCACCAGGATTTACTGTAAAACGTCGCGGCAGCTTTTCCCGGAGGGGATTTGAGGGGAGAAAGTCTGAGAATGTCACTTCAGTCGGAGTTTGTCGCCAAAAAAACCCCTGCGCTCTTGTTCGGGGGGGGCGATAAATTTCCCCTCTGGCACGGAGCAAATTGAACCGCGGCAGGGGAGGAGAGAGGGGGAAGCTCAAGGGAAGGGCTCCCTGCTGCACTCCCTTGATTCTCGGCAGCTTTATCCCTGGGGGTCAGATACAGCCCCCCACAAAGATCAACCTCCCCTGGTAACAGGGTTGCCGGGGTGCTGTGAACCGCCCCCCCCGGCCCCCAGGTTAGCCAGCTCCTACGTACACAGGCTCTGTGATGAGGAAGGGATCCTGATTTGTATCAAACAGATTATTGGATTGAATTGTGCTTGCTGAGAGGTGGAAATGGCCAGAAGAATCCTTAATCCATGCAACAATCCTTAAACAGAGCCTGGGAGGGGGGCTCAGGATTTTGGAGTGGACTTGGGGGCTGCACCATGCAGGGGAGTTTGGGGCCTTCTGGTCTCAGCGAAGGGTTGGATGGCAAAGCGAACAAGGGTGAAAAACATTCCAGGTCTTTTCCAGCCAAAATGATTCTATGTGTTTCTATGTAGAATTCTGTGTAGGAATCACCAGAGCATGAGGGCAGAGCGCAGAGAAACTGGTGTCCATGAATTCCCTCAAAGGATTTCAGTACATCACTTCTCATCCCACTTGCATTTGATATTTGCAGGGGGGAAAAAACCCAGCAACAACCAACAAAACAAGAAAGAGGGAGAAAAATAAGGAGAAGTGGTGACTCTCCCTGACTGAGGTGTGTTTCATCTATTTTTTGGCAGGAAACAAAGAGACAGCAGTAAAAAAAACAACCAACCAACCAAAAAACCCTCAACAGATCTGGCTGAGCAAAGATCCTTAATTTCCTACTTAATTTCTCCTTCCATGACAGGGCTGTTCTTGGAAGTGATCAGATAATATGAGTGGAGATGTGAAGCCTCCAAGGAGTTAGAGGCTGAGGCTGACAGATCTCTCTACCCACCAGCTCCGCAGTGCTCGGCACCCGTGATGTAGCTCTGCTCAGGGCAAGGGGCTGCAGGGTGAAAAACCAGGGACACTCCTGTCCTAATTCCTGCAGCAGAGGTGGGAGTGCAGTGCTCTTGCTGTGGAATCTGTGTCTAGGAATTGCATTTATTCAATCAGTCCTGTTCTTTTTGTGGGGTTCTGGTTTGGTCTGTGGTTGTGGTTCAGGCACTGGTGACCTTGTCCCACGTCAGCCTGGTGAGCTAAGAAGAGCCACTGTCAAATTGGCTTTTTCCTCTTGAAGTTTGAGAGGAGAAGGTTTGAGAAAGATGGATTTTGGAGACTGGTTAAAAGGAGAGAGCAGCTTTCCGAGGTGGATGCTCCTCAAGGTTCTTGGTGGCCTGGTTCATTGTGCAGCCAATGACCAAAATGCCTCTTGTTCATCCAACATCTCTTCAGCCCTTTTCTCTACCCTGCTGCCAGCCAGGCTGGAGGACCCCACAGGTCTGCCCAATTTCCTGCTGTTGGCAGATGATCCAGAGGCAGATTTGAGAGGATTTCTTTGCAATTTAGCCCCCAAACAACATCAACCCTTATATAGCAAATTTCCACAGAGATCATGGAGTGATGACTGCATGAGGTGGAGATAAAATTGGAGATGATGATAAAGCCAGAAGTACAACCCAAACCTCTCAAGTCCCAGGGCAGTACCTCAACTGCTGGGCTCTTGAGTCTTCTGAAATACATTTAGTTCCTTTACAGCAGAAGCCATAAAAGAAACACAACCCAAATCTTGGGATTTTTATTTCAAGCACTCAGGCTTGGGCTTTAGATCCCTGCTGAGAACAGGGAGAAGCCCATGGTTATTTTTGTCTTTGAGAAATTCTAGTCCTGAATATTCCCCTTTTGGTCTGAAACTCAAGTGGGGAAGAGCTGCCTTGATCCTGGGAAGCATTTTGATAAGGAACAGACACAGTCAGATTCAAAACCTCCAATTGTTTTCGGGAGGACATTTCCCAATTCAACTGTTTGATGCCTTTGTGGAATTTTCAGATGTGGAACACAAAGGAAGGGTAGTGGCAGTGGTGGGATACAAGAGGCATCAGAAGCCTCCATTGGGTTCCCAGTTCTGCTCCCTCCATATCTCATTGTTCCATGAGTTTGTGTAACCCTAGGATTAGTGGAATGTGCCTGAATGATGGTTGAGCACAGATGTAGGAACAAGGCTGCCAAAAACACTCCAGGAAAGGACATGGGACTGGCAATAAACAGAGCTGCATCAGCAGGAATGGAGGCTATGAGCCCTGGAATCTTGTTCCAGATTTTACATCCTCTACGGATTGATGGTGAGGAGGAACTTGGGAGAGGGACAGGAAACTGGGTGGCTGGTGGCCCAACCCCAACAGCTCAGTGTTAGATTTAGCACCAAAAAGAGCAAGAGGGAAATTAGAGAGAGAAAAAAAGAGATATGAGTGGTTCGATGGTTTGTGTTGGAAAATAATCCCTTCAGTGATTTACAGTGATGAGGCCTTGGTCCAGGGCATGGAAAGCACCATGTGGATGAGTTGGGAGAGCTGGAATTTCCAGGTGCTGGTTGTCCACAATGAAGACAAATTCAGACTGAAGGGGTAAAGCAGAATGAGCAAGACCATAAAGGAAAATGCTCTCACACTTCACCATAAGCTTCCCAGGCTGGGGGACTAACTAACAGGGCCTGGAGAAGAGCTTGTTAGTCCTGATGCTCCCTTTCCCCTCACAACTGGGACTGTGCACAGCTGTAGGGATGAGCTTTGTCCCTTTTTTTCTCCATTTACACTGAGCTGAGTCACTGTGGAGGAAAAATCCATTTGCTAATGAGAACAAAGTGATAAGGCTGAGACCAGAATCTCTCTGGTTGCCAGTGAAAAACACACACTGATTTCCCTGAGGTTCCTCTAAAAGCCTCAGCTGAGGTTCCCAGTCCTGGGGGCCTCGTGAACCCCCTCCTCCCCTGCCAGCAGAGCTGAGGGCAGCAGCCTGCTTGGCTCCAACCATGCCCAGCCCATCTGGGCAGCAAGGCAAATGCCTGGATCTCTGCCCAGGTGCCGTGACCAGGCTTATGGAATCATGGAGTTGGTTTGGTGGGAGAAGCCCTGTAAGATCATTGAGTCCAACCACTTGCTAACTCTGCCAAGGCTGGTGCTAAACCATGTCCCCCCAGCATCACATCTCTGCATCCTTTAGACATCTCCAGGGCAGAAGATTCAACCACCAAAGGTAGTTGGGTTATAGTTGGACTCGATGATCTCAGAGGTCTTTTCCAACCCTCACAATTCAATGGTTCTATAATTCTATGAACAGGGAACCTGTTCCAGTCTTTGAGGACCCTTTCAGTGAAAAAGTTTCTTCTAACATCCAACCTAAACCTCTCCTGGTGCAACCTGAGGCCATTTCCTCTTGTCCTATCACTCCTTACTAGTGAGAAGAGACCCAAGCCCCATCGTGCATTCCCTTGGCAGCACAATGAGCTGCACTTAGGGCTGTGCAGGGTGCACATACACCCCCATCCCCCACCCCCACCAGCCTCAGTCACTTTGCCTTGCTTCTCCTGAAGTGCAGACAGGGCCATGAGGTCTCATAAAGCTTAAGATGTGGGATTTTTGTGTAAACATTTATTTAGATGCCAGTTCTTTGGTCTGCTCAGGATACTCTGTACCTGGGGCACATTTGCTGCTGTGTACAGACCTTCATGTGTCTCTGAAAACCCTCCTGAATTATGGGGGCACTCAGGAGGGAGGGAGTCCAGGGAGAAGAAACAAGGGTCTTTATCAGAGACAGCAACACACATTAACCAGGGATTGCCATAAAAATGCCCCTGACCTTCCTCTGCTTGGGAAAATCCGGTGGCTGAGGAGCTGCAACACTGCAGTGTTTGCTTCCCTCTTTACACAGAAGCACTTTCTCTTTCAACATGTGGGGAGAAAGGTCCCAGAGCTGGGCAAGGAAGGTCTCAGGGCTGGTTGGGTAAGGGAGGTCTCAGGGCTGATTGGGTAAGGAAGGTCTCAGGGCTGGTTGGGTAAGGAAGGTCTCAGAGCTGCCTGGGCAAGGAATGTCCTAGGACTGACTGGGCAGGGAAGATCCTAAGGGTAAGCAAGGAAGGTCCTAAGGGTGAGCAAGGAAGGTCCTAAGGGTGAGCAAGGAAGGTCCCAGGGCTGGGGTAGGGTGGTTAGGGAGCTAGCTGGGCAAGGAAAATCCCAGGGCTGGCAGGGCAAAGAAGATCTGAGAGCTGAGCAAGTGTGCTGCTGTGAAGGGCTGGAGCTGGGAAATTTGTTCCTGTTTGACCTGGAAAAACAGGCTGAAGCTATCTCAGTGCTAAATGTTGGTGGGTGCCTGACTTCTTGGAGAGAGAAATAGGAACAACATCATTGTTTAGGGCCGTCTGTACAAGGATCAGATGCTCTCAGGAAAAGACTCTGAGATCTGGGCTAGGCTGGTGGACTTCAGAAGGAAAAGATCCTTATTTGAGGGTACAGCCAAGAAGTACAGAGGTGCTAAGTACTGTTTGCTAATCTTGGGGGGAGATAGATGGTGGTTGCAAAAAGGGTGAGCCTCCAAATGACAGGAAGCTCACCCCAACCTGCCATGCAATTCAGCAGAGGAATTTTAACAAGAAGCACCTGTCTGTCTCTTCTGGCTCAGCTCTGGCCTTTATGGCTTTACAGACACTGTTAAATGTAGTCAAGCACATCAGTTTACATATTCTTTCTAATGATTAAACTCCCTCTGGCTAGCAGGTTGGGGATGTTTTATTTTTATTTACAGGTGAATGTATTAATGTGGATGAAAAGCTCCAACCTGATATCCATCAGTCAAAACAATAAAACGTGCAGGCTGCTTGGCTGTGCCCTGAACCAGGAACTTGTCCATTCCCAGCCTCCAAACGTTCATGCAGGCTCTGGAGGAATACCTTAGGCCAGCAATGATGAGATGGGGAAGGCATTTGACTTGATGGGGAAGGCGTTTGGACTTGATGGGGAAGGCGTTTGACTTGATGGGGGAGGCATTTGACTTAACAACCCATCCCTGCTTCTGTCTGTGTGACACTGGTAGAAGCATTAGTCCAGCAGATGGTCCCCGTGGGCAGCCCAGTTCAGTGGTTTGCCCTGCTGGAGGACCAGGGATTGCAGTGTGTTTGCCACGGTGCAGCTCAGACTCTCAGGTGAGGAAATGTTTGGAACTAACCAACGTTCTTCTCCAGGGTTAAAAAATGAGCATCCAGCAAAGGAAAAGAAAGAAATGACAAGGAGTTAGGGTTGGAGGTTGTAGCCAGGTGGGGGTTGGTCTCTTCTCCCAGGCAAGCAGCACCAGAACAAGAGGACACAGTCTCAAGCTGCACCAGCAGAAGTTTAGGCTTGAGGTGAGGAGAAAGCTCTTCACAGAGAGAGTTGGACATTGGAATGCGTTGCCCAGGGAGGTGGTGGAGTCACCATCCCTGGAGGTGTTCAAAAAGGGCTTGGATGTGGCACTTGGAGCCATGGTTTAGTAGTCAGGAGGTCTTGGGTGACAGGTTGGACTTGCTGATCTCTGAGGTCTTTTCCAACCTTATTGATTCTATGGTTCTATGAAGGAGGAAGGGAACAAGGGATGGTCACAGCTTGGAAAGCCTCACTACAAAGAGGAGGTCCCAGACCCTGCAGCACATCTGAGGGTGCTGGCTTGAGAATTGTGCCATCCTTGTATTGTTTCAGTTAGAAAAGACCTCCAAGATCCTGAAGTCCAACTGTCAACCCAGCACCACCATGAGTATTAAAACATGACCCAAAATGCCACATCTACACATGTTTTGAACACCTCCAGGGATGGTGACTCCACCATCTCCCTGGGCAGCCTGTTCCAGGGCCTGACCACTCTTGCAGTGGATAAATTCTTCATTATATCCAACCTGAATCTCTCCTGGAGCGGTTTTCCCCCTGGGCACTGACTTGTTGCCTGTGTACTCTGTGTATAGCTGGCTCCTGTGTAGTAGGTCTCAGCATGTCCCAAACCCATCAGGCTCATTTATCCCTCCCAACTTTCCTTTGTCCTGTATTTCTGCATGTCCAAAACTGAGGACCAAATCCTTCTTCACAGAACACGGATTCAGGGAATGGCTTTGGTTGGACAAGACCTTTAAGATTCTGAAGTCCAACATTATTCCACTCTACTAAATCTGAAAGGCAAAATGACTTAAGAAGATGAAAAGCCATTCATTCCCACTCCTTTCCCAACTCTCTGGCTCAGCCTCATCTTCATAAGTCCACAGGGACCATTTCTGGATGCACATATGAAAGAACACAGGAGCAGAGGCTACCTTAGCTACTGCAGGTCACAAATCTCTTGTCCATCTGAAAGACAATGTCTTAACAGGCCACTGCTTGGACAGGTGGAGAGAAGAGACAAGAGAAATCCTCTGCAGGAGAAGGAATCTCAGTGGAAGGAAACAGCAGCTTCATCTGCAGAGGATGTGCAGCATCAGGTTGGGATTTCAGCAGTGTCAAACCAAGGGACAAATAGGAGCAGCCATGACAAGGTGACATCAAACAATGGCTTCTGCTGTGGGAAGGTTTTGCTTCATTCCTTGCAAATGTGCAGGAAACGATGGTCCCAGTCCCCTCTGCACTGAGCTGGAGGGGATTGCTTTGAACTTTCACCAGTGCAAGGGATGCAAAATTCTGCTGCTGCACTTTAGGGATATTGCTATTGATTTACATCAGCCTGGGAGCTGGTGAGAGGGAGGAAAAGAAGAGAAGGAACATCTCAGAGAAGGAGCAGCTCATGCTCATCCTTAGGGCCATGTGTGCTCAGCAAACAAGCTGCACCTCACACAACTCCTGGATTTTTAGTGCAAATTTAGACCTTCTGCCCTAGACTGAAGGTTGGAAGCTCTTGCTCCTACAGCTCCTGAGTTCTGGGTGACACAAGTGTAGGAAAAATGATATTTTACATAATTTGCATGCCCCTCTCTGCCTTTCCTGCTTCATGTGGCAAACTGCCTAAAAAAACAATAAATATGGGAGAAAACCCAAGGATTTTACTTGTTTTTTTCCCCCAGGAAAGCCAGTGTAGTACTTTTGTTCCTGGTGACTGTGTGTGCAGCTGTGGCTGTGTGTGCAGGGACCTGAGCCCTGTGGCTGCTAAAGCAAAAGGGAATTTCTTCTGTACCCCTTCATTAATTTGGGAGGGGGAGGACAGGATGAAAGCAGCTGCTTATTTTAATGAAGACCATTTTTGTTTCAGGAAGAGATTTCTTCCAACTAACCTCCTCCTGATGGGTTTTTCCAAGGGAGAAATGTTTTCCTCCTTTCCTTTGGTCACTGACAGCCCGCTAGGTGATCAGTGACCAGCTCACCAAGCTTGGCTGTTTACACCCACAGCTACCACACAACTTGGAGGACACAACTTTAGAAGCCCCACATCCCACAAGGTGCTTGAAATCTGCCTGGTTTAAACCCGGATTAAGCTCCTGTGCCTCATTCACCTGCTGAAAGCAGCGACTGAAACCTCCCTCCGTGCTGAGACTTCAGCGAGGAAATGAAGCTGTGAATCTAGATTGCTTTTTAATTAATCAATCATTGAGTGCCGTTGAAATGTCCTCATGCAAACACGAAGCCTGCCTCTACTTCCAGCCCTCTCTGGTGTCTTGGTGGGGGCAGCAGATCCAAACCCTGGCGCTCTCTGCTTCCCTTTTCGGAGGCTCGGCGCCGCCGTAAGCGCCGTGCCTGCTTCTTCGGTACAGGCTGGAGTCTGTCCCAGACACTTCCACACCTCATTCCCTTTCACTTTGGATATTCTTGCCTCTACCTGGATTTCGGCTTGCAGACCCCAAGCGGGGTCCTCGTGGTTGTGTGAGGATGAGTTGGAGACGGAGGTGAAATATAATAAACCAAATTCCTTTGAGACTCTGAGAAATAGTCCCTGGAAAGCGTCTCAGGTGGGATCTGGGTTTCTTTGGGCCATCACACACGTGCCGAGTGTCCTGTCCCTCAGCGCCCTAACCCCTTTTTGCATTGGAAATTCAGGGCACGAAGTTTATGGTGTTTTGGGGTCCCCCCCCCCTTTAATTTGCTTCCTTTTGTTGCTTTCTGCAGCTGAAGAGAATCACCGGCAGGAGTTTTCTTTCCCTTCTCCGTGGTGTCATGATAACAGACACATTGATTCCCAACTACTTTTTTCCTCCCCCAGGTAACACTTTTCCTGTGGTCATCCTGCAGGGAGGTTTCCTTCCTTGCTGATCAAAATTAAAACCGAGTAGGTGTATCCTCAGGGGGGGAAAAAAATCATGAGTGAAACAACCAAACAAATCAACCCCAAACCACAAAAAAAGAACCCCACAAAACATCACTACAGGTGCTGTAAAAATTAAGCAGGCTGCAAATTATCGAAGGGGGACAGGAAACACTTGAAGGTGAGCTTGGGTGCAGGTAAAATTGTGCTGTAAAAGCGATGCTGTGATTCAGGGATTTTATTCCCTCCCCGTCCTGCCGTAGCCCATCCCTTGGGCCACAGCCGCTCCCCTGGCTCGGAGAGAGCAAATATTTGTGGGACTGAACAAATCGGGGTTTCCCCCCCTCGTTTCTCTGTTAGAATCTGTTGGGGGCGGGGGTGGG
>NW_027142452.1:504872-607739 GCF_026170545.1 Melanerpes formicivorus
CACCACTGGAGGTGTTTAAAAAGAGACTGGATGAGGCACTTGGTGCCAGGGTTTAGTTGATGAGATGGTGTTGGGTGAGAGGTTGGACTCGATGATCTCAAAGGTCTTTTCCAACCTGACTGATTCTGCACTCTGTATTCTGTGCTTTGAATTAAAAGGATTCGATAGGGAACAACTGGACAGTGGAACCTCCCTCTGCAGCAGGTTTGACAAAATTGCTTCTGTTAAGAATCTCAGCAAACCAACAACAGGTTTCTAACACAATCATAGAGCGACAGAACGGCTCAGGTTGGATGGAACCTCACAGATCATCTACTTCAACCTCCCTGCCATGGGCAGGGACACCTCTCAACTAGAGCAAGTTGTTCAAGACCTCATCCAGCTTGGCCTTGAACATGCCCAGGAAGGAGGCATCCCATCCACAGCCTCTCTGGGCAGCCTATTGCAGACTCTCACCACCCTTACTGAAGAACTTCTTCTTAAGCTTCAGTCTAACCCTGCTTTCCCTCAGCTTCAAACCTTTCCCTCTTGTCCTGTCTCTAGACACTCTCAGGAAAAGTCCCTCTGCAGCCTTTCTGTAGGATCCCTTCAGCTATTGGAAAGCAGCTCTAAGGTCCCCCTGGAGTCTTTTCTTCTCTCCACCCTGAACAACCCCCAGATCCTTCAGCCTATCCTCATAGCAGAGGTGCCCCAGCCCTTGGATCATCTTTATGGCATTCCTCTAGACTCACTCCAGGAGTTCTCTGTCCTCCTTACGATGGGGACACCAGAATTCCACAGGTGAAGTGCGAAGTTTGAGCGGTGAACACTGAACACTTAACAGCAGCAGGCTCTGGACACAAGGGTGAAGATCAGGCAGAGCAAGGCACTCTGGATTATATTATTCTGTTGGGAGAGGAAATCTAAACTGACAGCCTCAAATCCTTCTCTTGTGCAGGCAGATGTGGTGAGTGCTTTGGATGTGGACAGTGCCTCTCCTTAGCTAAAGAGCTAGTAAAAAGGAAGGAAAAGGAGGTGTACTTTCTGAAATTGAGCTTGAAAAGGAAACCTTACCCAATGGAACAGTCTGTCAGAGGCATCAGGTGGTTTTTTGCCTCTAATCAGATGAAAACAAGGCCAAGGAAGGGCATACCTGTGAGGAGCTTAGGGTTAAGTGCAAAATGAATGACCCTCGATGGAGCAATGCAAACAGCCAGCCCTGCCCTCTTCCACTCTTCACTCTTCATGAGCCTAGGAGTACACATTAATGTATTCATTTTTTACACTCTTTACAGTCTTGTGAAGGGTAATAAATGCACAGGTTTGGTTATCTTGCCTCCTAAACAGACAATTTTCCAAGCTGTGCTGCAAGCACTCCACTGTTCAGCTCCAGTTCAGCGCAGGGAACTTGTTTCCCTCACTGGCTGTGTTCCACAGAGTAGATCAAGGCCTCCAAACCCCAATCCAGTGGAAACACTGCAGAACAGGGAGATGCTTTGGAAGCTGACTGGAACCACACAGTGAAGGAAAGCAGACCCTTCCTCAACAGCTCGTGGCACCCCTCAGTTCTGTCAGACCTCGTCTAGGGATTCCTGAGCTGCTTGCAAACAGATCCTGAAAATCCTCTGCCTGGCAGGAGCTTTGTCCTGTGCTGTCTCCAGGAACGTCAGGATGGGTCAAAGTGAAGGCAGCAGAAGCTTAGCATCTTCCTTGTCAAGGTTTTCCCTTCTGTTGAGTCAATACATCACTTCTGAGACAGTGCTCATATCCTGAAGGCTGCTGAGTAACCATCTTGCACACAGAGCAAGCATAGCAGTGTTCTATCCTTCACTCCTAAATCATCCTAACGTTCATGTCAGGAAGTTTTTGCTGTCTTGATGCTTTGCCTTAACTTCTCCAAAGAGTGAGGACACAATGCCGAGTCAGAGGGGGGAAAATCAGCCACTGAGTAACTCACAGCTCCCTACTAAAGTGTGAAGTCAAACCTAGAGGGAAACAAGTAAGTAACACACTTGGGTTGAAATGAACAGCCTCAAGCTGGTCACAGTATCACAGTGTGGTAGGAGTTGGAAGAGACTTCTGGAGATTATCAAGTCCAATCCCCCTGCCAAGGTCACACAGGAACACATCCAGGTGGGGTTTGAATGTCTTCAGAGATGGAGACTCCAGCACCTCTCTGGGCAGCCTGCTCCAGGGCTCCATCACCCTTAAATTAAAGAACTTCCTCCTCATCTTCTTATCATCAAGTTTGTGCCCATTACCCCTTGTCCTGTGACTGGTCACCACTGAAAGAAAGCCTAGTCCCATCCTCCTGCCACCCACCCTTTAAGCACTGATCATCATGGATGAGATCCCCACCTTGGTCTTCTCTTTTTCCAGACTAAAAAGCCCCAATTCTCTCACTTTTTCCTCATACAAGAGATGTTTTAGTCCCCTCAGCATCTTTATAGCTCTATCCAGTGTGTACTGGGATACCAATTCAATATCTGCTGGGAGTAGAAAAGAAAGAACTGGCATTAACTTGCTGTGCCCTGAGAATCCCTTTCCATTGCAGGTAATGGACAGCTCTGTCTGCAACGACCTGCAGTGGCGCTGGCCACAGCCAAGAGGATTCCAGCAGGCAGGGAATGCTCCCTGCATGGCTCCAGGAGCACAAACCCTCTTTTCTCACCGATTTGGTGTAGTCGATCCCCCTCTGCCGGCCACCCACCCACCCGCCAGCTTCAGAAGCCTGCACAGAGCCAAACCAGTCCCAAAGAGGGGGTAAGAAAGAGGCTGAATGCAGCGGAGGCAGGCTGGAAAACAAAGGAGTGGTTAATAAACGAGCATGGTACAGGATGAAGGAGAGACTTTTCTCAGGGTCCTCAAGCAACTGGGGCTTGGATTTATGATCCAAGATAGTGTCAAATGGTGTACTGCAGAGTGAGCACTGGTGTGACTGGAGGAGCAGATGGGGATAGTTATGTTTCATAACAGCATGTGCAGTTATCCATATTTTAATATGAACATCTGCTACAGGCAGCCACATCTGGCTGGTATCAGCACCGTGCTCCTGCAGGCAGTCAGGAAAAGTGAGCAGCCTCCTGGAAAAGGGTAAAAGCAGTGGAAATTTGGACAGCAAACACAAATGTAGCAGAGCTGGTGTTTTCCTGCCCTAATGTGCTGCCATTCAGTGAGACCTGGCCGGGCTGAAGAGCTGGGGAGAGGAACCTTGTGAAGTTCAACCAGGGCAAGTGTAAGGTCCTGCAGCTGGGAATGAATAACCCCCTGCACCAGTGCAGGTGAGGGGTGACCTGCTGGCAAGCAGCTCCATGGAAAAGGACCTGGGAGTGCTGGTGGACAAGAAGTTAATCACAAGCTAGCAATGTGCCCTCGAGGCCAAGAAGGTCAATGGTCTCCTGGAGTGCACAAAGAACAGTGTGTCCTGCAGATCAAAGGAGGTTCTCCTCCCCCTCTATTCTGCCCTGGTGAGGCCACATCTGGAGTCCTGGGTCCAGTTATGGGCTCTTCAGTTCAAGAGTGACAGGGAACTACTGGAGAGAGAGTCCAAGAGAGATGCTGAGGAGATTGGAACATCTCTGTGAGGAGGAAAGGCTGAGAGACCTTGGGATGGTTAGCCTGCAGAACAAGAGGTAACAAGAGACAGAACGAGAGGCAATGGCCTCAAGTTGCCCCAGGGGAAGTTTGGGCTGGACAATTTAATCCCCAAAAGTGTTGTTAAGCCCTGGAACAGGCTGTGGATCTCCCATCCCTGGAGGGATTTAAAGGCTGTGGAGATGTGGTGCTGAGGGACAGGGTCTAGTGGTGACCAGGCTGCGTCAGGTTAACGTTTGGAGACGATGACCTGAAAGATCTTTCCCAACCTTCATGATTCTATCTACCTGCTCCTGTCAGGCACACGAAGATGAGAAGGAAAGGTAAACACTACCCCCTCTGGGAGCAGCTCAGAAATGTTCTCTCCCTTTTACCCCTTCCCACCAGTGCCTTTTTCCCTGGCAGAATTAACTCTGTTCTTGTTAATGGAATAATTTGTCAGATGCATGCATACATTATCCCATAAATGAATGAACAAGATGCAGGGTTAGAAAGGTATTAGCCTCCTCCCTTCTTCTCTACATGATCCTGGTCACACTGCATAATGTACAAAGCATCTTAATTAAGCACAGAAGATTTAATGGCACTAAATATGATCAGCCCTATACTGATCCCATTACTCTAAAGAACCCAATAAATGAGGCTCAACAGTTTCAATTTCACTTCACTGCAATCTCATCAGCATTCCAATTCCATCACTTCTGAGAAATCAGCAGTTTCAATGGAAGATAACCCTCTTTCTCAGTCAGGCCCCATTCTACAACCACTTATTAGCAGAGCTAATTCCGTGCTGGAATGACCCAGAACTGCACACCAGAACCTTTCCCAACCAGCAGTCTAAGCCATGACTTCTTTTCATAAAATAAAGTAAAATATCTTAGTATTTAGGACTCTTTTTTTCCCCCCCTTCCCTTCCCTTCCAAGATTTCTTTTTCTTATAACTTTTGTTAATGTTTTTCTTTTCATTGATTTACAGAATGGTTTGGGTTGGAAGGGACCTTGAAGATCATCTAATTCCAATCCTCCTCTAGGGAAGGGGCATCCACAACCTTCCTGGGCAACCTGTTCCAGTGGCTCCCTACCCTCACTGGGAAGAATTTCTTCCTCATCTCCAATCTCAATCTCCTCTCTTCCAGATCAAAGCCATTGCCTCTCTTTCTGGCACTCCCAGCCCTTGTCAAAAGTCCCTCCCCAGTTCTCCTGTACCTTCAGGTACTGGAAGGCTGCTCTAAGGTCACCTTGGAGCCTTCTCTCCTCCAGGCTAGGCAGCCCCAGCTCTCCCAGCCTGTCCTCACTGGGGAAGTTCTGCAGCCCTCTGATCACCTTCATGGCCTCCTCTGAACTCTTTCCAACAGTTCCATGCCCTCCTCGTGCTGGGGGCACCAGAACTGGATGCAGTGCTCCAACTGGAGTCTCAGCAGAGCAGAGGTGCAGGATCACTTCCTGCTTCCTGCTGCTTCCCCTTGACGAGGGATAAAGTTTTCCTTGATCAATTTATCTCTCCCGACTGCCCTGAATTCTCGTCAAGGTGATCCTACCTCAACATCTTAGAGGTCATTTCCAAAGAGGAGTTTGCAGAGCAGCATGCAAAGCAGACATTTTTCCTTTTGACAGCCCTGAATTCTTCTGACAGTGACGAATCTGAATGACCAGTGGATGCTATTTATGGCTGGCTGACCACATCAAGGCAAGGCTAAAGCAGACATTAAACCAGCAGCTCAGTGTCGAAGCAGCAATCTTGAAACATGCAATGGAAGGATTACCCTTGAGATGCAGAGCTGGCAGATCAGATGCTGTCCAGGCTTTGATGGCCTCCTGAAATGTGGTGATGAAGTTGCTCCTGCCCTGGCAGCCAGAGTCCAGCTTACAGTTATAAGTCTTGTGTTTGGCTGGTGTGCTTATCAGCCTACAAAGTGTCATAGGAGTTGAGCTGCTGGAGGGTAGAGAGGCTCTGCAGAGGGACCTTGACAGGCTGGACAGAGGGGCAGAGGCCAAGGGCAGGAGATTGAACACATCCAAGTGCCAGGTGCTGCACATTGGCCACATTGGCCATGCAGTGCTACAGGCTGGGGACAGAGTGGCTGAGAGCAGCCAGGCAGAGAGGGACCTGGGGGTGCTGGTCGATGGCAGGCTGAACATGAGCCTGCAGTGTGCCCAGGCAGCCAAGAGGGCCAATGGCATCCTGGCCTGCATCAGGAACAGTGTGGCCAGCAGGAGCAGGGAGCTCATTCTGCCCCTGGACACTGCACTGGTTAGGCCACACCTCGAGTACTGTGTCCAGTTCTGGGCCCCTCAGTTTAGGAAGGAGGTTGACTTGCTGGAACGAGTCCAGAGAAGAGCAACAAAGTTGGTGAGGGGCTTGGAACACAGCCCTGTGAGGAGAGACTGAGGGAGCTGGGGTTGCTCAGCCTGGAGAAGAGGAGACTCAGGGGTGACCTTATCACTCTCTGCAACTACCTGAAGGGAGGTTGTAGACAGGCAGAGGTTGGTCTCTTCTCCCAGGCAGCCAGTACCAGAACAAGAGGACACAGTCTCAGGCTGCACCAGGGGAGGTTCAGGTTGGATGTTAGGAAGAAGTTCTACACAGAGAGAGTGATTGCCCATTGGAATGGGCTGCCCAAGGAGGTGGTGGAGTCGCTGTCATTGGAGGTGTTCAGGAGGAGACTTGCTGGGGTGTTTGGTGCCATGGGTTAGCTGTTTGGGTGGGTTGGATTGGTTGCTGGGTTGGACACGATGATCTTGAAGGTCTCTTCCAACCTGGTTTGGTTTATTCTAATAAAGGTTTATTCTAAACAGCTATGAGGAGGGATGGGGAACAGAGGGACACCATTGATGCCTCCATCTCTGCTGCTCCCCCACAGCCAGGCCTGCCTTCAGACCCCCGTGCCCCATCGCAGAGCGGAAGCAGTTTACAGGGCATGAAGGTTTGTGATTTCAAACTCTCTGTCTGGACTCGGAGGGAGATGTAGAACCACTGTTCAATTAGACCCTGGCAATCAATCAAGGTGGATTGCTTTGGCTCACTCTGGATGTATTATTTACAAACTGCCTGCTTTAGATAATAATCCAGGCAATTAGTCATGAATTACTCCCAACAAATCAACAATTTCCGACTGTTTCAGAAGCTTCATTGCTAGCCCTGCAACAACTGCTGGAACAAACAGTTCCATTGATATTTCTGATGAGTGGTGAAGGAAAAAAAAACCCCAAACAACAAAAAAAACAACAAACCCAGAGGTTCCTGGAATAGAACTCTGAATAATGCTTTATTTGGATTGGGAACAGAGCCATTTACAGTGCTTCTTCGTGTTCTCCTCTCGAGGCACGAGTCCAGCAAATCCTGGCAAGGGCTCACAAACGTATTAAGTTTTGACTTCTTGCCTAACTTCAGTCATTGTGAGAGAAATATGTACAACCATCACAGGCCAGTACTTTAGCAAGATTAAACATCAGGGAGAGAGCACATACTCGCAAAGAGCAAGTGTTAGAACAACAGGGGACGCCGGGGCCAATAAATACTCCGGCTAATGACTGGTAGCACATGCCTCAAGTCAGCTGCATCAGTGTGGGAACGCTGGGACAGGCTGCCAAACTTTGCGCAAAACAAGACGCGGGGACAATCGAGCCCTTTGATTTCTCACAAGCCAAGCGATATGTGAAAATAATTCCCCGACCCCTGCGCCAATGTAAATTTACTCCTCCTCCTCCAGGAATCGGCTGCACCGCAATTATTTTGGCCTCCCCCCGTTGAAAGAGAGGGCGAGAGACGCTCTCGCGGCGCTCCAGCCCGGCGCCAGGAGCAGGCTGCAGGACCCAGTGAGAGCCAGCTGCGGCCACAGCGCAACTGTCGAGGCACTTTCCCCCAGGTTTCACCCCTGCGCTCGTCACACAGGGTTCCGCATTAGTTCAGCGCCCGCGGGAGCCTTGCCAGGCAGGAACTACATGCCAGAAGCATCCTGACACAGACACAGAGCCGCCCCCCCCCCATTTCCCGGACCCCCTTCAGCAGGCCCGGGGGAGCCTACACCGAGACACCCAGACACCGAGACACCGAGACACCGGCACGGCCTCCGAGGGGCTGATGAGTAGAACCACGCATATCCAGCCCCACGGAGCCGCTGGGCTAGGGCTACGGAGGACAGAGACGACCCCTGCCCTTTCCTACCTTCTGATTGGGCAAAACGCTCTGCATAACCCCACTTTTGCCCCGCCCCTTCAGTGACATCTCGCCTCTCCATTGGTCCAAGGGGCTAAGGTGGTTTCTGATTGGATAAAAATAATGAGGGAGGGGGAGAAGAGGCGTTGTCACGGCAACAAGAAGACGCGCTCGCATCAAGGTCCCCCCCCCGGGTTGCTCTGGTCTTGCGCACGCGCATTTCAGCGCCCCTCTTCCCCGCCCAGAAGCCAACGGCCGCTACCGGCCCCGCCTGATCGAGGGAGGAGGGGCTTTGTTAGAATAGACCACAGCCAATCACAGCTGTGAGCAAGGGGTTGATTTGCATATTCGCGCAGGGGGTTCTGGGAGGCGCTGCCCCTGGATGGGCTATGTTGGGGCGGCAGGGGAAGAGGAAGGATTCTCCTGGAGGGATTTGAATGTTCTGCTCATGGCTGGGCGGGATCCGGACCCCAGAGCCATGAACCTCGTGGGGAGGGCTGGCAGAGGAGGGCCCTGCCCTTGGGCTGCTGTGGGATGCCAGGTGATGGAATGAAGCCCTTGCCAGAGCCCAGTGTTGAACCCTGAACAGCAGTGAGCATCATCCATCACCCATCAAGAGTTTGCTGCCCGGGAGGCAGCAAACCTGGTGGTGCAACCCTCTGCAGCTGCTTGGATTTCAGGGCTTGGTTTTAAACCAGAAGTTTTGAAACCAAAATTTCTCAGGCATTAATCTGCACTGACTCTGGTGCTGCCCTGACTCTGGACTTTAATGCACAGACCTCAGAGCAGCCTCATCCTAAATCAGCACCAAAACATCCTGAATAAACACTAGTGATACAAAGCTACCAGATTGGAGAAGCTGGTAACGAGAGCCCTGAGGTCTGCGGCGGCTTGCTGGCACAACGAGCAGCACCATTTACATCCAGGGCTTGCCACAGTTGTACCAATTCAGTTCCCTGCTGCCATGGAAACAGACTGAGGTGGCCAAAAATGGAGCAGGTTGTTCTAAACTAATTGTCCAACACACACACACACACAGAGAAAGCTTGGATTCCCTTTTTTTTGGCTGATCCTGATGCCTTTTAAACCAACCTGCTCCCATTTCCATGGCAGCCAGCAGCAGATTTACTAGAATTCATTTTCAGTTTTACAATCCTGATTATCTGTCATAAGATGAAGAATTTCTGGCCCCCCCCAGCCCCCCCCCAACATTTCCTGATAGAATTAAAGAGCCAGTGAGCTCCTTCAGATTTATTTGAGCAATCTGTGGCATACTCAATAGGATGCATTCAAGTGATGTATAGGTACATATAACTTTTACATTAAAGCAGCTTGGTTCTCCTCTTCTGCTGCTTGTAAACACGAGGCTTGGAGCATTTACTGGGACTAAAGGATTTTTGTCTTGTTCAGGGTCCTGCAGTGTTGCATCTGGTTGAGCTTTGGTCTCTCTTTAGGCCATGCAGGGTGCAGTGCAAGAATCTCACGTTTAGGGTTTGTCTTGGGTTTGATTTCATAGAATAGAATCACACAATCAGCCAGGTTGGAAAAGACCTCAGAGATCATCAAGTCCAACCTCTCACCCAACACCATCTAATCAACTAAACCAGGGCACCAAGTGCCTCATCCAGGCTCTTTTTAAGCACCTCCAGTGACGGTGACTCCACCACCTCCCTGGGCAGCACATTCCCATGGCCAATCTCTCTTTCTGGGAAGAACTTCCTCCTCACCTCAAGCCTAAACTTCCCCTGGCACAGCTTGAGACTGTGTCCTCTTGTTCTGGTGGTGGTTGCCTGGGAAACCAACCCCCACCTGTCTACAACCTCCCTTCAGGCAGTTGGAGAGAGCAAGAAGGTCTCCCCTGAGCCTCCTCTTCTGCAGGCTAAACAACCCCAACTCCCTCAGCCTCTCCTCTCATAGGGCTTGTGCTGGATTTAGTGTCTCTTTCAAAGTTAATATCCCTTCCAGGGATCTCAGGTTTAGGGTTTGTCTTAGAGGGCTGTGCTGAGAAATATGAGTTAATATGTCTTTCAAAGTTACTGTTCCTTCCAAAGCAGGTGTTAAGGATTGTAACTCTGAATATTCTGACAGCATTTCTTCATTGGAGAGCAGAGGGACGTTCAGGAAGGTAGCTTGCAAGGGAGTTTGTGTCCCTGGTTTTCCTGCTTTCAAAGAATCATAGAATTGCTTGGCTTGGAAAAGACCTCTGAGATCATTGAGGCCAACAATCAACCCAGCACACCACCATGGCCGCCAAACAACATCCCCAAGTACCATGGCCACGCATTTCTTGCCCAAGGATGGTGACTCCACCACCTCCCTGGGCAGCCTGTTCCAGTGCCTGAGCACTCTTGCAGGAAAGTATCTGAAGGGGGTCTACAGGAAGGCTGGGGAAGGACTTCTCAGGATCTCAGGTAGTGATAGGACTAGGGGGAATGGAATGAAGCTGGAGGTGGGGAGATTCAGGCTAGATGTGAGGAGGAGGTTCTTCACCATGAGAGTGGTGAGACCCTGGAATATGTTGTCCAGGGAGGTGGTCGAGGCCCCGTCCCTGGGGGTGTTTAAGCCCAGGCTGGATGAGGCTCTGTCCAGCCTGATCTAGTGTGGGGTGTCCCTGCCCATGGCAGGGGGGTTGGAACTGGATGATCCTTGTGGTCCCTTCCAACCCTGAATGAAACTATGAAAGAAATTGTTCCTAGTCTCCAACCAAAGAGTTTTTTTCCCCCCCCTAATCTCCAATCTAAACCTCTCATGCTGCAACTTGAGGCCATTTCCTCTCGTTCTATAACCTGGTGCTAGGGAGAAGAGACTGACCCCCCCCCCACCTCACTCCAAGCTCCTTTCAGGTAGTTGTAGAGGGCCCTTCATTACAAACCCTAACTCTAACGTCTCAAAACACATTCTCTAGCTGTAATTCTGAAGGGACAGAAGACATCTCATGGAGATGATCTTAGGTGAACAGCAAAGGAACTTCCTGAAGGTGTCAAAACCCCCAACCCTCAGCTGCCAGGAATAATACCGAAGTCCCCTGGTTCACATAAGGGAGAGCCTCCTTTCCAAACCTTTCCCACATTTTGGCTCCTAACAATAGCCCTCTTTAAGGAAGGATTGTCAGGTCTAATGAGCCCATTAAGGCAAGCGTGGGTTCATCTATACTGCTGCAACCAAGTCATAACTCTTAGGAATTAAAAATCCATATGGCTCTCTCAAGCTGTACCACAGAACACGTGCAGCAGCTGCTTCTCAGAAGGAGCCTTACAGCTTTTAGTCCAAAGAGGCATTAACTCCACTTAGGGTTCATGAAACTTGTTATTAAATAGAGCCTTATTCCGAAGGAGGACCTTATCATTAAACAGAAACAGATCCAGCGTGCAAAAAGAGATGTTCAGAGTCTTCAGGCTGGCTGTCGCGGGTTTGTCTTTTTCATTGTCACTGTTTGCTTCCCCCTTGCAGTTGGAGGCTGTAATCGTGCCCAGGGCCCCCAGAGGAATACACATTATAACAGCACATGCAATATTCCAGGCTCATCCTGTTACTGGGGAAAGGGAAGCAGGCAGGGGATGAGAGGTACAGATGTAAGTGCCTCAGGGCTTGAGTTATCAGCTCGCTCTCCAAGCAGCTGCTCCCACCGGCGAATCTCTCATGGATCACTAGAGGAGAAGTACAGCCTGATGAACCCCACCAGGTTGGCTTTTTTTTTTCTCCTTCAGGCTGGGAAAAGCATTGGGAAGGGTTAAAAACTCCCTGGAGTCTGAAGGGCATCAATCCCTTTTGGCAGCCATCCATTTTTAATCCATCCTGCCTCACTCCTTGTGAGGCTGTTCAGCTTTTCTCCAAATGAATGTTAAAGCTGGAGAGGGAAAAGGCAGGGGTGGGGTGGGGTGGGGATTATGCCACAAATTTTCTGAGCTACTTTGGCCAGATTCCTTCGTGTGTGTGCAAATGTTTCCCTGGCTGTAACCTAGGGGTGACATTTAATTAGAGCATGTCTCTAAGGCTGACTTCTTCAGAGCTTGCCATCTGAAAGGAGCTCTATTTAACATCATTAATTTAGGACTGAAGTTGCTGATGGGTTTTGCTAGATTTTTAGACTCCCACTGCCAGACATGAAACTGTTGGAGGGAGGCCAGGGGAGGCCACAAAGATGATCCAAGGGCTGGAGCAGCTCTGCTATGAGGATAGACTGAAGGAGCTGGGATTGTTCAGCCTGGAGAGAAGACTCTGAGGGGATCTTAGAGCTGCCTTCCAATACGTGAAGGGAAACTACAGGAAGGCTGCAGAGGGACTTTTCCTGAGGGTGTCTAGAGACAGGACAAGGGGGAATGGTTTGAAGCTGAGGGTTAGAATCAATCTTAGGAAGAAGTTCTTCAGTATGTCCCTGGAGATGTTTAAGCCCAGGCTGGATGAGGCTCTGGCCAACCTGATCTAGCGTGGGGTGTCCCTGCCCATGGCAGGGGGGTTGGAACTAGATGATCCTTGTGGTCCCTTCCAACCCTGACTGATACTATGATACTATGAGGGTGGTGAGACTCTGGAGCAGGCTGTGCATGGTGGGGAGGTTGGAGTAGATGATCTTTAAGGTCCCTTCCAACCTAAGCCAAATTCATCTTGAAAAGGGAAATCACCTTTGCAAGAGGTCACAGATTCATAAAATGGTTTGGGTTGGAAGGGAGCTTAAAGATCATCCAGTTCCAACCCCCTTGCCATAAGCAGGGACACCTTCCACTAGACAGGGTTGCTCAAGGCATTGTCCAACCTGGCCTTGAACACTTCCAGGGAGGGGGCATCCCCAGATGGTCTGTGCAGTACCCCTGCACTTGCTCTCCCACTTAAAATGTGATCAGACCCTACCAAACCCCTCTCCTTGCTGAGATTTACTGCTTCACAGCCCAGCGGAGCGCGCTGTAAACCACAACACATCCGTCTTTATTCCACAAGCATCCCTGCTTCTGTTGTTCCCCTCTCTGCTCCCCCTGGATGCATAACCCTTTCCCCTCTCCGTTCTGAATAGACCAGGTGACTCCAAAACTGGCCACCCAGCAGATGCTTCCGCAGTGCCAACTGTTCTGAGTCCCCGCTACCCCATCTCCAGCCTCTTATTTCCCTCCCTCCCCCTCCCTGCTTCCTTTCCCCCACCTCATGTCCTCCCAGTCTCGGCTGCCTGGCACATGCTGCAAGCCGCAGTCCCACCGGAGTGATATTGTGATGGAAATGAGGGAGGGGATGCAGGCAGAACTGCACAGATTTACAGCACTCTGAGGGTTTCCATTAAAATCCTTGACAACTCGTTATTTATGAGGAGACCCAACAGCTCTTCTAATATCCAGGGCTTAGACCCCCATTCACTTCAATAATGCTGCCTTGGAATAAATGAGGCAGAGGATGGAAACCAGTTCTGTTAGTATAATGGAGGAGGCTAATAGCTGCTTAGAGGAAAAACAACTGATGTAATTCTGGGACCCAATCCCTTCAACCAACACAACAATGAAGCTCGGAGCCTTCCGTGCGTTTCATGTGGTGATTTAGTTGGGCACAAAGAGGGTGACAAACAGCAGCATTTGGGTTTCATGCTGTTCTGTACCCACACAGCCCTCTCTGCTTGTACTTGCCCTCTCTGCTTCTGCTGGTGCCCTGGAGATGAGGAAATATTTCTTCACTGAAAGGGTTTATCAAAGATTGGAATGGTCTGCCCGGGGCAGTGGTGGAGTCACCATGCCTGGAGGGGTTTGAATGGTGTGTGGGTCTGGCCCTTAGGGACGTGGTTTAGTGGTGACCTTGCAGTTGGACTGGATGATCCTGAAGGTCTCTTCCAACCAAAGAGAATCTGTGGTGGAGTCACCATCCCCGGAGGCGTTCAAGAGATGTGTGGATGTGGCACTCTGGGACGTGGTTTGATGGCCACGGTGGTGTTAGCTCCATGGTTGGACTTGCCTCAGATGGAGACTGGTGTGGCTTAAATGTAATGCCCATTTTTTCCCCATTCCCTTCTCTGCTCTCATCCTCTTCCCACCATGACATGCCAAACACAGAAGCACCTCCGCTCACCAAGTGACCACAAGGTTGATCCCTCAGACAAAGACTTTGATGGCCAAACCACTCTGAGCCCTCGACGGGGCATTGTGCTGCTGTGAAGAGTTATTGATCTCTTCTGCTGTGTCTTAAAACCAACCCCACAAAGTGATTGCAGAGAATAACCACTCCATCAGCTTTCCTTTTCCTCCTTTGTTCACCTGCACCTTGTCTGTTTACATTCCTTTTGTCAGGAATGCTTTTATTTCCTTTCAGCTTCCCCTGCTCTCCATGGGAGCCTCATTAAGGTGAAGCAGCAGCACTGCCAGATGGACTCTGCTCCATGCCTCTGCCTCACAGAATAGTAGGGGTTGGAAGGGACCTCTGGAGATCATCGAATCCAACCTCCCTGCCAAGGCAGCTTCACCTAGAGAAGGTCACAGAAGAACTCGTCCAGGCAGGTTTTGAGTGTCTCCAGAGATGGAGACTTCACCACCTCTCTGAGCAACCTATTCCAGGGCTCTATCACCCTTAAATTAAAGAAGTTCCTCCCCCTCTTCCAAACCTTAGCACCGTGGGTTTGGAGATTGACAGTGCTGAAGGGCCAAATAGTTCTGCAGGAGAAGAGCAGCCCGAGAGGGGAATCTTCTCAATGCTCAATAGCAGCTAAAGGGTAGGGGGCAAGAGGATGGGGCCAGACATTTCTCAGTGGTGCCCAGCAACAGAATAAGGCAGTGGGCACAAACTGGAATGCAGGAGGTTCCATCTGAACAGGAGGAGAAAATTCTTTGGTGTGAGGAGAATGAAGCCCTGGAGCAGGCTGCCCAGAGAGGTTGTGGAGTCTCCTTTGAAGAGATTCCAACCCCACCTGGCCATTGTGATCCTGGGCAGCCTGCTGTGGGGGCCCTGCTTTAGCAGAGGGGTTGGACTGGATGATCTGGAGAGGTCCCTTCCAGCCATGCTGGGATTTGGGGATTCTGTGATATACTCAAAATAAACTCTGTGTAAAGGAGAGAGAAAGCCCAAGAGAGGATCCAGCTTCTTGGAAAGGGAAGGCAAAGGATCTGACAAAAATGAGGGGAAAGCAGAAGGACCAAGTGAAGAGAGATCTGAGGTTTGCTTGGCTGAGGGAACAGAAAATGCCACACAGCATCAGAGCAGTGATTGCTGCAGGGAAGCAAACTGGGCTGGTTCCTAAGCTGGACTAAAATAACCTCTGGAAGGGTTTAAAAAGAGGTTTGTCCCCCCAAGTGCCACTTCTTCCTTTGAGATATGAATGCCCACGCAGATGCTCCACGAGCTGGGGCATAAATTGTGCCAAACCCTCACTGCCCCTTCTGCAAGCTGATTTCAAGGTCCTTATCCAATCCATAGCAATGCAATATTGGCTCCCATCCAAAGAGTAACTAGCTCTAATTATCAGCCATTTGAGCTACTTCTGTATTAAACCATAAAACTGAGGGAGGGTTGAAGCCTCTCCTGGATTCCAAAGGCCAAATGCAGCTGCAACATAAATAATGCTGGAAATTACAAGCAAAATGAAAAACTTGGGTGAGAAAAATATATGATGCAATTTGTGCTCGGGGGGTAAATTGGTCCCTGGTTAGCCGGGGTAAGGATGGTCTGACCTGCATCAGGCCCAGGGATGTGGCTGGAAGCGCCGGGAGTCTGAGCCTGCGGCGTTATTAACGAAATGAACAAACCTCAAAGAACACTTCCAGAGGCCACCAGCCTCCGGAGATTTATGGCAGTCTGACCCCCTCTGCCGGTCACCCTCTCGCTGCCTGCGTCCCAGGGCTGGCACCGCAACGGAGCCGCTGCTATCCGTGGAAACGATAGGAGGAGGCAAGCGGGAAATGCTTGGGACCTCCCTGCGCTGTCCTGGTGAGGATTTTGCGATAGATCCCCGTGCTGTAAGCAGCAGAGAAGGACTCCAATCAGGCTCCACGCTCCTGGGGGGGGGGGGCTCCGGCGGTGGCCACTCATACCGTGGATGGGAATTGGTTTACTTTTCGTTCTGGGGTAGGTTTTAAACTCCTGTAAAGGTTTTGTTTCATTCTGAGCAGACCCGTTTTGTACCGAGTTATTTTGGGGATAAATTTTACTGGTTGCCTGTATTTAAAAAGCAAAAAATTTTCAGCAAGGCCTTTGACACCGTCCCCCATAGCAAACTGCTGGCCAAGCTGTCAGCCCATGGCTTGGACAGCAGCACTCTGAGCTGGGTTAGGAACTGGCTGGAGGGCCGAGCCCAGAGAGTGGTGGTGAATGGTGCCACAGCCAGCTGGCAGCCAGGCACCAGTGGTGTGCCCCAGGGAGCAGTGCTGGGCCCTGTGCTCTTTAACATCTTCATTGATGAGCTGGAGGAGGGCATTGAGTCCATCAGCAGTAAATTTGCTGATGACACCAAGCTGGGGGCAGGAGTTGATCTGCTGGAGGGCAGAGAGGCTCTGCAGAGAGACCTGGACAGGCTGGGCAGATGGGCAGAGTCCAAGGGCAGGAGATTGAACTTCCTCCTCACATCCAGCCTGAATCTCCCCACCTCCAGCTTCATTCCATTCCCCCTAGTCCTATCACTGCCTGAGATCCTGAGCAGTCCCTCCCCAGCCTTCCTGTAGCCCACTTCAGATACTGGAAGGCCACAATTAGGTCACCTGGGAGCCTTCTCTTCTCCAGACTGAACAACCCCAACTCCTTCAGTCTGTCCTCATAGGAGAGGTGCTCCAGCCCTCTGATCATCCTTGTGGCCCTTCTCTGGACATGCCCCAGCACCTCCACATCCCTCCTGTAATAGGGGCTCCAGAACTGGACACAGTACTCCAGGTGGGGTCTCACCAGGGCTGAGCAGAGGGGGAGGATCACCTCCCTCGACCTGCTGGCCACACTTCTGCTGATGCAGCCCAGGATCTGATTGGCTTTGCAGGCTGCAAGTGCACACTGAGAGCTCCTGTTGAGCTTTTTGTCCACCAGCACCCCCAAGTCTCTCTCCTCAGGGCTACTTTCCAGCCAGTCACTGCCCAGCCTGGATTTGTGCCTGGGATTGCCTCAACCCAGATGCAGGACCCTGCACTTGCTCTTACTGAACTTCATGAGGTTGGCCTGTGCCCACCTCTCCAGCCTGTCAAGGTCCCTCTGGATGGATCCCTTCCCTCCAGCTGTCTGCTGCACCACACAGCTTGGTGTCATCAGCAAACTTGCTGAGGGTGCACTCAGTGCCACTGTCCATGGCACCCACAAAGATGTTGAACAAGACAGGTCCCAGGACTGATCCCTGAGGGACTCCGCTTGTCACTATTCCTTTAAGGACAGACAGACACAGACATTCTTCTCCCTCTTTCCTCCACATAGCTTTTATTTTTCTGTGCTTTTGTTTAATTTAACAGCTTTGGTTTTTTCCCCTCCCCTCTCTCTTAATAAAGCTGACCCCTATGATACATCACAAAGGCAGAAAAGAACTCTAGTGAAACCTAGACTGATAAAAAGAAGTTTGTGCAGAATCAAAACAGCAAAACCCTTTGGAGTCTTTATTGCTTGAAGTAATTCTTTTAACTTGATGCAGGCTCCTTCAGATACTCAGCAGGGAGTAGTCTCACTGAGCTGCCTCAGAAACCTTTCCCAGTTGAGATCTGAAGGAAAAGAAGCTGTTGATAAATTGAGAATCCTGCAGCAGAAGTAAAAAGAGTTAGGTGGACAAAGCATTGTAACATCCCAAGGCACTTAGTTTTCAGTCACAATGTTTTGGGCTCTTCTTGATGCATCAAGGAGGTTCAGAAACTCCAAAGAGAAACAATCAGAATTTCCTTTCAGTGAGGACACCCCAAGAGGCCATTTCTCCTCTGTGCTGCCAAGACCACTCAGCTCCTGCTTTCCTTCAGGCTCCACACCAACCTTCCCTCTTCCAGAAGTTTCAGGCTTTCCTTCTCCGGAGATGGATGGATGGAGAAGACAGGGCATGTGCCTCACCATGGAATGAGCCTTGCTGCCTGCTTTACTGGAAGGACAAGCCTGAGACCCTACCCATCTGCAAAGACAGCCTCAGTGTGCCTCTTCCACTTGGCTTTACCATGGATGTGAAAGAAGAGATGCCTTCTTAGTGAAGACTTCTCAAACTTGGTAATAACTCACTCTGCATTCCAGAAGCTGAGAGCAGGTCTGAAGGTGTGACCCTAAAAGCTGACACAACCTTCCCAATCCTTGGTTAGCAATCACAGGGCTTTATTGAAGAACAAAACTGTTAAATAGAGATCAGCCAAGGGCAGGAAACTTCTGATCCCATCACTTGGATCCCTGCCTGAAAAAGCACAGCAGCGACAGGTCCAACCCTGCTCTAAAGGACCTGCAGCTAAATCACTAGTGGCAGGGTTTGGTGTCACAAGCAAAGAGTCTGATTCAAGACAAAGGATTTCAGTTTGATGACAGTGATTCAGTTTCAGGGTGTGGATGTCTGAACATGATCCATGTGTTGGGTCAAATGCTGCATGAAACAGGAGCTCAGGATTACAGCTCTAGAGGCAGGGTCAGTCCTGTCTGGGTGATCTTAGTATGAAGCAAGCTCACACAGTGATTGTGGTTTGTCCTATCCTGCAGCCTCTGCTGTCTAATTCTACAGAGCAGAGAGAAATGGAGAACTATTCCAGGCTATGGCAATAAATGTGGTCATCAAAGACCTGCTTGTCAGATTTCTCAAAGGTCTCTTTGCAGAGCGGGCACTCCAGAAGATGGCTCTGCACGTGGGCCTCGTACTGACTGGTCTCAACATCCTCAGGAAACACCTCATTGCAGATGGGGCATATCCTTAGGGAAGCCTGAAGTGCAAAGCAAAGGCAAATAAAACCAGTTGTAACAAAGTATATTCAAAGAGGGAAAAGCAGGAAAGTTCAGCAGCCAGATTATCATCATCACCTTTGGACAACTTCTGACACTTCAGTTTTCAACCATCTTTGGGCTTGTCCAAGTTAAGTGTTTTGACACTTAAAAACCCAAGAGCTTCTGGGAGGAACTTTAACCTTCCACCCTACAAAGCACTGCTCCATGTCTTTAATATGTCTCCTATGAGGACAGACTGAAAGAGCTGGGGCTGTTCAGGCTGGAGAAGAGAAGGCTCTGAGGTGACCTCATTGTGGCCTTCCAGTATCTGAAGGGGGCCTACAAGAAGGCTGGGGAGGGACTGCTCAGGATCTCAGGGAGTGATAGGACTAGGGGGAATGGAATGAAGCTGGAGGTGGGGAGATTCAGGCTGGAGGGGAGGAGGAAGTTCTTCCCGATGAGAGTGGTGAAGCCCTGGCATGGGTTGTCCAGGGAGGGGGTTGAGGCCCCGTCCCCAGAGGTGTTTAAGCCCAGGCTGGATGAGGCTCCGGCCAGGCTGATCTAGTGTGGGGTGTCCCTGCCCATGGCAGGGGGGTTGGAACTAGATGAGCCTTGTGGTCCCTTCCAACCCTGACTGATTCTATGATAAGGTATTCAGCAGCCACATGCTGCTGATTGTACCTTCAGATGCTGCCAAGAGCTGATCCTTTCAGGTCACCAAAGCTTCCTTGCGACACAGTAACCCATTCATTCAACAAATGGCCTCATTTTGTTGTCTGCTACCTTACCAGGATTCAACCAGTAAGGCTACAGAGCTCAGCTTGGAGCTTTTTATACTTCCAACCACTAATTCATATCCATAAGTCACTAATTCCCCCTCCAGTTGTGTCCATTTCACTTACTATGCCTGCAGCTCCTGCCCTCAGGTTTGCTCCTGCAGCTGGAAAAAGAAGAGGAGGAGGAGGAGGTCAGTTTAGCTGCAGCAAAACAACTAACTGAGTAATGTGCTGCTAATGAGGAGTTCTTGCAACATCAGGATGTGGCTCTGGATCTAAATCCCTACATTTAGTAGTATGGAAACTGGACATCAGCCACAGACTTAGCTGTCTCCAAGCTAACAGTCGTCTCTTGGCAGAAAATGAGCAGACAGATGATGACTTCAGCGAACTCAACACCTGGCAGCAGCTGGCAGCTGCCAAGTCATCTGCCCCAGACACAAAGCTGCCCAGAGGTGCTGCTGGAATGATGGCTTTTCTACAGCATTCAGTTTCAGAGGGAGGAGAATGTGCTGAGGCTTGAACTGCTGTGTGTTTGTGGTTTCAGACAGAAGGCCAAATCTGCTCACCACGATATGGATTCCCAAAGAGAAGGCCTCCAGCTTCAGGATTTGGAGCTTGAGAAACAGCAGGGAAGGAAGAAACCTCTTCAGCTGGGGAGAGATGCCTCAGGAGCTCATCATTCTCTTCCTTGAGTTTCTGCAAGGGGGCAGAAGGAATTTCCAGAGGCTCAGGAGACCATTGTCAGAGAGCAGGCAAACTCTGCACTAACACAGAGCCTCCAGGCTAAAGAGATCCAGCTCCCTCAGCATGTCCTGAGGGCACAGCTGGTGATCTTTTGGTAGAAGGATTAATGGGAGTGAGCACTGGACAGAGAGCTTAGCATCATATTCAATACAGGAGGACATGAGGGAGTTGTGCCAAGCTCTCACCTGATTTTCTTCATCAGCCTCCTTCTTTTTGGCCTGCAGAATCTGAACCAAATGCTTCTGCTCCTCAAGTTCCTTCATTAAGTCCTGCTTTTGTTGCTAGGAAGGAAAGGTGTCATTTGGTAAGTTTAGAATCAAAGAATTGTTAGGGTTGGAAGGGACCTCAAGGCTCAGCCCAGCCAGTTCCAAGCCACCTGCCATGGGCAGGGACACCTCACACTGCAGCAGGCTGCTCACAGCCACCTCCAGCCTGGCCTTCAAAAACCTCCAGGGATGAGGCTTCCACCACCTCCCTGTGCCAGTGGCTCACCACCCTCATGGGGAAAAGCTTCTTCCTAACATCCAATTTGAATCTACTCCTTTCTATTTTTGTTCCATTCCCCCCAGTCCTATCCCTCCCTGACACCCTCACAAGTCCCTCCCCAGCTTTCTTGTAGTCCCCTTCAGATACTGGAAGGCCACAATTAGGTCTTCTCAGAGCCTGCCCTTCTCCAGACTGAACAGCCCCAACTCTCTCAGTCTGTCCTCAGGAGAGGAGCTCCAGCCCTCTAACCATCCTTGTGGCCCCCCTCTGGACATGTTCCAGCCAATCACAAGGAACTGGCAAATAAACCAATTCTGTAATCAAAATGAAATGCAAATAAAACAAGCTCTGCACACTGGAGCTGTCACATCCAAGCTGCCTCAAGCTGCACTTCCTACCAGCAAATAACCTTTCACTTTCAGTGGGAGGCTCACCATTCCATACTTTGTCACCTAGGATATCTCCATGTCACCACTCACTCACCCTCTGGATTCTCACTGCAGCATGACCTCTGAAAGGGACATATGGCAGCCAAAAACAAAGAGCAAGGCTGAAGAGAAAAAACACCACAGGCAGTGGAAAAATCCAGCCTGGCAGGTGAGAGCTACCCCAGTCTGCCAGGTGTCCTGGTGCTGTGAGACTTGCATTGATGGTGGATAAGAAATACATCCTTAGGAATTAATCTTGGAGCTGCCTCTTGAATTAAAGGGTAAATTAGATCAGGTGGAGCACTCAGAGCTTCTGCAGCCATTCTCAAAGTATCCCTCTAAGAACCCTGAACATTTGGTCTCACAGCAGAGGTAATCACATCATCTATTTCAGGCAGCTAATTTTCAATGCCCAACTAAGAGCAGAGCCTCCAAAAGCTTCCTGAGTAGCACACACAGAGAGAATTATCTTTAGAAGGTCACTCACAGCCCTTTCACATCTTCATAAACATGAGGGAGGTCAACCCCCAGTCTCCTCTGGGTAAAGAGCCCCAGTGCCCTCAGCCTTTCCTCACAAGGGAGATGTTCCACTGCCTTCAGCATCTTTGCATCTAGATCATAGATGCACCAGAGCTGGAAGCAGCCTCTAATGATCACATAGTTTAGCCCCCCTGCCATCCCCACCATCCCCTCCCTTCATCTCCCCAGGCAGCTCCTGCTCCCTCTACGCCATTCTCCACCCGGCCTAAACAGCTCCTGCTCTACCACCCCCATTTTTGCTCCCATCCCAGAGCCAGGGGCAAGACCTTCAACCAGCCAGAGGAGCTCAGCCCCAGCAAGGAGGCCCAGCCAGCACCCGTGGAGGATGTTGGAGCAGTCGTCAATGTTGTTTCCTACCTAACCGGGGGGCCACCAGGCCCCCCGGCCTTTGTTGTCACCACCACCATCACCCAGTGTGCTCCAGGGGCACTCACCACTGAGGAGAGGAGGATCCTCCAGCCCAGATGGGCTCAGCTTGGGGCTTCTGCCTTTCCTGGTGGTGATTAAATAGGGGAGCTGGTGGGGAGGGCAAAGTGGCCACACCTGGGGTGGGAGGAGACTCTAACAGAGCCCAGGTGCTCTGGGATTTGAGGGGGGGAAAGGGGGAAGACTGTGAAACCAGTGCTGTTGAGAAAGAATGGATCTCAAAGTGATATTCAGACATGAATCATTGACTTTCAGTGATTGCTAGATGCTTCATATGGCTGGTTTCAGGATAGAAAGAGAGACTGGCCACTGGAATGGGCTGCCCAGGGAGGTGGTAGAGTCACCACCCCTGGAGGTGTTTAGGAAGAGACTGGATGGGGTGCTTGGTGCCATAGCTCAGTTGATTAGATGGTGGTGAATGATAGGTTGGACTCAATGATCTCAAAGGTCTTTTCCAACCTGGTCCATTCCACTCCATTCGTGGCTCTGTGCTGGACTCTCTCAAGCTGTTCCCTGAGGTCCTTCTTGAACTGAGGGGCCCAGAACTGGACAGAATATTCCAGATGCAGCCTCACTAGGGCAATTCTCCTAATGCTGAGCAGTTATTTGTACCTGCTCACTGCCAAAGATGCTTCAGCTTCTCCACCCTGGCTCCCCCAAGCACTCAAGGAAGTCTTTACCTGGTGAGTTCCAGTCATGCATAACTGGTGATTCTCTCCCTTTAAACCTTCAAGCTGCTCTGTCTTGTCACGAACCATCTGAGATAGGTTTTCCACTTCCTTCTCATAATTCAACACTAGAGACTAGGGAGAAAGAGGAAGGTGCAGTCAAGTGACAACCAAACAGCTACAGGTGAGGAGAAGAGGCAGCAGGCAAAGCTCTGGAACCCCCCAGCTGCTTGAACTGATTTTCTGCAAACATTTTCCCCATGAAAACCTTTGCAGGAACTGAGAATAGTTCCATGGGGATAAAGCAGAGCTGCTGTGCTCGTCAGAACACAGCATTCATCCTTCCCTGTGTTCTCTGAAGAGCTTTTTGTGTTTCAAGAGGACAGTTAGAAGTCTGGCAAGTCAGAGAACAAAGAGAAAAACAGACTCTGCAGCCTGCCCTTCTGGGTTTCCCATGTCCCAGACCTAACAACCAAGCTATTTTCAGTCTACCTCCTCCCTCCACATAGCTCCCAGCTACAAGCCTTGTTTTCACCCAGCTACTGGCCATCATTTCAGAATGTTTCTCCAAACAGAAGCTGTTTCCTGCCTGGATCCCTAGCTAGCAGGAGGTAAACAAGAATCTGATTCTGGTTAACTCAATGAGCATGCAAAGAAGATGTTTATAGGGAAGAAAATCCTTACAGTTTCTCTCAGCTCAGCCCCCTCCTAACCCTTCCTTCCAGACTGCAGCTTTCTTGAGGCTCCCTGGAGGTCAAATCAGATCAAAGTTTGACAATTTTTGAGCGCCTCTCCTATGAAGACAGTCTAGGAGAGTTGGGGTTGTTCAGCCTGGAGAAGGAAAGGCTCCAGGGAGACCTTAGAGTGGCCTTCCAGTACCTGAAGGGGGCTACATGAAAGCCAGGGAGGGACTGTTTACCAAGGCTTAAAGGTTCAAACTAGAAAAGGGTAGACTGGACATCAGGGAGAAGTTCTTTACTATAAGGGAGGTGGAACACTGGAACAGGTTTCCCAGGGAGCTGGTGGAGGCCCTATCCCTGAAGATGTTCAATGCCAGGCTTGATGGGGCTCTGAGCAACCTGCTCTTTGGGCAACAAGGCTGGTGAGAGGTCTTGAGCACAGCCCTGTGAGGAGAGGCTGAGGGAGCTGGGGGTGTTTAGCCTGGAGAGGGGGAGACTCAGGGGGGACCTTGTTGCTCTCTGCAGCTACCTGAAGAGAGGTTGTAGCCAGGTAGGGATTGGTCTCTTCTCCCAGGCAAGCAGCACCAGAACAAGAGGACACAGTCTCAAGCTGTACCAGGGGAGGTTTAGGCTGGAGGTGAGGAGAAATTTCTTTCCAGCAAGAGAGATTGGCCATGAGGATGTGCTGCCCAGGGAGGTGGTGGAGTCACCATCCCTAGAGGTGTTCAAGAGGGGATTGGATGTGGCACTTGGTGCCATGGTTTAGTAGTCATGAGGTATTGGGTGACAGGTTGGACTTGATGATCTTTGAGGTCTTTTCCAACCTTATTGAGTCTATGATTCTTATTGGGGATGTCCCTGGTGGCTGCAGGGAGGTTGGACACGATGACCTCTAGAGGTCCCTTCCAACCCAGTCCCTTCTATGACTGTGGTTTGATGATTCTCCTGTCAGGATTGCTCAGTGCTCTCTCAGAGGGAGGCTGGCTCCATCAGAGGCAGCTGATTGAAAGCAGAGGAGGAGGAGACCTCTGTGTTTGCTACCTGCAGCTGGTCCATGCGACCCATGGTTGTCTTCAGTCTGGCTTCCAGGTGGTCCTTCTCAGAGGTCACATTCTGAACTTGCTCTTTGAGTCTGCTCACAACAACAAATCAAAACACACCCTGCTTTCATGGATGGAAATCTCATCCATGAAGGCAAGGTGCTTACATGAAATCCTGCTGTGGGTCATGCTGGAGACACACTTACTGGCTCAGTTCTGCCTCTCTGCAGTCATCCAGCTCCTTGAGATGTTTATTTTCCTTTCTCAGGGAATCCAGCTCCAGCTCCAGCATCTCTGTCTTGCTCCTCAGAGAAATTAAGCTGTTCTTCAGCTCCTAAAAAAAATCATAGTGAGGTTGACAGGAAGGAAACAGAGTTCAAGCAGTAGTCCTGCTCTGAGCTGGAACAGAAACCCTCAGCCCATCTGAAGGAGGAAAATGTCTCCTTTGCCTCATGATGGCTCCTTTCAGACCCTGACTTCATTTATTCATAGAATGGTTTGGATTGGAAGGAACCTTCAAGATCATCTAGTTCTAACCCCCTGCCATGGGCAGGGACACCTCCCACCAGCTCAGGTTGCTCAAGGCCTCATCCAACCTGGCCTCAAACACCTACAGGGAGGGAGCATCCACAACCTCCCCTGGGCAATCTGCTCCAGTGTCTCACCACCCTCACTGGAAAGAATTTCTTCCTAATCTCCAGTCTAAATCTGCCCTCCTCAAGCTTCAATCCATTCACTCTTGTTCTGTCACTCCAAACCCTTGTAAAAAGTCCCTCCCCAGCTCTCCTGGAGCCCCTTCAGGTACTGGAATGCTGCTCTGAGGTCTTCCTGGAGATTCCCCTTCTCCAGGCTGAACAACCCCAACTCTCTCAGCCTGTCCCCACAGGGGAGGCTCTCCAGCTCTATGATCATCTTCATTTTTTCCTGGAACAAGACCTGACTGAGTCCCTCTTCATCTTTCAGATTTAAAGCTTCTGACTAATTATGTTAAATTTCTGGGGGGTTTTGACCTGTGTCTTCTGGAGCTCTTCCTGCAGACCAAGGTTTTGTTTCTGGAGACTTGTACAACTTGCTTTCAGGTCCTCATTTTCTTGAAGCAAAGTTTTGTTTTGTTGTTTAAGCTCCTCCACTTCTCCCTGCCAAGCAATGACATTGTCTGCTCACCACAGAAGCACTGAAATGTTACATTTCAAATAGCACAGCATGAAGAGTAAAGAAAGATGAGCTCTGCAAAAGGCAACACCATGTAATCCCTCCTTGTGCTTTCACTCCTAACACAGACCAGACTGCTGCTTCACTCTGCCCAGTCTGTCCAGAGCTGACCATCAGCTCAATTCTTGGACCTTCAGCACATACTGCCCCTGATCTCTGGAGACAGAATCATGCAACTGTTTTGGTTGGAAAAGATCATGGAGTTCAATCATTCCCTGACTCTACCAAGGCTGGTGCTAAACTGTGTCTCCAGGGACAGGGCCTCAACCACATCCCTGGGCAACCTACTCCAGTGTTTCACCACCCTCATTGTGAAGAGCTTCTTCCTGATGTCCAACCTAAACCCACCCTACTCTGGTTTCAAACCATTGCCCCTTGTCCTGTCCCCACAGGGCCCTTCTGAACAGCTCCTCCCCAGCCTTCCTGTAGGTCCCCTTCAGATACTGAAATGCAGTTCTAAGGTCTCCATGGAACCTTCTCTTCTCCAGGCTGAGCAGCCCCAACTCCTTCAGCCTGTCTTCACAGGAGAGGTCCCAATCAGCAGTGAGGACATGCCAGTATAAGCAGAGCACTAGAAAGCAGGGACAGAGGGGACACTGACCTGTGTGGTGACCACCAGGATATCGTCCTCAGTCTCTGCTCTGAACTGGAAAGGGACACTGGCTCCCCGGACCACCCCATCCTGGTCCACGTAGCAGAACTGGTAGTACTCATCATCCTTTGGTAGGTAGTAAGCTTCAGGCAGACACAACAACCATGTGCAGCTACTCATTATCTAAGTCATCATTCACAGACTCATAGAATGGGTTGGGTTGGAAGGGGCCTTCAAGATCAGCTAGCTCCAACCCCCTGCCATGGGCAAGGACCCCTCCCACCAGCCCAGGCTGCTCACGGCCTCAGCATCAAAGTGAGACAACAGACATTCCAGTTCAGTGGTGTCCCTGCAGGCCACAGACAGCAGCAGCCAGGGTGGTAGAATTGAGCAGATTCACAGTGTGGTGACTGTGGGATTTGAGATGTGTCTCCCCCAAAGCATGATTCTGTCCTCCAATTCTGACTGTGGTGCCAGCAAAGGTGGTGGTGGTGGGGGCTCTGAGGGGGCTCTGTGTGTGTGCCCCTGGGGGTGCACTTGCACAGGCACCCCTAGAATCAAAGGAGCATACAACTGTTTTGGTGGGAAAAGACCTCTAAGATCATCAAGCCCAACCATGAACTTCAGACCACCATGGCCACTAAACCATGTCCCCAGCTGCCATGGGCACACATATCCTGACCACCTGCAGGGATGGTGACTCCACCCCCTCCTTAGGCAGCCTCTTCCAACGCCTGACCACCCTTGCAGCAACAACATTCTTCCTAATGTCCAACCTAAACCTCCCCTGGTGCAATTCCAGGCCATTTCCCTGAGGGGAACTCACCTTTGAACTGGATCTGCTGCTGCACACTGGTGTCCCTGGGGGTGTCACTGGGCACAGGAGCCCACATGAAGGTGTAATATTCCCTGGTCGTCTTCCATCCCACCTGCAGCAGCAAAATTGTTACATGACATAGAGCCATTAAGACTGGAAAAGACCTCTAAGATCAGCAAGCCCAACTTGCTACCCAATGCCTCTGTGGTCACCAGACCATGTCCCAAAGTGCCACATCTACTAGATTTTGAACACCCCCAGGAATGGTGACTCCCTGGGCAGCTTGTGCCAGTGCCTGACCACTACTGCAGGAAAAGAAATTCTTCCTATTATCCAATCTGAGCTTCCCCTGGTGCAGCTTGAGACCAACATCACACAGTCCCCCTTTATCCTCTGGTACTGGGACTGCATTTCCACCTGGATCAGGACTTCTGCATCACTATCCTGACTTCTGAGAGTTGTGGTCTGTGCAGGAAAGGATAATCAGAGTGTTTGGCTGGTCCTGAAGCTGGTGAGGGGACAACAGGCCTGGCACTTGGTCCTAACCATAATTAAAGATGTTCCATTACACAAGGACACTACTAAAATAATTCCCCAACCTTGCCTTAGCTAAGCCCAAGCTGTTTCCTTCTCGCTCCAGCAAAGCCCAAGCTCTTTCCTTCTCGCTCCAGCAAAGACCAAGCTCTTTCCTTCTCGCTCCAAAGCCCAAGCTCTTTCCTTCTCGCTCCAGCAAAGCCCAAGCTGTTTCCTTCTCGCTCCAGCAAAGCCCAAGCTCTTTCCTTCTCACTCCAGCAAAGCCCAAGCTGTTTCCTTCTCGCTCCAGCTAAGCCCAAGCTGTTTCCTTCTCGCTCCAGCTAAGCCCAAGCTCTTTCCTTCTCGCTCCAGCAAAGCCCAAGCTGTTTGCTTCTCACTCCAGCAAAGCCCAAGCTGTTTGCTTCTCACTCCAGCAAAGCCCAAGCTGTTTCCTTCTCACTCCAGCAAAGACCAAGCTCTTTCCTTCTCGCTCCAAAGCCCAAGCTGTTTCCTTCTCGCTCCAGCAAAGCCCAAGCTCTTTCCTTCTCGCTCTAGCTAAGCCCAAGCTCTTTCCTTCTCGCTCCAGCAAAGCCCAAGCTCTTTCCTTCTCGCTCCAGCTAAGCCCAAGCTCTTTCCTTCTCGCTCCAGCAAAGCCCAAGCTGTTTCCTTCTCGCTCCAGCAAAGCCCAAGCTGTTTCCTTCTCGCTCCAGCTAAGCCCAAGCTGTTTCCTTCTCGCTCCAGCTAAGCCCAAGCTCTTTCCTTCTCGCTCCAAAGCCCAAGCTCTTTCCTTCTCGCTCCAGCTAAGCCCAAGCTGTTTGCTTCTCACTCCAGCAAAGCCCAAGCTCTTTCCTTCTCGCTCCAGCAAAGCCCAAGCTCTTTCCTTCTCGCTCCAGCAAAGCCCAAGCTCTTTCCTTCTCGCTCTAGCTAAGCCCAAGCTCTTTCCTTCTCGCTCCAGCAAAGCCCAAGCTCTTTCCTTCTCGCTCCAGCAAAGCCCAAGCTCTTTCCTTCTCGCTCCAGCAAAGCCCAAGCTCTTTCCTTCTCGCTCCAGCAAAGCCCAAGCTCTTTCCTTCTCACTCCAGCAAAGCCCAAGCTCTTTCCTTCTCGCTCCAGCTAAGCCCAAGCTCTTTCCTTCTCGCTCCAAAGCCCAAGCTCTTTCCTTCTCGCTCCAGCTAAGCCCAAGCTGTTTGCTTCTCGCTCCAGCTAAGCCCAAGCTCTTTCCTTCTCGCTCTAGCTAAGCCCAAGCTGTTTGCTTCTCACTCCAGCAAAGCCCAAGCTGTTTCCTTCTCGCTCCAGCTAAGCCCAAGATGTTTCCTTCTCACTCCAGCAAAGCCCAAGCTCTTTCCTTCTCGCTCCAGCAAAGCCCAAGCTCTTTGCTTCTCACTCCAGCAAAGCCCAAGCTCTTTCCTTCTCGCTCCAGCAAAGCCCAAGCTGTTTCCTTCTCACTCCAGCAAAGACCAAGCTCTTTCCTTCTCGCTCCAAAGCCCAAGCTGTTTCCTTCTCGCTCCAGCAAAGCCCAAGCTCTTTCCTTCTCGCTCTAGCTAAGCCCAAGCTCTTTCCTTCTCGCTCCAGCAAAGCCCAAGCTCTTTCCTTCTCGCTCCAGCTAAGCCCAAGCTCTTTCCTTCTCGCTCCAGCTAAGCCCAAGCTGTTTGCTTCTCGCTCCAGCTAAGCCCAAGCTCTTTCCTTCTCGCTCTAGCTAAGCCCAAGCTGTTTGCTTCTCACTCCAGCAAAGCCCAAGCTGTTTCCTTCTCGCTCCAGCTAAGCCCAAGATGTTTCCTTCTCACTCCAGCAAAGCCCAAGCTCTTTCCTTCTCGCTCCAGCAAAGCCCAAGCTCTTTCCTTCTCACTCCAGCAAAGCCCAAGCTCTTTCCTTCTCGCTCCAGCTAAGCCCAAGCTCTTTCCTTCTCGCTCCAGCAAAGCCCAAGCTCTTTCCTTCTCGCTCCAGCTAAGCCCAAGCTCTTTCCTTCTCGCTCTAGCTAAGCCCAAGCTGTTTGCTTCTCACTCCAGCAAAGCCCAAGCTCTTTCCTTCTCGCTCCAGCTAAGCCCAAGCTCTTTGCTTCTCACTCCAGCAAAGCCCAAGCTCTTTCCTTCTCGCTCCAGCAAAGCCCAAGCTCTTTCCTTCTCGCTCCAGCTAAGCCCAAGCTTTTTGCTTCTCGCTCCAGCAAAGCCCAAGCTCTTTCCTTCTCGCTCCAGCAAAGCCCAAGCTCTTTCCTTCTCGCTCCAGCTAAGCCCAAGCTCTTTCCTTCTCGCTCTAGCTAAGCCCAAGCTGTTTGCTTCTCACTCCAGCAAAGCCCAAGCTCTTTCCTTCTCGCTCCAGCTAAGCCCAAGCTCTTTGCTTCTCACTCCAGCAAAGCCCAAGCTCTTTCCTTCTCGCTCCAGCAAAGCCCAAGCTCTTTCCTTCTCGCTCTAGCTAAGCCCAAGCTGTTTGCTTCTCACTCCAGCTAAGCCCAAGCTCTTTCCTTCTCACTCCAGCAAAGCCCAAGCTGTTTCCTTCTCGCTCCAGCTAAGCCCAAGCTCTTTCCTTCTCGCTCCAGCTAAGCCCAAGCTCTTTCCTTCTCGCTCCAGCTAAGCCCAAGCTCTTTCCTTCTCACTCCAGCAAAGCCCAAGCTGTTTCCTTCTCACTCTAGCTAAGCCCAAGCTCTTTCCTTCTCACTCCAGCAAAGCCCAAGCTGTTTCCTTCTCGCTCCAGCAAAGCCCAAGCTGTTTGCTTCTCGCTCTAGCAAAGCCCAAGCTGTTTCCTTCTCGCTCCAGCTAAGCCCAAGCTGTTTCCTTCTCGCTCCAGCTAAGCCCAAGCTGTTTCCTTCTCGCTCCAGCTAAGCCCAAGCTGTTTCCTTCTCGCTCCAGCTAAGCCCAAGCTGTTTGCTTCTCGCTCTAGCTAAGCCCAAGCTGTTTGCTTCTCGCTCTAGCAAAGCCCAAGCTCTTTCCTTCTCGCTCCAGCAAAGCCCAAGCTGTTTGCTTCTCACTCCAGCTAAGCCCAAGCTGTTTCCTTCTCACTCCAGCAAAGCCCAAGCTCTTTCCTTCTCGCTCTAGCAAAGCCCAAGCTGTTTGCTTCTCGCTCTAGCTAAGCCCAAGCTGTTTCCTTCTCGCTCCAGCAAAGCCCAAGCTCTTTCCTTCTCGCTCTAGCAAAGCCCAAGCTGTTTGCTTCTCGCTCTAGCTAAGCCCAAGCTCTTTCCTTCTCGCTCTAGCAAAGCCCAAGCTGTTTGCTTCTCGCTCTAGCTAAGCCCAAGCTGTTTCCTTCTCGCTCCAGCAAAGCCCAAGCTCTTTCCTTCTCGCTCTAGCTAAGCCCAAGCTCTTTGCTTCTCGCTCCAGCAAAGCCCAAGCTGTTTCCTTCTCGCTCTAGCAAAGCCCAAGCTGTTTCCTTCTCGCTCCAGCAAAGCCCAAGCTCTTTCCTTCTCGCTCTAGCAAAGCCCAAGCTGTTTCCTTCTCGCTCCAAAGCCCAAGCTGTTTCCTTCTCGCTCCAGCAAAGCCCAAGCTGTTTCCTTCTCGCTCCAGCAAAGCCCAAGCTCTTTCCTTCTCGCTCCAGCTAAGCCCAAGCTCTTTCCTTCTCACTCCAGCAAAGCCCAAGCTCTTTCCTTCTCGCTCCAGCTAAGCCCAAGCTCTTTCCTTCTCACTCCAGCAAAGCCCAAGCTCTTTGCTTCTGCCTGCTGCTGCCTCCTCATACTTGGCACATCTGGCTTCCCCGGATTCACTCACCCGGAAGATGCCCACCCAGTCCTTCCCACGAGGAATGATGTTCTGGGTGAGGGTGTAGTAACAGGTGACATCTCCTCCAGGAACATAAAACTTCTCCACGTTGTTAAAGATGACCTGGGAGAAGTTGCAGTTGTCTAAGAAGACAGCTGAAGTGGGAGGCTCATCCGAGGTCTCATCCATCATGGCAGTCTACAAGAGGAAAGAAGCAGTGGATTGTATTGAGGAGAGGCAGTGGTGCCTCACAGCAGCAGGAGGGTGTTGTTGGCAGTGGTGCCTCACAGCAGCAGGAGGATGTTGTTGGCAGTGGTGCCTCACAGCAGCAGGAGGATGTTGCTGCCTGCTGCTGGGTTCTGCTGTGGCTGCATCCATCAGAACAGTGCCCACACTGCCTGGAGCTGAAGCAGGGCTAGAATCAGAGCACTAAATCAGCCTCTTTGCCACTATGTCCTGCAGGCAGCCAAGCTCCAGCCCTGGCAGTCTGTCAAGGGGCACATCACTGCTGAGGAAACCCTGCTGCCAATCCTGGAGAGTTTACTTCCAGGAATCCAAAGCAGAGCCTTCCAAGCTGATCTCGGTGACAGCAGCAATGAGCAAAGGCTGACCTCAGGAGAGAGGCTATGGTCCATTCCTTGGGACATCCACAGCTGCAGTTTTACTTCCAGTTATTTCAGTAAAGCACAGAAAACAGCATGTGAATCATCTCAGCCTCACTCTTTATCTGCCTGACATCAAACTCTCCTATCCTGCCATCAAACTCTCCTATCCTGCCATCAAACTCTCCTATCCTGACATGCCCATGGACCTCTTGATAGCCACCAGAGAGAAACAAAGGACAGCACCTTAACCACGTTATTGCATCACTTTGGGACAAGGGTTACAAGGAAGTTGAAAAGAAAATCATAGAATGGTTTGGGTTGGAAGGGACCTTTAAAATCAAGTTCCACCCTCCTGCCGTGGCCAGGCACACCTCCTGCTAGAGCAGGTCGCTCAAAGCCTCATCCTGCCTGCTCTTCAACACTTCCATGCCTGGAGGCAACAACACAGTGTATTCTGCTGCCAAAAAAACCCCAACAAAACATATTAAAAGAGATGTTTTGGGAGAAAATAACGAACTGGAATGCAAACAAACCATGCCCAGCCTGCTGATGGCAGAGGAAACGACGCCGGGCCGTAGAGGCGGGGAGGACATCTGATCAACGCTCCTATTTTTGTTACCCAACACCTCGTAAGTCATCGAGGAGGGAAGGAGGGGCCCCGTGGGGCTGCTGTCGCCCCAGGGGCCAGGGGCAGCCACTCCTCAGGAGTGTTGCTGCTGGGGCCGAGCTCAGGAGGGATCGGTACAGCTGACACGGAGGCAAACGGAATCAGTCACCGCTCCCTCCGGTGTTCACGGGCCACCCTCTCCCCGGGGACCTTGTGAGCTTTTATCTTTTCTCTCGCTGTTGCTGTTTCCTTCTCTCATTAACCGGCAGCGCCCCAGTGATGGGATCTCAGGTAGTGACAGGACTAGGGGGAATGGAATGAAGCTGGAGGTGGGGAGATTCAGGCTAGATGTGAGGAGGAGGTTCTTCACCATGAGAGTGGTGAAACCCTGGAATGTGTTGTCCAGGGAGGTGGTCGAGGCCCCGTCCCTGGGGGTGTTTAAGCCCAGGCTGGATGAGGCTCTGGGCAGCCTGATCTAGTGTGGGGTGTCCCTGCCCATGGCAGGGGGGTTGGAACTAGATGATCCTTGTGGTCCCTTCCAACCCTGAATGAAACTATGAAAACCGCGGACCTGCCCCTCCCAAAATGACAACTTCCAGCCGCGATCGGACACCAGGACACCGCCCCCCCGATGCACCACGGGGCACCCCGTTAGTACTGGGGTGCGTAGGATCCCAGGTGGACTCGGCTGCTCCTCCCCCGAACCGGGAAATGAAAGTGAAAGTGTGGCCACCGCTCCGCAGGAGGGCAGCCCCGCATCCCGTTCCTCCGCCCCGGCCCGGCCTCCCGTACGGCCCCCAGTGGGAAACATCAGACTCCAAGAGGGGCATACCGGGCCCCACCGGCACCGCCCCCCCGCCTCACTCACCGAGAGGGCACGGCTGGACACCTCCGGCACTGCGAGGAGAAGGCGGAGAAGCAGGAAAAGGCGGAGCCCTCCCCTTGTTGCCCCGCCCGGGAAACCTCCCCCTGGGCGGCCCCGACCGCCTCGGTGGGACCCGGAATTGGGTGCGGGAGTGACCCTCAGCCCCGGGACCGCCCTTCCGCGTCCGCGTTCTTTCTGCGGGGAGGGCGGAAAGCGGGAGCGCCGCTGTCGATGGTCTTGGGCCGCCAGGCTCGGGAAGGGGGTGCACGAAAGCTCGCATTGCTTGGCAAAGCGGGGACTGAACCTCCTGGTCACAAGCCACGGTGCCGGGAGGGTCCTTCCAACAGCTCTCCTCCTCCGTGGGCGGGACACGGTGGCCCCGGGTGAGCCCGCCTCCCTGCGGCTCACACAGCGGCGGTCCCCAACAGTCGAGGCTGCCGGTAACGTGACAAGGAGCCCCTGCACCACGGCCGGCCGCCAGTTTTCTCTCCCGAGGGCGGCGGCATCAAACCTCGGTTCCAGCCACGGCTGAAACGGACTCTTTAATAAACGACAGGAAAAGGCCTAAAGGTTCAAAGCATTTGGGAGCGAGACCAGAGGAGGGCGAGTGCCGGCAGGGGCGCAGCAGCCGCCAGCGCACCGGAGAGAGCGGTTGGGCCTTCCCGCCGTGATCATCGCCCCGCCTCTACGGTCACCTCTATGGTGCAAGGAACTGCCCAGAGCGCCCCATGGCTCCCTGGGAGACCGCTAAGCCCTCTAGCCAATCAGCAAGCAGGCAGGGGAAATAATCAGCCAATGGCAACCCAGATCGGGACACGGCCCTCCTGCCGCGTTGCACTGTCCCGGATGCTGGTAGGAGGGGCTTGCTCAGCCGCAGCCAATAGGGAGCGCGGACGTTGTCCCAGGGTGCAGTGCGCCAAGCGCGGCAGCAGCCAATGAGCGCGGAGGACGCGGGGGGACACGGCAAGGTGAGCGGGGCGGGGGTGCCGTGGTTCTCTCACAGCCGCCACCGCCGCAGCCCAGAGCGGACCTTGCGCAGGTGGGCCCCGCTCCCGGCCCGGCTGCCCCTCTTCCGCCACCGTGGTTCACCCGCTGGTAGTGGAGTAGGCTCTGCTGGCCGAGGAGCAGCCCTGCGCCCGGGCGGGCGGTAGGGTTGGCACCCGGCCGTACCGTGCCCTTCTCTGGGAGATGGTAGCCACGGAGGACGCGACGGGGATCGGCGCCTCCCCTGTCTGCACGCACCTCCCCGGCTCGGGCGGGCTGAGTTGGGCTTTGGTGGGGGCTTCGAGCGAGTCAGGGAAGGGTAAAATGCAGAGCTGTGAGTTTGCCCTGGGCAGGACCCAAATTATGGTTAACGGAGGAAGGGCGGGCGGCGGGGCAGCGCGGAGCTGTGTGCGGGGGCGGCGAGGAAAGCCTTCGGGCACAGCTCGGGGACGCGGCTATAGATAGAGGGATTGTGTATCAGCCGCGGGGTGGGGGGAATGCCGAGTGGTGGTTACAGAGTTGGGATTTCCAACTCCTTTTGATTTATGACAGATTAAGCAAAATGCAGGCTCCGTTGGCTCTCCTCAGCTCTCCAGCTCTGGTAAGTCGTCTTTCTCCAGACGAGTTCAATGATATTTAGTGGGCATAGACGATCGTGGAGCCTCTCTGTGTGATGTTTGGTTGCCCAAAGTGCAGTCGAGGTAGGATTGGGTGGGTTTGCTTTCCTGAGGATTCCAGGAGGAGGGGAAGCAAGGTGACCTCTGGTGACCGGAGGGTGATTCCTACCATCTTAGTAGGTGTACATTGAACTGCAGGCCCAAGGGCTTCTCCAAAGATAACTACCCACAGAGACATTCACTCCCTCCTTTCTTTCAAGGCATGGATTAGGAATGCAATGCATGGGACTGTGGTGATGACTGAACAGCTGGAGCAGATGTGGCACTCCTTGTGCTGCACTGCCTGGTCCGTGGTGGTGTCATCACTCACGGACACGATCCAGCTGGCTAAAATGGGAATGCTTTTGAGGCACATGCCTTTGCTTTTTAGGCTTGTTTCATTCTTGAGTTGTTTTAAAACCACCCTTAAAGACTGCTCTTCATAAACTAGTTGTGCTTTTCCAAGGATTAGTGTGGGCACAGCCAATTCCAGGAGTTCATTGTCTGTGTTTTGCTGCAGCTCCGCTGCTGTTCCAGGGCTCTGGCCAGACCAGTTTCCGTGTCTGTTTTCAGCAGGCCTGAGATCCAGACTGTACAGGTGAGACTCAAACCTGGTAATCTTGGTTCTGTTCTGCTGTGCTTGCTTGCCTGTGGTAGGTGATGGCTGCTCCTGAGGTGAAGAAGTAAGTCTGGATCTCAGGAGAGTGGCTCACACAAGGACACCGCTTCTAGCTCACATTTGGGCTGGCTTAATAAGCTTGCCTCATCTTCCTCTGCTTGGAGGATAAATGTTCTTAATGTTTTACTAAGAGAATAGCTCTATTTATGGTTAAAAATGTTATTTTGGTGCTTTTTTTTCCCCCCCCTCTTGCATCCTACAGCCAGCTGGTGTTTCCCACCCACAGCTGACCCGCCGTGAGTTCCAAACCAGCGCCGTTTCCAGGGACATTGACACTGCTGCAAAGTTCATCGGTGCTGGAGCTGCCACGGTTGGGGTGGCTGGGTCAGGAGCAGGTATTGGGACGGTGTTTGGCAGCTTGATCATTGGCTATGCCAGGTGAGTAAGGTGCTAGGCTGGCTTGAGTAGATTCCCTTCTCCCAGCACTGAGCTGAATTGATGAGTAGAGCTTTCTCTGCCCAGCTCTACCTGGGGAGTGTGGATCAGCAGGCAGAGCGTTAACTGGAGCAGTGCTTGGGATATTAAATGGTTGTTAGAGTCCTTGATTCCTGAATTGTTTGACTCCACTCTGTACTTCTGAACTGTGCAGCTGCTCTGTGGAGCTCTGCCTAGCCCCAGAAGAAATTTAAGCACTGGTTGGTAGCAGGAGCTGCTGTCTGGTACTGCCAAGGCAGGTGAAACTAGCCTTGGGGGTTCAACGTGTTTTCATCCCTCAAACCAGGGCTGAAAATCATAGCTTCCTCATTCCAACCAGTGGCTACCTGTCCTAAATCTGGTTTGTGCTCCAGAATCCATTGTCTGTGTGACATAACCCTGGTTTTCTGTGGTCCAAGCTCTGCTCTGGGGCATTTTCTCACAGTTAATCTTTTCCCCCCCCTTCTTCTCTCTCTGGTTTGTTCCCCTCCTTGTACAACACACAGGAATCCATCTCTCAAGCAGCAGCTCTTCTCCTATGCCATCCTGGGCTTTGCCCTGTCTGAGGCCATGGGTCTCTTCTGTTTGATGGTGGCATTCCTTATCCTCTTTGCTATGTGACAACTTGTGGTCCTGGCTGCGGCATCCATCGCTCTGTCCTCCGCGGTTCGAGTCTGCTTCCATCACAGCCTTCCAGACTGACAATTAAAGAAAAGATTTCTCTAAATAAACTGGTGGCTTTTATTTTATGGGGTTTTTTTTTTCCTCCCCCTCCCCATTTTTTTTTTCCCCTCCCCTTTCTATTTGGTTGAAGTGATAGGGGGAGATTAGTTGAAGAGAGGAAATCTCCCAGGCGTAGAGCTACCCCTTGGTAAAGAAGTGAAATACAAACTGATGTTGGGAGCAGAGGAAAACTGATGTGAAGTAGGGCTAGATAAAAGGAAGTGTCCTTGAACAGCTCCAGTCTGTGCAGAGATCCCAACCAGCATGGCCCTAGTCAAGCAAATCCTTCTAGAGGAGCTGCCAAAGTGGTGTTTTTTTCCCACATGCCCTTACTGAAAATGCTGTGCCTTTATTCTTCACAGCTGGAAGAGCGTGAGGTGAGTGCCTTACAAGTGGATTAATGCTGGCATCACTGAGTTAGGAGTGTAAGAACAGAGTTTTCCTTTCACAAAGGACTGGTTTCAAGGTCACACTCTTCATTTGCCTCCTCAGTGCATCCCTGTACACACAGGACCACAGCTGAGTTGTGTTTCTTTTTCTCCCTCAACAGTTAATTGCTTCAGCTGTTGTAGAGAGTGGAGGAGAAATGAGATAGGGAGGAGAAATGCTCCAAGCTAACCTGAGGTTTGGACCTTGTGGCAAGAGCTGTGCCTTTAAGGAAGGTAGGAAGTGGAGCAGTGGGGAGCTTCCCTTGTTATCTGCTTTGGGTAATTGAATTAATGGAGCTAATGTGTGTCCTTAAAGCCTCTGAAGGGTTGTGATCTCCTTGGGAGTTTGAATGGGGTACATGAACTGCTCTGTTTGCTACACCCCAGGAGGGGAAGGGGGCTGAGAGCTTGACTCAAAAGCTCTGTTCCTATGAGTTGGAGAAATACAGCTGTGAAACCAAAAAGAACTTGAAGGAGACTGGCGGAGCTAGGGAGGGAAAATCCTACTCCTGCAGCCAGGGTGGCTCCTAGGGACAGACAAGAAACCCTACAACAGCCACGCTGTGCTTGGGGAATCTTGTCCCAGGGTAGGAAGTGGGTGACTGTGTGTCAGACACTCAATGCTTGATACCTTCAGGAAAGCAACAGTTTCCTGCCTCTCAGTGAGTTCCATTTACTCTGCCTTGCAGATGTGAAACTGCACAAATAATTTCTGCTGGTGGTGAAGCAAAAGTGACCTTGGGGCTAGAATTGCTCACAGCTGACACAGGGTTGCTGCAAACCCTCTGGCTAGGTGGTGCAGGGGTGAGACGATCCCTGTGCTACCAGCAGAGCCGCTGGTTTCCTGCGAGCTGGGGTAGTGGTTTCCACCCCTTCACACCAGTCTGGGGGGGCTGTTTGGTTTGCTGGGGCTTGGTGGGGTGAAGCTGTGCACCCTGGGGAGGGCTTGAGGCCTAGATCCGGGCTGAAACGCAGCCCTGCTCTTGCAGCAGCCGCTTCCAAGCAGGGCTTTTTTCCGAACAAAAAAAAAAAAGCCCCAAACTTTCTGCTGCCTCCAGCCCCAGGAGACCTCCAGGCAGTAGAGGGCGCTCTGCTGCCAGCGGGACGCTCGGGCACACTATGACGTCTCTGGGAGGGGCCGCTCTGGCGCAAGTTGGGGGGGGGGGGGAAGGACTCTATGGTGTCTGGGGGGAGTTTGCGCCGGGGGCGGGAGGGGGGGCGCGGGGGAGGTGGCGCTCTGGCCGCCGCTCGGTGGTGGCGGTGCGCGGCGGGGGCCGCTCTGGCCGGCGGGCTCGGTGGTGCGGAGTCCCGGAAGCGGCGTACCCTGAGGCCGGGCGCGGAATGGCGGAGAGTCCGGCCGCCGAGGAAGCGGCCCCGGCCGCCGTGCTGGCGGCGGCGGCGGCGGGGAGCGGCGGCGGCGGCGGCTCCTCCTCGTCCAGCCCGGGAGGCGGCGCGGGGAGTCCCGGCGTCTTCATCCCCGCCGAGCTGTGGGCGGCGGCGGGTTTCGGCGCTGCGACGCCCGGCGCTGGCGGCGCCCCGGGGAGCGGCGGCGCCCCCATCGCGGCGGCGGCGGCGGCGGCGGGGGCCGCGCTCCTTACGCACTCCGCCTTCTGGGACCCCACGGTCAGCGGGGACTGGGACAGCGAGCGGCCCAGCCCGGCCTGCCTTCTGCGGATCAAACGGTGAGAGCACGGCCCGGGCGCTGCCGGTTGCCGTTACCCGCCTGGGGGGGGTGGCTCCGGTACTCCGTTCTGCTTGGCCTCTTGCGGCTTCTCCTGGGCCTAGCCAGCCGGGGACCGGGAAGCCCCCTCCTCCCTGCCCCGCTGTCTGCTGGGGGAACTGCCCGGGCTCACAACGCAGCAGGGAGGTTCGGTTCGCCCTCGGTACCCCCGAGGCGGCAGCGGTCCCCTGGGCCTCACCATTGCCACACCACCGGCCACGGGGACTTGGGTTTGGGCCCGGGGGGACAGCCCTGGGTCCCCTCCCAGCGTCCCGATGCTGTCCTGTGGGCAGCCCCCGGCCCCCGCTGTGCGCTGGGGTTCTCCTTGCCCAGGTGCTTGGCTCGCCTGCCGCGGGGCTGGGGACTCCTGCACCACCCATGCAGAGCTGCTCGGCAGCAGAGCTCCTTGCAGCACGGCTCTCACCCTGCCCTTGGGATGGCTGGCTGGCTGGAGGGGGGAGCAGGCTTCCCAAATCTCCATCAGTGCTCGAGTTCTGCCTGCCTGCAGCCATCCTGCTTCCTGCCCGTGCCCACCGGTTTGGTTGCCCTGACTCTTTCAAGGCTCGTCTGGGTTAAAGCTGCCTTGTCATTAGCCTTTGATGTTTTGAGCAGCATGAGCTTGTATTGTTCGACCTGCTTGGCACTGTTTCAACAAGTCCTTCCTCTTCCTTCAGAGCAAGTATCACTGCCTGCCAGGCTCTTGCTCATCCATGTTCTAGGGCTTGTATAACGTCTTCCAAAGATGGCACCAGATATTTGGGCACCTTCCAATCATCCCAAAGCCAACAGCCTTGACTTCATAACAGGAGGCAGGAGAGCAAGGCACTCCTGTTGCACTCCCTTGTTTCCCACCCTGAAAGCTCTCTGAATTCAGGTTGCTTCCCGGGGCAGGCTGATAGAGTTGGGGTTGTTCAGCCTGGAAAAGAGAAGGCTGCAGGGAGACCTTCGGGCTGCATTTCAGTATCTGGAAGGGACCTGCAGAAAGGCTGGGGAAGGGCTGTGCCCGAGGGCATGTAGTGACAGGACAAGAGGCAGCGGTTTGAAACTGGAGCAGGGCTGCACAGCAGGAGGAAGTTCTTCATGGTGAGAGTGGGAAAGTACTGGAGCAGGTTGCCCAGGGGTGTGGTTGAGGCTCTATCCCTGGAGACACTCAAGATCAGACTCAGTGTGGCCCTGAGCATCTTGATCTAGTTGGAGGTGTCCCTGCTGACTGCAGGGGGGGTGGACAAGATGAGCTCCCTTCCAACCCCATGCAGTCTGGGAGCTTGTCTTGGCAGTTTGGTGTAGCCCTGATTATGGGAGGGAGGGTTTTTTAGGTGCTGAAAGGTGCTGTTCAGGTTATCTGTAACCAGCTGCAGGTGATTTGTGGCTTTTCCATTCGTTTAGTCCACATTCCAAAGGAAAGCAGCCCCGTTGTGAGCCGGTCTGTGTGTGTAGGTGCAGCCTAACTACTCCTGAACCCACTGATTACACCTCCATTTGTCAGAGCAGTTAAGTTCTCAAAGGCAGTTTGAGTCAGGGTGTGTTTGGAGAAAACAGCTGGCTGGGGTGCACAAATGAAGGTCCTGTGAATGCTCTGAGTGTGAAGGAGGAAAACAGGGGGGTGGGGAAGGCATCTTTTACACAACCAAACCCACCTGAGGGATCTTTTCAGACAGCTGCCTCCAGGGAAGTTTGTGGTTGGAGTCTGAGCCAATCTGGATGAGGCTTTGAGCAGCCTGGGCTGGTGGGAGGTGTCCCTGCCCGTGGCAGGGGCTCAGAGCAAGATGATCTTGAAGGGTCCTTCCAACCCAAACCATTCAGTGAAAATCTGAAGCAGCCAGGTGGTTAGGGTGGGCTTGGTCTGGTGGATTCACTGAGTGCTGTCTGTGCCCTTGAAATGCCCCAAATCTTTTGGGGGATGAGTTGAAAGAGGTCAGCCAGGAAACACAGTCAGGGGCACAAGAAAGATGGCTGAGCTCTGGATGAGTTCATGAATTCACTGAATGGTTTGGGTTGGAAGGGACCTTCAAGATCATCCAGTTCCAACCCCCCCCTGCCACGAGCAAGGACACCTTCCACTAGCTCAGGTTGCTCAAGGCCCCATTTGGCCTGGCCTTGAACACCTCCTGGAAGAGGAGGGGCATCCACAACCTGCCTGGGCAGCCTGTCCCAGTGCCTCCCCACCCTCCCTGCCGAGCAATCCTTCCTTACCTCCAGTCTGGGTTGAACATTTCCATCTTGAAAGCGCTTCTCTTTTCATCTGTGCAGGGATTTGTCCTCTAGGACCTTCCTTGCTGGGGGGCTGGTGAGCCCCAGGGAGATGATGGCTAATTCCTGTTTCCTTTGTTCAGGGATATCATGTCCATTTACAAGGAGCCGCCCCCGGGAATGTTTGTTGTGCCTGATCCCCACGACATGACCAAGGTAAGAGGAGATTTGGAGCTGGTTCCACTTTTTCCTGCTTCCCTGGATGCTGCTGCAGATGGCTGCTGTGAGGGTTTGCCCAAGCAGAGCGTTCCCTGCGTGTTTGGAGAGGAGGCAGAGTGAGCCTTGCACGAGAGCGTAATGAGGCTGCAGTTTGCTTGGTGACATTGAGCTGCCTGGAAAATGGGAGGAGGCTTTGGAGGAAACTGGATCTGAGAGGCTGCCACAGATAAAGCCAAGTCTGCTCCAGTAGCTCTCTGAGCCGGTGGGGTGCTTCTCCAGCTCCTTTCACTCCACTTGATGCTGCACAACCATCCCTGGAGCAGCTCAGAGAGAGCTCCGTGGAGAGCTCAGCTCCAGCCTGCCCGAGAGGCTCCCCTGTTAACCACAAGCAGTGCTGGGAGTGTCTGCAACCCACCTGTGGGAAACTGGAGATGGTTAATCGTTGGCTGCTGGTGGAGATGTGTCCCTGCATCCTAACCCTGCCCTGCTGGGGTGCTGCCCTCTTGGGTTCTTGGCGCTGCCAGGTCTGGCCCACGCAGCCTGCGCCGCCACGATGCCCCCAGCAGACCTGCTCCCTAGGTGTGCAGACTTGGCTGTGGCCTCTCCTGCCTCTCAGGGCTCTCCAGGGCTGGGAATTTCCCATTATGGCAGAGAGAATGCAGTGAGCTGGGAGGCAGATGTTGCTCCAGCTGTGCTCTCCCTCTGGTATTTCCTTGCTGCCCTTTCTCCAGCCAATGTCACCTGCGCTGTGCTGTGTCCCCGGAGCTCTGTGTGTGTGTGGGTGGGAGGTGTCTGCTGTGTGTATTTAACCTCTGCTGCACACTTCTCCATGCCCCCCTGCCAAGGGGCTCCCTTAGATGTAAGCTCCTGCCTGATTTAGGGGCCCTGGGTTTTTGGGGGTGGCACAAAGTGGGAAAGATCTCTGCCACAGGCAACTCCTCGCTGCAGCTCTGTTGGGAGCTCAGTTGGGAGCCTCCCAAGTGCCCAAATGCCCTTCAAGGGGAGGAAGGGTGCATAGAGCACCAGTGCTGAGGCTTGGGGGGGGGATCCTTACAGGAGGCTGCTCAGATCTCTTGGGGAGTCAACATCCCTAACAGCCCAAAGGGAAGAGATCCCCTGCTCTACCACTGGGCTCTTGGAGGGTAATTAGCATGGAGAGAATAGGATCTTCCTCTCAGATCCTGGCAGGGGAGCTGGAATGATGGGTTTCAATAAGAGCAAAATCAGCAGGAGGCCATGAAATGAAAGGAATGCTTCAGTTGGGGCAGAAATTCTGATTTTTAAAGTTTTTTATTCTTGCTAAAATTAGATTTGATTTTAATTTTGTGCATATTTGAACTCTGACTTCATAGAAGTTTGGGGTGGGGGGGTGGGGGGTGAGGGGTAGGGTTTGTTGGTTTGGTTTTTGAGCAGAGCCCACCAGCTGAATTGTGATTCAGCCTGGTTTGGACTGTGGTAGAGCTAGATGGGAGGCAGCTGTTGTGGACTCTGGCCAAACCTTGATGTTGGAAACCTGCTCTGCACATTGAGTGTGGCAGAGGGGAGGGGGGCAGAGAGATGTGGAGAAGGGAGAGAGAGAGAGAGGTGGGGAAGGGGGGAGAAATATGGGGAGAAGTGTGGGGAGGGGAGAGGGGAGAAGTATGGGGGGGGAGAAGTATGGGGGGGAGAAGTATCGGGGGGGAGAAGTATGGGGGGGGGAGGGGGGAGAAATGGGGAGAAGTATGGGGGGGGAGAAGTATGGGGGGGAGAAGTATGGGGGGGAGAAGTATGGGGGGGAGAAGTATGGGGGGGAGAAGTATGGGGGGGAGAAGTATGGGGGGGAGAAGTATGGGGGGGGAGAAGTATGGGGGGGAGAAGTATGGGGGGGAGAAGTATGGGGGGGAGAAGTATGGGGGGGAGAAGTATGGGGGGGAGAAGTATGGGGGGGGAGAAGTATGGGGGGGAGAAGTATCGGGGGGGAGAAGTATCGGGGGGGAGAAGTATGGGGAGGGGAGGGGGGAGAAATGGGGAGAAGTATGGGGGGGGAGAAGTATGGGGGGGAGAAGTATGGGGGGGAGAAGTATGGGGGGGAGAAGTATGGGGGGGGAGAAGTATGGGGAGGGGAGGGGGGAGAAATGGGGAGAAGTATGGGGGGGAGAAGTATCGGGGGGGAGAAGTATTGGGGGGAGAAGTATGGGGGGGGAGAAGTATGGGGAGGGGAGGGGGGAGAAATGGGGAGAAGTATGGGGGGGAGAAGTATCGGGGGGGAGAAGTATTGGGGGGAGAAGTATGGGGGGGAGAAGTATGGGGGGGGAGAAGTATGGGGGGGAGAAGTATGGGGGGGAGAAGTATGGGGAGGGGAGGGGGGAGAAGTATGGGGAGGGGAGGGGGGAGAAGTATGGGGAGGGGAGAAGTGAGGGGAGGGGAGGGGGGAGGGGAGGAGGGAGAAGTGTGGGGAAGGGAGAAGTATGGGGAGGGGAGGGAGGTGTGGGGAAGGGAAAGGGGAGAAATATGGGGAAGGGAGGGAGATGTGGGGAAGGGAGGCAGGGAGAGGGAGATGTGGGGAAGGGAGGCAGGGAGAGGGAGGTGTGGGGAAGGGAGGCAGGGAGAGGGAGGTGTGGGGAAGGGAGGCAGGGAGAGGGAGGTGTGGGGAAGGGAGGCAGGGAGAGGGAGGTGTGGGGAAGGGAGGCAGGGAGAGGGAGGTGTGGGGAAGGGAGGCAGGGAGAGGGAGGTGTGGGGAAGGGAGGCAGGGAGAGGGAGGTGTGGGGAAGGGAGGCAGGGAGAGGGAGGTGTGGGGAAGGGAGGCAGGGAGAGGGAGGTGTGGGGAAGGGAGGCAGGGAGAGGGAGGTGTGGGGAAGGGAGGCAGGGAGAGGGAGGTGTGGGGAAGGGAGGCAGGGAGAGGGAGGTGTGGGGAAGGGAGGCAGGGAGAGGGAGGTGTGGGGAAGGGAGGCAGGGAGAGGGAGGTGTGGGGAAGGGAGGCAGGGAGAGGGAGGTGTGGGGAAGGGAGGCAGGGAGAGGGAGGTGTGGGGAAGGGAGGCAGGGAGAGGGAGGTGTGGGGAAGGGAGGCAGGGAGAGGGAGGTGTGGGGAAGGGAGGCAGGGAGAGGGAGGTGTGGGGAAGGGAGGCAGGGAGAGGGAGGTGTGGGGAAGGGAGGCAGGGAGAGGGAGGTGTGGGGAAGGGAGGCAGGGAGAGGGAGGTGTGGGGAAGGGAGGGAGAGGAATGGGGAAGGGAAGAAGAAATATTGAGAGGGGCGAAAAAAAAAAAGCAGCGTTCAGGGGGGAGAGAAATGTGCAGCAGCAGCTCTGCCTGAAGAAGGGAGGAGGAGGAGGAGGATGGGGAGGGTTGAGCATGACCCGCACATGGTGTGTGTGTGTGTGTGTGCACGCTTGGGGAGGACGCTGCCGCTGGCTGCTGCCTGGGTGGAGGTTTCCTTGCCTCGGGGCTGGCTCTGTGGAGGACTGGGGGCAGGGGGCAGGGGGGAGGGGGTGCCGCGGAGTCTCGAAGTGGTGCGCAGGATGGGCTTTTGTTTTGCAGATTCATGCATTGATCACAGGCCCATTTGACACGCCTTATGAAGGGGGTTTCTTCTTGTTCCTGTTTCGCTGTCCTCCAGATTATCCCATCCACCCACCCCGGGTCAAACTGATGACAACGGGAAATAACACAGTGAGGTTTAACCCCAACTTCTACCGCAATGGGAAAGTCTGCCTGAGTATCCTAGGGTAAGCAGGAGGCCTTGGCTCTTTTGATGGGGGAAGGCAACAAAAGATCAAGCAGGTGGCTGCAGGCTGTGTGCTGCCTCCTGCATCCTTCTCAGTGCCCTCATCGTGTCCCCCCCACCCCAGCCCCTCAGATATGCTGGGATGCACCTTGATGCTTCTGGGAAGTTGTGTGTGGAGTCAGGGTCATAAAGCAGAACAAATTCCTCTGCTGAAGTTGAGTCTGGTTTGTCTTTAGAGGCAGCTGAGAAGAGAGCAGGGGGAGCACAGGTTGGGAGCAGCTGAGAAGAGAGCAGGGGAAGCACAGGTTGGAAGCAGCTAAGAGCAGGGGGAGCACAGGTTGGGAGCAGCTGAGAAGAGAGCAAGGGGAGCACAGGTTGGAAGCAGCTGAGAAGAGAGCAGGGGGAGCGCAGGTTGGGAGCAGCTGAGAAGAGGGCAGGGGGAGCAGAGGTTGGGAGCAGGGGGAGCAGAGGTTGGGAGCAGGGGGAGCAGAGGTTGGGAGCAGGGGGAGCAGAGGTTGGGAGCAGCTGAGAAGAGAGCAGGGGGAGCAGAGGTTTGGAGCAGCTGAGAAGAGAGCAGGGGGAGCAGAGGTTGGAAGCAGCTGAGAAGCGGGCAGGGGGAGCAGAGGTTGGGAGCAGCTGAGAAGAGAGCAGGGGGAGCACAGGTTGGGAGCAGCTGAGAAGAGAGCAGGGAGTAGAACCCAGGAGGTTCCACCTCAACATCAGGAGGCTCTTCTGTATGGTGAGGCTGCTGGAGCCCTGGAGCAGGCTGCACAGAGAGGTTTTGGAGTCTTCCACTCTGGAGACATTCACAAGCCACCTGGATGTGTTTCTGTGTGACCTGCTCTAGGTGATCCTGCTTGGGTCAGCCTGGATGACCTCTGGAGGTCCTTTCCAACCCCTTAACATTCTGTGTAGCACAAACTTGTCTTTGGAAGCCCCTGAGAGCAGAGCAGGAGGAAGCACAGAGCTCAGTAGGTGCTGCCACTATCACACAATGGTTTCAGTTGGAAAAGTCCTCCAAGATCATCCAGTCCAACCAGCAGCCCAGCACCCCCATGGCCACTAAACCATGGCCCCAGCTGCCATGGCCACACATTTTTTGAACACCTTCACACATGGGGACTCCACCACCTCCCTGGGCAACCTCTTCCAAAGCCTGACCACTCTTGCAGGGAAGAAATTGTTGCTGATAGCCAGTCTAACCCTCCCCTGGCACACTCTTCTCCTGCTGCCATTTGTCTCCTACTTCCCCTTCCAAAGCCTGTGACCAAGCACTTTGCTGCTTCTGCTGTTGTGCTTTGCAGCCTGATCCTTAAATGTTATTTCAATGTAGGCTTTTGTGGTTTTAATTTCCTCTCTCTGTGTGGAGCTTGCAAAAGAAATACATCAAAATTAAAAGCCACTAAGAACTTCCTTGAGAGAGCCATTTGGCTGCTCTGGGCTTCCACCTCCGTGTATGAAGTGGGACTGAGCAGTGGGTGTAATGATTTACAAGTGCTGCTCCTGTGCTGCCTGTTCAAACAGGCTCCCCTGCTCCAAATGTTGCTTCTCCTCCTGCTTGAGGCCAACATGGGGAAGTCCTGCTTGGCTGAACAGCTCTCATGGTACCCTGGCCGTGGTGGGACAGCCCCAGCTGTGAGAGTTTCAGCTGCCAGGAAAGAAAGGCTTTGGCTGGGCCTCTAGGCTGGGGCCATGGGGGTGTTACTAGGTGGTTCCTTCTGCTGCAGAGGGGTAGGAACAGCAGCAGGCAGGTGAGGAAGGGGCAGGGGCAGCTTGAATTGTTCCATGAAGTTGTTCAAGCAAGCAGGAGTCTGAGCACTGATGTGGTGGGGTGGTTTCAGGGGTGCTGTGCCTGTGCTGCTTACACCAATGCTGCTCCAAGGAGTTGATAGCAGCAGCACTGTGCCTGTGCTGCTTACACCAATGCTGCTCCAAGCAGCTGATCCCAGCAGCACTCTGCCTGTGCTGCTTACACCAGTGCTGCTCCAAGCAGCTGATCCCAGCAGCACTGTGCCTGTGCTGCTTACACCAATGCTGCTCCAAGCAGCTGATCCCAGCAGCACTCTGCCTGTGCTGCTTCCACCAATGCTGCTCCAAGCAGCTGATCCCAGCAGCACTCTGCCTGTGCTGCTTACCCCAATGCTGCTCCAAGCAGCTGATCCCAGCAGCACTCTGCCTGTGCTGCTTACACCAATGCTGCTCCAAGCAGCTGATCCCAGCAGCACTGTGCCTGTGCTGCTTACACCAATGCTGCTCCAAGGAGTTGATCCCAGCAGCACTGTGCCTGTGCTGCTTCCACCAATGCTGCTCCAAGCAGCTGATCCCAGCAGCACTGTGCCTGTGCTGCTTACACCAATGCTGCTCCAGCAGCTGATCCCAGCAGCACTCTGCCTGTGCTGCTTACACCAATGCTGCTCCAGCAGCTGATCCCAGCAGCACTCTGCCTGTGCTGCTTACACCAATGCTGCTCCAAGCAGCTGATCCCAGCAGCACTGTGCCTGTGCTGCTTACACCAATGCTGCTCCAAGCAGCTGATCCCAGCAGCACTCTGCCTGTGCTGCTTACACCAATGCTGCTCCAAGCAGCTGATCCCAGCAGCTCTGTGCCTGTGCTGCTTACACCAATGCTGCTCCAAGCAGCTGATCCCAGCAGCTCTGTGCCTGTGCTGCTTACACCAATGCTGCTGCAAGCAGCTGATCCCAGCAGCACTCTGCCTGTGCTGCTTACACCAATGCTGCTGCAAGCAGCTGATCCCAGCAGCACTGTGCCTGTGCTGCTTACACCAATGCTGCTGCAAGCAGCTGATCCCAGCAGCACTGTGCCTGTGCTGCTTACACCAATGCTGCTGCAAGCAGCTGATCCCAGCAGCACTCTGCCTGTGCTGCTTACACCAATGCTGCTGCAAGCAGCTGATCCCAGCAGCACTCTGCCTGTGCTGCTTACACCAATGCTGCTCCAAGCAGCTGATCCCAGCAGCACTCTGCCTGTGCTGCTTACACCAATGCTGCTGCAAGCAGCTGATCCCAGCAGCTCTGTGCCTGTGCTGCTTACACCAATGCTGCTGCAAGCAGCTGATCCCAGCAGCACTCTGCCTGTGCTGCTCACACCAATGCTGCTCTAAACAGCTGATCCCAGCAGCACTCTGCCTGTGCTGCTCACACCAATGCTGCTCTAAACAGCTGATCCCAGCAGCACTCTGCCTGTGCTGCTCACACCAATGCTGCTGCAAGCAGCTGATCCCAGCAGCACTCTGCCTGTGCTGCTCACACCAATGCTGCTCTAAACAGCTGATCCCAGCAGCACTCTGCCTGTGCTGCTCACACCAATGCTGCTGCAAGCAGCTGATCCCAGCAGCACTCTGCCTGTGCTGCTTACACCAATGCTGCTCCAAGCAGCTGATCCCAGCAGCACTCTGCCTGTGCTGCTTACACCAATGCTGCTGCAAGGAGTTGATCCCAGCAGCACTCTGCCTGTGCTGCTTACACCAATGCTGCTGCAAGCAGCTGATCCCAGCAGCACTGTGCCTGTGCTGCTTACACCAATGCTGCTCCAAGCACTGATCCCAGCAGCACTCTGCCTGTGCTGCTTACACCAATGCTGCTCCAAGCAGCTGATCCCAGCAGCACTCTGCCTGTGCTGCTTACACCAATGCTGCTCCAAGTTGCTGATGCTCATCAGCTGCTAGGTGCTGGTTTAGGCCTGGCAGAGTGACTCAGTGTGCTGGGAAGCATCTTCCTTGGCACCAGAGCCTTCCTGGTCCAGTGAGCTGGATGCTGATGCCTGCAGAGCGCTGAGGTGTGCAGGGCACCTCCGTGTCTCAGGGGTCTGAGTGCCCAGCAGCTCCCACACCAGCTGCCTTCTTGCTCCTGCAGTTGCAGCCCCATCAGGGCAGCTGAATTATTGAAGAGGGAAGAAAGAGCCTCAGCCTTAGCAGAGGTGGGGAAGACAGAGGGAGCTGCCAGGGGAAGGGTTTAGCAGGAGCATATGTGGGTCAGCACATCCGTGCTCAGCTCACAGGGAGGCAGGGCTGTATCTGCAGCTGGGATATTAAGGGCAAGCAGCACAAACAGCTTCTTTTTCCCCCTTGCTTCTTGCTGGTTCTGTGCAAGGGTTGTTTGGGGTTTGTTGCTCTGTGTGTATGAAGTGGGCAGCTTGTTCACACAGGTTGCATCAGGTTGGAAGGGACCCTCCAAGGGCATCTTGTCCAACCCCCCCTTGCACTCAGCAGGGACACCTCCCAACTAGATCAGGCTGCCCAGAGCCACTTCCAGTCGGATCTTGAATGCCTCCAGGGATGGGGGCTTCAACCACCCCCCTGGGCAGCCTGTTCCAGTGTTTCACTACTGTGGCAGAGCATCCCTTGGTGCTTTCAGGGGCAGTCCTTGTGCTGAGTGGCTGCAGCAGCAGCAGCAATCTGAAAACCAGCTTTCAGCTCCTGAGAGCTGTTGGGGCTTGACTTCTGGTAGTCCTGGCAGCTTGTGTAGCTCCAGGCCTGCAGTGTGAGGAGACAACCACAGCTTTAAAGTTGCCTGCAAACACTCAGCAGCCTGATTTTCCCCCTCAGCTGATGTGTGGTGCTCTGTGTTGTTTCCCAGCCTCTTTTGTGTTACTCAAGCACTCCTTCGGTGGAGAGAATAGAGAATAGATGACTTTGACCTTGAGAACTTCCTCGGTGTCCAGTGCTTTTTGTATCTGCAGCAGCTGTTTCTCTTCCTGTCTGGTTTCTGTGAGGTGGAGTTGTGCTTTCCCAGGCTTCCTGAGCTTTGGTGGTTGGAGGGATGGTGCTCACTCAAGCAGTCCTGTGGTGTTTATTTGATGCTTTTCTGTTTCGATGCCTCAGCACCTGGACCGGGCCTGCATGGAGCCCAGCACAGAGTATCTCTTCAGTCCTCATCTCCATCCAGTCCCTGATGACTGAGAACCCCTATCACAATGAACCTGGCTTTGAGCAGGTGAGACCTTGGCATGGCTCAGCTCTGCTTCTGCAGCTCTTTGTCTCTTGCTCCTCCTGGCATAGCCCACGGAATTGGTTGTGGTTGGAAAAGGCTTTCCAGGATCATCCAGGCCAACCAGTCTGGGACTCTGCCAAGGCTGCTGCTAAACCATGGCCCTCAGCACCACATCTCTGCCTCTTCTAAACACCTTCAGGGATGGGGATTCAACCACTTCCCTGGGCAGCCTGTTCCAGTCTTTGGGAACCATTTCAGTGAAGACATTTATTCTGATGTCCAACCTAAGCCTCCCCTGGTGCACCTCGAGGCCACTTCCTCCTGTCACTTGTTACCAGTGAGAAGAGACCAAGCCCCACCTCACTCCAGCCTCCTTTCAGGGAGTTGTAGAGAGCAATGAGGTCTCCCCTCAACCTCTTTTTCTCCAGACTAAACAGCCCCAGTTCCCTCAGCTGCTCCTCATTGTGGGAGTGGGGACAAAAGTAGGTTGTGTCACTTGACTCTCTTCCAGCTTGCTCTGCCTCTAGTCAGAGCTTGAGAGGGAGTCAGAAGCCAGCTCTGAGCTGAGTTCAGGTGTGTGTAAGGTCACAGAATGGTTTGGGTTGGAAAGGACCTTAAAGATCATCCAGTTCCAACCCCCTGCCATGGGCAGGGACACCTCCCTTACACCCTTACACATCAGGTTCCTCAAGGCCTCATCCAGCCTGGCCTTGAACACCTCCAGGGAGGGGACATCCCCAGCCTTCCTGTTCAACCTATTTCTGTGTCTCCCCACTCTCACTGGAAGGGATTTCTTGCTCATTTCCAGCCTAACTCTCCCCTCCTCAAGCTTAAAGACCTCAAGGCATTGTGAGGCCCCATCCCTGTCACCCCTGCATGCAAGGCAGGGCAGGCGGAATGGCTCTTCAGGAGTCACCCAAGACAGAAATGAAATAATTTCCCTGGGCTGTGTTGTCACCCAGGAGCCAAACTCAGCTCAGCTTTTCATGGCCTTCAGCATCTCAGAGAGAGGCAGGCTTGTGAGCTGCCCTGGAGCTGCTGACCTGTGTGAGCCCAAAGCTCTGGAGATGTGAAACCTCCTCAGCGGCAGCATAAAGCAGCTCGGTGTACCCAGAGCCAGCCAAAGCCACGGTGCCTTCATGCAGCAGTGAAATTCATCAGGCCCAGGAGGAAGAGGTGAGGAGCCACTGCAGTCATGGGGACTCAGTGGCCCAAATTCTCTTTCCAGGAGAGGCACCCTGGGGACAGCAAGAACTACAACGAGTGCATTCGGCACGAGACCATCCGAGTAGCGGTGTGCGACATGCTGGAAGGGAAGTGTCCCTGTCCTGAGCCTTTGAGGTATGGAAAACAGGCATGGGGGGGCAGGGGGGGAAGCATCAGGAAGTGGGGAGCATAAAAAAGAAGGGGTGTGGAGGGAGGAGAATCTTCTCTGCCTGCTGCTCCTGAGCTCCTGGAGCAGCCAAGGGTCGCTTTGTGTCCCCTGACGTGGGTGGCTGTGCATCTGCGTGGTGCCCAGGAGCTGTGCCCTGGCAGAGGCTGTGTGGATGTGCACAATGGCTGCATCCTCCAGCTGGTGCCTCAGAATAAATGCTCCTTGTCCTCTGGGTGGGGGGGGGGAACCCCAAGTTCTTGGAGGGAGGGGCCCCAGCTGTTGTGGAAGCAGTGTGCAGGAGTTCTTCAGCTGCAGTGATGCTGGAGCTCATTTTGCTCTGTGTCTTCCCTTGCTGTCCCCTGTTAGCTGTTTAGGTCACCCTCTGTGGGTGTCCTTAAACTGGAGTTCATAGATGCACTGAATGGTTTGGTTTGGAAAGCAACTTGAAGATCAGCCAGTTCCAGCCCCCCTGCCATGGGCAGGGACACCTCCCACCAGCCCAAGGTTGCTCCAGGCCTCATCCAGCCTGGCCTTGAACACCTTCAGGGAGAGAGCATCCACAGCCTCCCTGGGCAAGCTGTTCAGTGGGAGGAGGTGACCCTGGGTGGTGTGAGACTTGTGGCACTCATTTGGTGGTGACTGTTGGCTCTCTCCTTGTGTGCAGGGGTGTGATGGAGAAATCCTTCATGGAATACTACGACTTCTATGAGGGGGTGTGTAAAGAGAGACTTTATCTACAAGGACAGACCATGCAGGTGGGTGGCAGAGAACCTTCTTGTCTAGAGGAGGGCATGTGCTTAGGGACAGTGTGCAGCACCCAGAGGTACATGAAGTGGACCTGGATTCATGGATTCAGAGAGTGGATTGGGTTGGCAAAGACCTCTAAGGTTAAATCCAGCCATCAACTTAATGCCTCCATGGCCACCAAGTGCCATGGCCACCTCCAGGGGTGGGGACTCCACCACCTCCCTGGGCAGCCTGTGCCAATCCCTGACCACTCTTGCAGGAAAAAAAATGTTCCTAATCTCTCAACCTAAGCCTCCCCTGGCACAGTTTCAAGACATTTCCTCTTGTCCTATCACCTAGGGAGAAGGGCACAGCCCCCACCTCACTCCTACCTCCTTCCAGGGAGCTGTAGAGAGCAGTGAAGTCTCCCCTCAGCCTCCTCCAGGCTGACCACCCCCAGTTCTCTCAACTGCTCCTCAGCATCCCTGTTCTCCAGACCCCTCACCAGCTTCATTGCCCTTCTCTGGACCTGCTGAATGTCCTTGGAGCGAAGGGTCCAAACCTGAACCCAGGATTCCATGTGTGGCTTCAGCACAGGGGCACAGTCACTGCCTGGCTCCTTGCTGTGTCACATGAGGTTGGAAGGAGCTGAGTCAAAGGTTCCTGGGGGAGGCAGGGATTGAAGGAGCAGTGACAATACAGCAGACACATCCAGGAGCTTGTTTCTGGGGGAGAGCAGACTTGAAAGAATAGATTGCCAAGCTGTTTGCATGGGAACAGATGTTTCTTCCTCCCACCTCAGCCACCTCTTGTCTGACTCATTGAGAAATTCCACTGCTAAGAAAAGCTGGAGGTGGTTGATTTAATGATCCTTGTGTCTCTGAGGCCTTTCTCTCCTGCCTGTGTCATTCATAAACTGCTGGCATTCCCACAGCTGGAGAGAGAAATTCCCATAAGGAAGGTCTGTGCCTGACTTCCAGCTGCAGGGAGGGCAGGACTGAGGGCTCTCTAGTGAAGTTTGCTGGCATTAGAGGAGGGGCAGTTGTGGCCCACTCTCCTCTTTCTCCTCCAGGGAGCCAGGGCTCAGTTGCTTTCTGCAGGGTTTGTGAAGGTCCCTGGGGTGTGCTCAGCTCCCAGGGGCAGGGGCTTGCTCTGCTTGGGTCTCTGCTCACTTGTACCTAGTGCAGGAGGCATGAGCACAGCGTGCTGGAGAGCTGCTGGGGTTGTTCTCATCACCCTCTGTTTCCAGTGAGGTCACTCCAGGCTCAGTGTCAGTTGAGTGCTTGCCAGGTGTGCTGCCTTGTTAACTCCAGGGCCACATGGGGGCTTCTGCCAAAGATTCAGAGACTCACAGAAGAGTTTTGGGGGTGGAAGGGAGATTAAAGATCCTCCAGTTCCAACTCCCCTGCCATGGGCAGGGACATCTCCCACCAGCCCAGCTTGGTCAAGGCCTCATCCAGCCTGGCCTTGAGCACCTCCAGGGAGGGGACATCCACAGCCTCCCTGGGCAACCTGTGCCAGTGTCTCCCCACCCTCACTGGAAAGAATTCCTTCCTAATCTCCAGCCTCAATCTGCCTTCCTCAAGCTTCAATCTCTTCCCTCTCATCCTATCACTACAAGCCCTGGTGAAAAAAAATCCCTTCCCAGCTTTCTTGTAGCCCCCTCTCAGGTACTGGAAAGCCTCTTTTGGGTGCTGAAACCAGCCAGGGCAGTGTAAACTCCACCACCACCTCACAGAGCCCTGGCAATGTGTCTTCAACCTGGGATGGGAGCTAAAAGCAGCAAATACTAAATAACCTCCACTCTTTCTGCCTCTGGCTTGGGTGCATCTCAGCTGGTGTAAAAGGTTTGATTTAAGTCTTGATTTAAAGTGATGATAGTGACAGTTTCAGTGGGACAAACTCTGTGCTCAAGTCTTTGGCCTCTGGGTTTTGCAGACTTTCCACTTGTAATCTTTCTCCTGCTTCCCAGCTGTAGTCCTGAGATCAGCTCTTGGCCAATAGTTTTACTTCCTCAAGGCTGGCAGGAAGAAACCCAACCCCAGGTCTGCTTGGCCTTTCATCTGCTTTTGAAGTTGGCTTGGGTTTGCCAGAGCCTCCAAAGAGAAATTCTCCTCAGTCTTCACCCTCTGCCCCCACAGGGGGAAGGAAGCTAAGAGCCCTCTCCACCATGAGGTGGGAATTAACCCTGAAGTCTTTGCCCATTTGTTGCCCAATTGCTATGCAGCTTTTGCCTTTGTGCCTCTTGCCAGGAGGGAGAAGGAGCTCTTGAGAGGCTTCTGGGCAGAGGCCAACAGGATGGCATTCAACAAGTCCAAGTGCCAGGGGCTGCACTTTGGCCACAGCAACCCCAGGCAGTGCTACAGGCTGGGGGCAGAGTGGCTGAGAGCAGCCAGGCAGAGAGGGACCTTGGGGTAGTGGTGGACAGCAGCTGAACAGGAGCCAGCAGTGTGCCCAGGTGGCCAAGAAGGCCAAGGGCATCCTGGCCTGCACCAGGAGCAGTGTGGCCAGCAGGAGCAGGTAAGTCATCCTGCCCTGTGCTCAGCACTGGTTAGGCCACACCTTGAGTCCTGTGTCCAGTTCTGGGCCTCTCAATTCAAGAAGGACATTGAGAGACTTGAAGGTGTCCAGAGAAGGGCAACGAGGCTGGGGAGGGGTCTGGAGCACAGCCCTGGGAGGAGAGGCTGAGGGAGCTGGGGTTGCTTAGCCTGCAGAAGAGGAGGCTCAGGGGAGACCTTCTTGCTCTCTCCAACTCCCTGCAGGGAGGTTGGAGCCAGGTGGGGGTTGGTCTCTTCTGCCAGGCAAGCAGCACCAGAACAAGAGGACACAGTCTGACGCTGCGCCAGGGAAAGTTTAGGCTGGAGGTGAGGAGAAAGTTCTTCCCAGAGAGAGTTGTTAGCCATTGGGATGTGCTGCCCAGGGAGGTGGTGGAGTCCCCATCCCTAGAGGTGTTCAAAGAGGGATGGGCTGTGGCACTTGGTGCCGTGGCCATGGGGTCTGTGGTGCCAGCTTGGACTCGATGATCTTTGAGGTCTCTTCCAGCCTTGGTGATACTGTGAGACTTGGTGCCATGGATTAGCAGTAGTGAGGTGCTGGGTGACAGGTTGGACTTGATGATCTCTGAGGTCTTTTCCAACCTGATTGACTCTCAGTGGGAGCTGAGCACCTCTCCCTGGTTTGCTTGCAGGATCCCTTTGGTGAGAAGCGAGGCCACTTCGACTACCAGTCCCTATTAGTGCGCTTGCAAGGCATTCGGCAGAAGGTGCAAGAGAAACACCAGCAGGAGAACACAGAAATAGACTCTGAGAGCAGCTCCTCTGAGACAGAGACAGACACTCAAGGTTGCTCTAAAGCTTAGAAGCCACATTCACAAGTGGGAGAGGCCAAGCCGTGGGGGGAATCTTCTGTCTTCACGCTCTGGAGTACCCCTGACAGACTCAACAACCAACCCAGTGCCAGAGTGGAGGAAACTGGCAGGGTTCTCTTCTGGCTCCTTGTGCTGCTCTGGTGGATAATGCTGAATGAGAAGACTTCCTGCTAGACAAAAAGCCAAGCTTGTGACAGGCTACTCTTCAAAAGGTACTTCCTATGCTAGACAAGCTGGAGCATGTGGCATCAGGTTATGTTCTGGAAACACCAACGCTGGTTGTTGTCCCTTTGGTTTGTTTCCTTTTGATTTGGGGGGGTTTGGGTTTGGTTTGTTTTGTTGGGTTTTACCTTTTTTTGTTGGTTATTCTTCCCCCCTCCCTCCCCTCCCATCCCTTCCCCTCCCCTCCATTTGATTAAAGAATGAGATCCAGCCTGAGAATCCTCTTGACAGCTTTTCTGTTCCCAAGTCAGTGGGAGCCCTTCCCTGGGGCCTGCGCTGAACGTGGAGCTGTGGGAGAGCTTTGATGAGTCCCAGGGTGTGACAGAACCTGGTGTGTGTGTGGAGGGGGTGTGTATATGGTGTGTGTGTGTGCCCCAGTGTGGGGTGGGAGAGATGGAGCCTCTCTGTGGAGCCCATCTACCCTGATGGCTTTCTTCTAGACAGACCAAAGAGAAAAGGGCAGTGGTGGAATCTGGGCTCCTCGCTTGAAAGCTTTCCTCGAGCCCTGGGGGACTTTGGCTGCTGAGACTTTGGGGTGCAAAGGGGCAGATGAAAGAAGTGAAGAGGGCAGGAAAAGCTCTCAGTTGACTGCAGGTTTGTTCATCTTGGTGTTGTGGGGAAGGGAGGGACCAGAGAATCATCAGTCAGAGATGGGGGAAGCAGCTAAATTCACTCTGCCTTGTGTATTAGCTTTGTTTTTCCAGGGTTGATGTGAATTTAGCATCCTGGCAGTGCTTTGTCCTGGCTGCTCTCAGCAGAGCTGCTTTGGTCCCCGAAGTACTTCTTGCTTTCCACCTCTTTTTTGGGTGGGTTTTTTTTTCACTCAGTGTAACAGTTTGTGATTTTTCCTTCCTCCTTCCTCCCTCCTCACTCCCCACCTCGACCTTGCTCCAGCAAACTGAACCCCTAGAGAGGAAGGAGCAGCTCCTAGCTGTAAGGCTCTTTCTGGGTGAAGCTCTCCAGAGGTGAACATCTTGGGAGTGAACAAAATTCCTTTGCCAAACTTGGCTGAGCCAGGAGCAGGAGGAAAGTTGAACAGTTCAGAGCTTTGGTTTGGACTGGTGAAACTGTTGAGCAGAGGTGAGGGGCCTGCTGGCTGCCAGTGCCATTGTCTCCAGGATGTGTTTGGTGTAACTTGGGGTGGAGGTGACAGGGCCAGGTCCCTGAGCCTGGTGGTGATTGCTTGGAGCAGTAGAAGAAGTTTTATTGTGGATAAAAAGCTTCTCCTCCTTTCTTTTTTGCAATGATTCTGTTGGATAGGAGCTTGGATGAGAAAGCTCAGCACGAAGTTGCACATCCACCCTGGACCCCTCTCCCAGTTGCCTTTTCGACATCTTCCCACCTGCTTAACCCAGTTGCAGGCTCCTTGATGGCGGTGAGAGAGCTCCCAGTGGTTCTCTTTGTTCTGAGAGCAGGGGCAGGAGCCCCCTGCTGTGCCCTGCACGGGAAGGCAATGCCCTCCGTGCGTCCCTCGATTCTTTTCAGCCTCTCCGAGGACGATCAGCTCTTGCAGAACTCGAGGAGCCTGCAGCTTCAGCAGCTCTCTGCAGCTGAAAGGTGGAAACGGTGCTGAATTTCAGGTGCCATTGAACGGCGTGGGGACCTTTGGTTTTCCCCTTCAGCAAGCAAACTCCCCTGGCTCTGCCCTTGGCTTTGATTTAGGCTTTGACTTCAACCCTGTCTTGCCCTCCAGGGAAAGCTGAACTTCCCCAGGACTCAGCCGCAGCAGATGAGAGCAAACAAAGCAGTGTTCACCTCCGAAGGAGGTCTGGGGGAGGCAGTGTGTGTGTGTGTGTGTGGGAGGGAAGTCGTTGAGCTGTGTGCTCACCTGCCCCCCCCCCCCCCTTTCCATCCCATCGTGAAAACATCCCGTTGGTGTTGGTTGGTTGGTTTCTGTGTTGTTTTGGGTTGGTTCCTTCCCCCTCCCTCTCCCCTTCCAGTAGCACTGTGGGGTAGAGCTGCGTGGCTCTGCTGCCTTCCCAAGGCAGAGCTGGTGGTTCTGCAGTCTTGTTTGTGATGCATGTGGCGTTCCCCTCCCTCCCTCCTCTCCTCCCTCCTCTCCTCCCTCCCTCCCTCCTCTCCTCCCTCCCTCCTCCCTCCCTCCCTCCTCTCTTCCCACCCTCCCTCCTCTCCTCCCTCCCTCCCCTCCTCTCCTCCCTCCCTCCCTCCTCTCCTCCCTCCCTCCTCTCCCCCCTCCCTCCACCGAGAACAACGCGACAGGAAAATGCCTTATCGTGGACACTACTCCCAGCACTTCGCATGTGGCTGCACCAGAGCTGTTCCTCCTTTCCCGGCTCTCAAATGACATCACCTCCTTCCCCTCCCCCCCTGTCTGAATGTCTCCCCTTTCAAAGTGACAATCCTCAGCTGACTGCTCTAGGCACAGAGAGAGAGAGAGAGATGTTTTAGCAACAGATTCTTAGACCTGACTGAGTTGAGAGAGAACCAACCAAGCAAGCAAATGAGATATATATATATATATATATATATGCACAAGAGTCACTCTAAGATACTTTGTTTAAATACTTATTGTACAGAAGAGGGTTTTTTTTTTTCTCCCCCTTTTCTTGTTCCTTTTTTTTTTGGTTGGTTTTTTTCTTCTTCTTTTCTTTTCTTTTTTTTGGTGCAATAAAGTTTGTTTTGGCAGAATCCAGCCTGTGGTTAACTCCTTAGTGGAACAACACCACCACCACCCCCAACTCCCTTGACAGAGAGACAGGGGTGACAGAGCTGGGGAGGGGTCTGGAGCACAGCCCTGGGAGGAGAGGCTGAGGGAGCTGGGGTTGCTTAGCCTGCAGAAGAGGAGGCTCAGGGGAGACCTTCTTGCTCTCTACAACTCCCTGCAGGGAGGTTGTAGCCAGGAGGGGGTTGGTCTCTTCTCCCAGGCATCCAGCACCAGAACAAGAGGACACAGTCTCAAGCTGTGCCAGGGGAGGTTTAGGCTGGATGCGAGGAAGAAATTCTTCCCAGCCAGAGAGATTGGCCCTGGGGATGTGCTGCCCAGGGAGGTGGTGGAGTCCCCAGCCCTGGAGGTGTTTTAAGAGGAGCCTGGCTGAGGCACTTGGTGCCAGGGTTTAGTTCATAGTATCATAGTATCATTCAGGGTTGGAAGGGACCACAAGGATCATCTAGTTCCAACCCCCCCGCCATGGGCAGGGACACCCCACGCTAGATCAGGCTGGACAGAGCCTCATCCAGCCTGGGCTTAAACACCCCCAGGGACAGGGCCTCGACCACCTCCCTGGACAACCCATTCCAGGACTTCACCACTCTCATGGTGAAGAACTTCCTCCTCACATCCAGCCTGAATCTCCCCACCTCCAGCTTCATTCCATTCCCCCTAGTCCTATCACTCCCTGAGATCCTGAGCAGTCCCTCCCCAGCCTTCCTGTAGCCCCCTTCAGATACTGGAAGGCCACAATGAGGTCACCTGGGAGCCTTCTCTTCTGCAGACTGAACAGCCCCAACTCCTTCAGTCTGTCCTCATAGGAGAGGTGCTCCAGCCCTCTGATCATCCTTGTGGCCCTGCTCTGGACATGTTCCAGCACCTCCACATCCCTCTTGCAATAGGGGCTCCAGAACTGGAGGCAGGACTCCAGGTGGGGTCTCCCCAGAGCTGAGCAGAGGGGGAGGATCACCTCCCTTGCCCTGCTGGCCACACTTCTGCTGCTGCAGCCCAGGATCTGGTTGGCTTTGCAGGCTGCAAGTGCACACTGAGAGCTCCTGTTGAGCTTTTTGTCCACCAGCACCCCCAAGTCTCTCTCCTCAGGGCTGCTTTCCAGCCAGTCACTGCCCAGCCTGGATTTGTGCCTGGGATTGCCTCGACCCAGCTGCAGGACCCTGCCCTTGCTCTTATTGAACTTCATGAGGTTGGCTTGTGCCCACCCCTCCAGCCTGTCAAGGTCCCTCTGGATGGATCCCTTCCCTCCAGTGTGTCTGCTGCACCACACAGCTTGGTTGATCAGATGGTGCTGGGTGATAGGTTGGACTCAATGATCCCTGAGGTCTTTTCCAACCTGGTTAACTCTATTCAGTACTAACTTGAAGAACACTTAGTGTGTTCATTGCTGCTGGTTTCAGGAGTCACAAGATGCCAGGTTGGAAGGGACCCCATTTCCCCCCCACCCTTCCCCTCCCATCCCCCACCAGGACCCATCTGGTCCAACCTTTCTAGGTGATGGTGGAGTTGAAATGATTCTTTAGGCAGAGTCACAGTTTGCAGTTGGAAACAGCAGCTTCAGAGAGTTTTCCTTTTGCTGGGACAAACCAGTTAGGTGGTCAGTGGCACAGCAGAGGGGGAGAGGTTGGACTTGGTGATCTCTGAGGTCTTTTCCAACCTGGTTGATTCTATGAGGAGTTGGTCCTGTGGACCTCCTCAAGCTGGACACCTCAGAGATTCACAGAAGGGTTTGGGTTGGAAGGGACCTTCAAGATCATCCAGTCCCAACCCCCTGCCATGGGCAGGGACACCTCCCACCAAATAACAAACAACCCAAGGGTGATGTTTAGGTGGTAGAAAAAGGTGAAAAACATCAACTAAAGAGCAAATCCTCAACAGAGGAGGTGGGGCTCTGAAACACAGGGCTTAGCTTAACAGCACTGACCATGAGGAAGTAATTCTAGGAAGAATTTCCCCCACTTCCGCTATCTTGAAAACCAAAAGAATGAATCCCAGTAAGCTACAACCCCACCACCAGTTCATTATCCCCAGGCAGAGGATGAAGTTCAACAACTGCCTGTCAGGACCCCTGGCTGGAGAGGTTGCTGGGCTTTAGTTGAAAAAGCAGCACAGGAGGAATTTTAAGGAGAAGAGGACTTGCAGCACATTGCCTTGGGCCTCTCTCTTCACTGAAGATGGCAACATGCTCAGAGACTCACAGAATGGGTTGGGTTGGAAGGGACCTCAAAGATCATCCAGTCCCAACCCCCTGCCATGGGCAGGGACACCTCCCACCAGCCCCAGGTTGCTCAAGGCCTCATCCAGCCTGGCCTTGAACACCTCCAGGGAGGGGACACCCATAACCTCCCCTGGGCAACCTGTGCCAGTGTCTCCCCACCCTCACTGGAAAGGATTTCTTCCTAATCTCCAGTCTCAGTCTGCCCTCTTCCAGCTCAAAGCCCTTGCCCCTCATCCTCTCACACCAAGCCCTTGGCAAAAGTCCCTTCCCAGCTTTCCTCTTCCTTTGCAAAAACTTTCACTTACTTCTTACTTACAAAACCTTTTATTTCAAGCCCCCTGCCCCTGGGTTTCAGGTGATATGCAAATAACCTCCCCAAAAGAATTCTAGAGAGGCACAGAACATGATGTAGCAGTCAAGGTATTGCCTCTTTGGCTTCCTCTGGAGTGATTTCCTGAGAGTACAGCTCTGTGAAGAGAGCAGGCAGCCAGTACTGAGGTTCTCCTGCTGCCTGTGTGTCCAGCCAGGCCATCCCTTCCTTCAGCAAGTGTTCCTAGTCCAAACAAGAGTGGAAACTGTGAGTGAAACTGAGGTGGCTGAGAAGCCATTCCCACCACTCCTGTCCCCACACTGATTTGAGGCTAAGGGAGGGGGTTACAATCATTTTTCACTCAATTTGATTGGGAAAGAATATACTTCAGCCATCCAGCCATGCCCACCCTCTGTGTTTAGGGAGGGCCTGAGCTAACAAGCTTCAAGTTTTCTTAGAGTCAGAGACTGGTTGGAGTTGGAAGGGACCTTAAAGTTCATCCAGTTCCAACCCCCCCTGCCAGGGACACCTCCCACCAGCCCAGGCTGCTCAAGGCCTCATCCAGCCTGGCCTTGGAACACTTCCAGGGAGGGGGCAGCCACAACCTCCCCTGGGCAAACTGTTCCAGTGTCTCATCCCCCTCACTGGAAAGAATTTCTTCCTAATCTCCACTCTCAGTCTGCCCTCCTCAAGCTTCAATCCATTCCCTCTTGTCCTATCACTACAAGTTCTGAGGGAGCGCAGTGAAGCCACAGGAATCTCTGCAGCCTCTGGGAGCCTCATTCCATCTCCACACAGTGTGCACTCTGCCTGCCTTCAGTTTACCAGCTGGTGTAGGCTCCCCTGGGCATGGCATGCTGTGGTAACACAGCCCCAGCAATGTGCCTGCTGTCTCTCAACTCTGCTGTGCCCCTGAGACCTTTGTACCTACCAGCACTTGCTTTGCACGCTCTGTCTCCCACTTCAGGCTGGTCCTGATCTCACTGACTGTTACATAGCCCTTTTTCTGCAATGAGAAGGAAAAACACCACACTGGCATGAGTCAAGGCTTAAATCCATAGCTTGGAATCATAGCATCATTTGGGTGGGAAGACAAGCAGCCCTTTAAGATCACCCAGTCCAACCATTCTCTAGCTCTGCCAAGGCTGCTGCCAAAGCATGGCCCTCAGCACCTCAGCTCTGCCTCTTTTAAACACCTCCAGGGATGGGGATTCAACCACCTCCCTGGGCAGCCTGTTCCATGGTTTGAGAACCCTTCCAGTGAAGAAGTTTCTTCTGCTGTCCAGCCTAAACCTCCCCTGGTGCAACCTGAGGCCATTTCTTCTCCCATCACTTGCTCCCTGGGAGATGAGACCAACCCCCACCTGCCTCCAACCTCCCTTCAGGGAGCTGGAGAGAGCCAGAAGGCCTCCCCTCAGCCTCCTTTTCTCTTTAGGCTGAACACCCCCAGCTCCCTCAGCTGCTCCTCACCAGCCCTGAGTGTTCAGAAGAGTGTGGAGAGCTTTGCCCACAGGCCTGGTCTAATCACAGCTCCTCATCATGGAAGCAATGAAGTTCTTTCAAGGTGGCTGTCTTCTAAAACCTCCTGGCTCAGTACCTCTGCCAGCTGCAAGACAACAGTGTGGTCCATGTTCAGTTCAGCTGGCACTGACTGGATCAGATATGTTCCTCCAACAGGGATAATCCCAAAGCCACTCCCCAGGACCTTCAGTTTCTTGATTGCACGAAGGAGGTCGTCCCTGAGAAGCAGAAGTCAATGTAAGGCTTTAAAGTCAGAGCCTCTCAAGCTGCTCCTTACATCCTGGACATGAGGAAGGTTTGCTGTGCAGCAGCTGTGAGCAGTGACAGCTCCTGGGAGCTTGCTGCAGCCTCAGGTAACCCAAGAGCTGAGAGATGGTTTTATAAAGCAGTTTAGAATGAGTTTGTCTCTGTGCCTGCCTTGCAGCAGTGCAGCCTTGCATTAGAGACACACTTCCCAGAATCCCAGCATGGGAGGGGTTGGAAGGGACCTCTGGAGCTCAGCCAGCCCAACCCCCCTGCTAAAGCAGGGCACCCACAGCAGCTTGCCCAGGAGCACAATAGCCAGGGGGGAAATTGGAAGCTCTCCACAGAAAGAGGCTCCACAACCTCTCTGGGCTCAGCCTGCTCCAGGCCTCCAGCAGCTTCACACCAGACAAGTTCCTCCTCCTGTTCAGATGGAACCTCCTGGGTTCCAGTTTGTGCCCTTTGCCCCTTGTGCTGTTACTGGGCACCACTGAGCAGAGCCTGGCCCCAGCCTCTTGAGGCACTTGTAGCAGCTGAGCTGCAAGTGCTACACTTGAAGCTTCAGCCCCAATTAGTGATTGTGAGCTGTGTCCTAAACTCTTCTGTAATGACATCCATCAGGCCCTGCCTTACAGCTCAGGACAGCACAGCAGCTTCAGCAGACTGAGGCAGTAAGAGCAGAGAATTTGCAGGAGCTTCATTGCCTCCAGCTCAAGGCAAGAGGCCCTTTATGCCTCAGGCCTTCCAGAAGGGGTGGGATTGCTCTTTGTGGCTCACTGGCTCTGCTGCTGCAAGTTAAACCCAGCAAAGAGCACCCCCTGAGATCAGTCACCCTCTTTTCTTCCCCACATGCTGTGTGATTGCCCTTCCCAGCACCACTCAGACACTCACTGGCTGACATCCTGTGCAAACTTCCCCCTTCCCTTCAGCACTTGCTGGTGAAGTTCTTCCAGCATTATCAGACCTAGGAGGCAACACAAGGGGGGAGGGAAGCATTAATGCACAGCTCCAGCCTCACTCCAGCAGTCAAAGGTCCTTTGTGTGCTTGCCACTGCCTCTGCCCTGCCTGTTCATTGTTCCCAGCATCCAGCCCTGGGTGAGATAAGCTCCCAGTCCCTTCCCAGGTCAGTCAGCTGTTGCCTTCTCCCACAGATGGATCAGCCTCGAGTTTCAGCTGGCTCTGCTGGAGCCCACTCCTGGTGTCAGGTTGCCCTTGTGGAGTGAGGAACATCTATCTTTTAATTAGGGACTTAAGAGTGGCATTCCAATTCTTTGGAGCGTGGCTGTGGTCCTTCAGAGGCAACCCTCCAGCTGCCTCAAAGCAGACACTTGGCAGCTTCATGTTCCTTCAAGGCTCTGATCCCTGCTCCTTCCCCACCATCCTAAGTCATGGGTTTGTAGCCTCACCCAGGGCTGATCTTCTGTGGGAATCACTAAGTCACTGAGTTGATTAACAGTTCACAGCACAGTTACCAGTGGTGTGGCTGGAACATCAGAGAAACAAACCAAAGCTTTTTGAGGGACCATGGAGACAAAACTGCCACCTGACTGACTCGGGGAGTCCAGTCAAGCCCCCTCCCCTGAGCCACCCTGACTCATCTGCCACAGGGAAAAGGCCTCTGGATCATGGAATCATGGAATCAATGAGGTTGGAAAAGACCTCAGAGATCAGCAAGTCCAACCTGGCACCCAAGACCTCCTGACAACTAAACCATGGCCCCAAGTGCCACATCCAAGCCCCTCTTGAACACCTCCAGGGATGGGGACTCCACCACCTCCCTGGGCAGCACATCCCAATGGCTAACAACTCTCTCTGGGAAGAACTTTCTCCTCCCCTCCAGCCTAAACCTCCCCTGGCACAGCTTGAGACTGTGTCCTCTTGTTCTGGTGCTGGTTGCCTGGGAGAAGAGACCAACCCCTGACCTGGCTCCAACCTCCCTTCAGGTAGTTGTAGGAGTACCCAGACAGCAGTGGGATCCTCACCTCCGTTCCTGTGTTTCAGAGCCAAGCAAACCTCAATGATCTGCACACCCAGTTCATAGTAGAAGTCTCCAACTCCCAGCATCTCTGACCAGAATCCTTTCCCAGCTGTGAAGGGACAAAGGGGAAAGAGGTTGAAGCACTGGCAAAAAATACTCTTAACAGCTGCTGGTGGCAAGAAGGCTGCTCCCAAACCTCCCTGTGAGGACCCTCTCACATGCCTGCCCTCCCCCTCTGAGCCAGCTGCCCCCAGCCAGGGCCATTTCACCCAACAGGACCAGCATGGTTTGGTCTTCCTGGGAATGCTGAGCCCTCCACCCTGGGCATCCTGAGGCAGAGAGCATCCTACACAGCCAAGCTGGGAGCTATGGGCGCAGGCAGGAGCACAGGGCACTTCTGAAGCCACTGCACTGCTGCCTGCAGGCGTGAGGAGCAGGCAGGGCTGTGGCCGTGGCGCCTGGGGACGTGGTTTAACGGCTGATGGCTGGAGCCACAGAACGGTAGGGGTTGGAAGGGACCTCTGAAGATCAGCCAGTGCAGCCCCCCTGCCAGAGCAGGATCACAGAGCAACGTGGTGTCCAGGGGGGCACTGAAAGCCTCCAGAGATGGAGACCCCAGGACGCAGCCCCCAGGAGACGGAGTCCCCAGGGACAGAGTCCCCAGAGACGCAGCCCCCAGGGATGCAGCCCCCAGGGCCAGAGTCCCCAGGGATGCAGCCCCCAGGGCCAGAGTCCCCAGGGATGCAGCCCCCAGGGCCAGAGTCCCCAGGGATGCAGCCCCCAGGGCCAGAGTCCCCAGGGATGCAGCCCCCAGGGCCAGAGTCCCCAGGGATGCAGCCCCCAGGGCCAGAGTCCCCAGGGATGCAGCCCCCAGGGACAGAGTCCCCAGGGATGCAGCCCCCAGGGACAGAGTCCCCAGGGATGCAGCCCCCAGGGACAGAGTCCCCAGGGATGCAGCCCCCAGGGACAGAGTCCCCAGGGATGCAGCCCCCAGGGACAGAGTCCCCAGGGATGCAGCCCCCAGGGACAGAGTCCCCAGGGATGCAGCCCCCAGGGACAGAGTCCCCAGGGAGGCAGCCCCCAGGGACAGAGTCCCCAGGGAGGCAGCCCCCAGGGACAGAGTCCCCAGGGATGCAGCCCCCAGGGACAGAGTCCCCAGGGAGGCAGCCCCCAGGGACAGAGTCTCCAGGGAGGCAGCCCCCAGGGACAGAGTCTCCAGGGAGGCAGCCCCCAGGGACAGAGTCTCCAGGGAGGCAGCCCCCAGGGACAGAGTCTCCAGAGATGCAGCCCCCAGGGACAGTGTCTCCAGAGATGCAGCCCCCAGGGACAGAGTCCCCAGAGATGCAGCCCCCAGGGACAGAGTCCCCAGAGATGCAGCCCCCAGGGACAGAGTCCCCAGGGATGCAGCCCCCAGGGACAGAGTCTCCTGAGACGCAGCCCCCAGGGACGCAGCCCCCAGGAGACGGAGCCCCCAGGAGACGGAGTCTCCAGAGATGCAGCCCCCAGGGACAGAGTCTCCCGAGATGCAGCCCCCTGGGATGCAGCCCCCTGGGACGCAGCCCCCTGGGACGCAGCCCCCTGGGATGCAGCCCCCTGGGACGCAGCCCCCGTTTTCATCACTGTTTCCTCCCCCTCTCCCTTCTGAGTACACAACACCCCAAGGTCCGTCACAGCGATTCACAGGCTCCAGGAGTCACAGCACCGCCAGCTTTCCCTCGAGGACAACCTCCAGCAGCTTCCTCCCCAGCTGTGCACAGGGTGAAGAGTGAGAGGGATCTAAGGAGTGGTGAAGGCCAGGGCCTGCTCCTCACATGCCAAGGGATCCACTCCAATGGTGGCACACATGTCCTGGAACTGGACCCGGAACTTGGGGTTTTTACGGATCTCCTGCTTGTGCTTGCTGGCAAACTCTTCTAAGTTGGTCTTAAACATGTCCAGCTGCTTGGACATCTGGAAGAGAATGGCAGAGAAGTGTTAACAGAGGCTTAAGAGTGAGTGAATTCTTCCTTTTCCCCCCCCCCCCCCCATAAACAGGCCCCAGCAGGCACTAAGGGAGCAGAGCCCTCAAGCACTCAGCTCTGCCATGTGCTGCTTGGGGTCTTTAAAGGAAGGAAACAAAAGGTCACTCAGTGAGATCACAGAAACACAGCACTGGTTTGGATGGAAAAGAGCTTCAGGATCATCCAGGCAAACCACCCTCCAGCTCTGCCAAGGCTGCTGCTAAACCCTGGCCCTCAACACCACAGCTCTGCCTCTTCGAAACACCTCCAGGGATGGGGATTCAACCACCTCCCCGGGCAGCCTGCTCCAACGTTTGAGAACCCTTTCAGTGAAGAAATCTCTGCTCATGCCCAGACCTCCCCTGGTGCAATGTGAGGACATTTCCTCTTCTCTCATCAACTGTGACTAGTGAAAAGAGACCAAGCCTCACTTCACTCCAGCCTCCCTTCAGAGAGTTGTAGAGAACAATGAGGTCTCCCCTCAGCCTCCTTTTCTCCAGGCTCAACACTCCCAGTTCCCTCAGCTGCTCCTCACCAGCCCTGCTCTCCAGACCCTTCCCCAGCTTTGTCACCCTTCTCTGGACCCACTCCAGCCTCTCAATGTCCTTGGAGTAAGGACTCCAAAACTGAACTCAGGGTGTGGCCTCACCAGTGTTGAGCACAGGGGGGACAATCACTGCCCTGGGCCTGCTGGCCACAACGTTCCTCATACAGGCCAGGATGATGTTGGCCTTCTTGGCCACCAAGTCAGAGCTCTCCATGCTTCTGACACTGAATTCAAGCCACTATCAGCCCACAGTGGAGATAAGCCAAGGGAAAGGGCTGTCCTGAGCCCAGAGGGGGCCCAGCAGTTACTCTGTGGTGCATGTGTGGCAGGAACAGGAAGGAGATGTTGCTGAGATCCTGAGAAGGGAGGAAGAGGAGGCCTGTGGCAAACATCAGAGCTCTCCACTGCAAAAGCAGCCTGTTGGGTGCCATCATCATCCACACTGCTCATGGCCAACGCTCCAGACACTGGAGCAGAGGAGAAATCCAAGCTCACAGCCATGGTTGTTCCCACCTGGGCCAGCTGGTCTTCAGCCAGGACCGTCCCTCGCTCCTTGTACTTTGCCTGCAGGAAGGGAACAGGATGATGGAGACAGTGCTGAAGGAGAGATGGACCAGAAGCCAGCGCTGGAGGAGGGAGATGGATGAACCAAGAGGACATCCAGCCTGGCGCCCTAGAGAGGCTGCCAGGGAGCCCAGGGCAGGCTCTGGCTGGGATGGCTCCACACCGAGCCTGGCATGTCCCACCAGAGGGCCTGGCCCTGCTCACCCGGTACCGATGGAGCCTGGCAGCTCCTTGCCCGAGACCGGCAGGGTCTGACACCACTCTCCTGGCCTTGGTGGGTCCTGGTCCCCCCCCACGGGCCCGGCACTTCCCACAAGGGCCCAGTGGGTGCCGGTTCCCCTCCCACAGCCCTGACACCTCCCCTGCTGGGTCTGGCACCCCTCCCCCGGGGCCTTACACCCACCACACCGGGTCTGGCAACCCGCACTTGGGCTCGGAACCTCCCTGACGAGCCCGGTAAGCGCCGGTTCCGCTCCCACGGGCCTGACACCCCCGCCCCGGGCCGGCCTCACGGCTCACGACCCTGGCGCTCCCCCTGCCCGGGGCCTGCCCTCCCCCCCCCGGCAGGATCCCGGACCCCTCCTCACCTCCGCGAGCTTCTTTTTGGCGATGGCGCCCGCGCCCACCCCCCGCCGGTGCATCCCGGCCCCGCTGCCCGCCGCGCTCCCTCTGACGTCATCAGCCCGCGACGCGCGGCGTGACGCAGGCGGCACGTGGCTGCTCCCCCCCGCCCCGGGCAGCGGGGACACGCCCCCGGCGCGCGGGGATACCCCCCCGGGGAGCGGGGACACCTCCCCCGGGCAGCGGGGATACCCCCCCGGGGAGCGGGGATACTCCCCCGGGGAGCGGGGACACCGCCCCCGGGCAGCGGGGATACCCCCCGGGCAGCGGGGACACCCCCCCGGGGAGCGGGACACCCCCCCCGGCGAGCGGGGATAGCCCCCGGCGCGCGGGGATACCCTCCCGGGGAGCGAGGATACCCCCCCCCCCCGGGGCTGGGGGACAGGCTGAGGGGCTCAGGTCCCTCGGGAGGGTCTCTCTGTGTGCATGGGGGGCAGGAGGGACCCTGCAGGGGCTTGGGACCACCCCCGCGGGGGCGGAAGCGCTGCGTAGGGGGTGGGTGTTCTCCGCAGGGGGGTGTCGCCCCCACCGAGGTGAGGGCTAGACCTCTCACTTGGGGGGTGTGTGTGTGTGTGTTCAGTCCTTCTGGGGTGGCTTGACCCCCCCAGGGGAAGGTGAGGTCCTGTTTAGGGTGGCTCCCCCCCGAGGGGGTGAGGGGGAGTCCCAGTTTGGGTAGGGGTAGCCCACCCCTAAATGGGGGTGAGTCCTTGCCTGGCGGGGGGTGGGTCCCCTGTGCGGCACCGTTACATCCCCGAGGTTGGGGTAGCTGTTACCAGAAGGGGTTTTAGCTTCCCCAGGGGTGAGGGGAGCCCCAACTTGGCTTGGGGATCGCTGCCTCTAGGTGGAGATAAGTTCCCACCTACCCTGGGCTGAGTGTAGCTGTCACTGGAGGAGGTTTGAGTCTCCCCAGGGGTGAGAAGAGCCCTGCTTTGGGTAGGGGTGAACACCCCCCCACACACACCCCCCCCACACGGAGGTCAGGACTTCACTATGGGGCTGGCTCCCATCTGGTGCCCTCCACAGGGTGCAGCGGAGCCGTGGTTTAGGGAGGGCAGGAGGGAGGACAGGTCCTTAGTAATCCTTTGGTAGCTCAGCTGGCTCCTGGCTGGCTTCATTTCCCTCAGCCCAGGCTGAGCTTCACCACCCACAGCTGCTGCCAGCACCGATTTTCCAATCATCACCCCGTGGCAGGGCTCAGGCACCTGGAAACCTGGGGGGTCAGGATGGTTCTGTCCCATGGCTCCATCAGCTGCAGCTCACTGGCACTCACAAGCTGTGTTGTGGACCCTTAGAAGCCTCATTTGGGAGGACTCCTTGGGTGGTTTTCAGCACTTGAGCAATACTTTATAGCTTGTCCCCAAATAAATTCTCATCTGAACCTTATGTCAGCTTCAGAACAAACTCTTTATTGCTTGCATTAAGTGAAACAGACAACAGGCACAGAACTCTGTGTTAGACCTTTCCCTCCTTTTCTTCTGTCCTGGTAGGATGGAGATGGAGCTCCTGGGGGAGGTCCTGCAGTTATGCAGCCCTGACAAAGCAGAAAAAGGATTGAAACCCCCCCAGAAAAAATTCCTTTGGTGCTGCACTTAACCTATTTGCATTTGGCTCCTGTGGAAGGACGAGGGGCAGGGCTGATGGCCCTCCCCACCCTCCTAACCCATTTTGCTAGCAAGACTGGCTAGCAAGAGTGGCTGGCAATGGCTCCATGTCCCAGTGGAGGCCAGGGACAAGCAGAGTCCCTCAGGGATCAGCCCTGGGACCTGTCTTGTTCAACATCTTTGTCAGTGACATGGACAGTGGCATTGAGTGCACCCTCAGCAGGTTTGCTGATGACACCAAGCTGTGTGGTGCAGCAGACAGCTGGAGGGAAGGGAGGCCATCCAGAGGGACCTGGACAGGCTGGAGAGGTGGGCACAGGCCAACCTCATGAAGTTCAATAAGAGCAAGGGCAGGGTCCTGCAGCTGGGTCGAGGCAATCCCAGGCACAAATCCAGGCTGGGCAGGGACTGGCTGGAAAGCAGCCCTGAGGAGAGAGACTTGGGGGTGCTGGTGGACAAAAAGCTCACCAGGAACTCTCAGTGTGCACTTGCAGCCTGCAAAGCCAATCAGATCCTGGGCTGCAGCAGGAGAAGTGTGGCCAGCAGGTCGAGGGAGGTGATCCTCCCCCTCTACTCAGCCCTGGTGAGACCCCACCTGGAGTACTGTGTCCAGTTCTGGAGCCCCTATTACAAGAGGGATGTGGAGGAGCTGGAAGGTGTCCAGAGAAGGGCCAGGAGGATGATCAGAGGGCTGGAGCACCTCTCTTAGGAGGACAGACTGAAGGAGTTGGGGCTGTTCAGGCTGGAGAAGAGAAGGCTCCCAGGTGACCTCATTGTGGCCTTCCAGTATCTGAAGGGGGCTACAGGAAGGCTGGGGAAGGACTGCTCAGGATCTCAGGCAGTGATAGAACTAGGGGGAATGGAATGAAGCTGGAGGTGGGGAGATTCAGGCTAGATGTGAGGAGGAAGTTCTTCCCCATGAGAGTGGTGAAACCCTGGAATGGGTTGTCCAGGGAGGTGGTCGAGGCCCCGTCCCTGGGGGTGTTTAAGGCCAGGCTGGATGAGGCTCTGTCCAGCCTGATCTAGTGTGGGGTGTCCCTGCCCATGGCAGGGGGGTTGGAACTAGATGATCCTTGTGGTCCCTTCCAACCCTGAATGAAACTATGAAACTATGAGACAGGTAGCAAAGCTGGGATCTGGTGGGGTGCACCTACAAGTCTGGAGCTAAACCAGCAACTGCTGGGGAGGGGGAGATGCAGATCAATGTTTTCCCCTGCAGGAGGAGGCTGTGGTGTGAGCTCAGCAGTTGTTTGTTTTCTCTCTCTGCTGCCTGGCTGCTGGGCTCACATTGTCTGACTGAGCTGCGTGGAATTGTCTGCAGCACAGAGCTGCCTCTTATTTCCAACCTAGATTTATTCAGGGCCAGTCCATCCCTTTTTGTTCTGGTGCCAACTTTGGCCATTAGCATAAACAGCTCTTTGCTTGCCCCCCTGTTTTTGTGTCTAATAGATGGTGACTTTGTTTCAGCCTTCATCTTCATCAGCTGAGCACAGGATGAGCTTTTCACACCCCACACCCCCCCCCCCCCTCAAGTCCCCTCAGGACCCTCCCCTGCACCTTTGGCATCCCAGTCTCTTCTCTTGCTTTCTGGATGCCTCTCAGAGCAGCATACAATGCACAGAGGAAATAAAAGTGGAAGTGGTTTGATGCTCATGGGGGAGGAAAGGGATTCACCAACCTCCCTTCTCTGCACACTAAGTGTTTGAAACGTCTTTTGCCCATCCCTGTTGTATGGATGGTCTGAAGGTACTTTGGTGGAACCAAACTGGAGCCAAGCTCTGAGCCCTCCAACCAAACCCAGCTGGGCTGTGCCAGGCCAGCAGCCAGGGATCATCTAAGGAAATCCTTCATTTGGGGATTGGGCACTGCAGAAAGTACCTCTGGGGCCAAGGGCTGGGGAGGGAGCTGTAAGGGATGCTTGTGACAAGAGGAAGAGGTAGAAGAGCCACTCACGTTGGTCTGCAGAGATCAGTCAACATCAGCCAGGCCAGGAACTCCTGGTTCAAAACATCCTTCAAACCCTCTGGACAAGTAAAGCTGCAAGAAACATGCCAGGAAATGGAGAGGAGAGAGTAGGGTAGGGCAGGGCAGGGCAGAGTAGACCTTTGAGATTGAGTCCAAGCTATCATCCAACACCATCTAATCAACTAAACCCTGGCACCAAGCACCCCATCCAGGCTCTTCCTAAACATCTCCAGGGATGGGGACTCCACCACCCCCCTGGGCAGCACATCCCCAGGGCCAATCTCTCTTGCTGGGAAGAATTTCTTCCTCACCCCCAGCCTAAACCTCCCCTGGCACAGTTTGAGACTGTGTCCTCTTGTTCTGGTGCTGGGTGCCTGGGAGAAGAGACCAACCCCCACCTGGCTCCAACCTCCCTTCAGGGAGTTATAGAGAGCAAGAAGGTCTCCCCTGAGCCTCCTCTTCTCCAGGCTAAGCAACCCCAGCTCCCTCAGCCTCCCCTCACAGGGAGACCCCTCCCCAGCTTTGATCCAGCCTGGTATCCCCATCCCCTCAAAAGTTCACAGGGACATTGCTCATAGATTCATAGAATGCTTTGGGTTGGAAGAGACTTTGGAACCAGATGACCTTCAAGGTCCTTTCCAACCCAAACCATTCTATGAATCCACAAATGATCAATTCCAACCCCCCCTGCCGTGGCCAGGGACACCTCCCACCAACCCAGGTGGCCTCAGGGCCTCATCCAGCCTGCCCTTGAACACCTCCAGGGAGGGGGCAGCCACAACCTCCCCTGGGCAACCTGTGCCAGCGTTTCCCCACCCCCACTGGAAAGAATTTCTAACACCCTTGACTCTGCTAAACCCACAAACCCCTTTAACCTCTTGGGCATGGTGAGCACCTTGGACACAACAGTACCTTGGCCTTGGGCACCTCTGGAGTGCCCAGCAGTGACCATGTCTGTCAGGCTCCCTCCCCTCCCTCCCTTTCACCCCACCATCCTCTTAGACCCAAGCAGGCATCAAAACAAAGGCTGAGTGTGGCTGAAGCAGCATCCAGCCACCCCCCAGCCTCACAAAGGGAACTCTTTGTTCCCAAGGACTTTCCCCTGCAAGCCCCATCTATTTTTTTTTAAGCAATTAAGGGGGGGGGAGGGGGGAATAATAAAACATCTTTAAAAAAACCAGAGGCTGATTGAGCTGCTTCATCTCCAGCATCAAAGGTTTCCCTTCCCCCCCCATCTCCCCTCCACCCCCACCCCCTCCAGAACAGGTTAGACAAACATCTGTCAGGAACAGTTTAGGGCAACGCTGATCCTGCTTTGGAGCAGAGGTCAGACTGCCTGACCCCTGGAGATCCCTCAAAGCCCTCCCTCCCTTTGATTTGGTCTTTTCAGCATGAAGGGCAATTCTGGGTGTCTGATTCTCTGAGTGCTTGGCCCAAGACACCTCTGTGAACCGCAGCTCAGCTCATTTCCCCCTGGCCAGGGTCATCCCCCATAGCCTTTTGCTTTCCAAAGCAATTTTCATCCAAGGGCTGGCAAAGCCAACAAATGCCCCCCCCCCAGACCCCTGCTCTGGCTGAGTGTCCCAGGACTCCCTGGAGTTAGGAATTCCATTTTCTCTTGGGGTTTTGATGCTGAGATGGTGCCTGAAAGGTGGAGGCTGTGTGGGGGGTAAGTTCCTTCCCTCTCTTTAATCTTTCCCCCCTTTCTTTCCATCATTTTAAGACCAAACAGCAACAACCTGTTAGGTTTGATGGTAGAAGAACCATCTCCCTCCCTCCCTCCCTTCCTCCTTTGTTGCTGGGTTGTTTTAAATGCCTGGAAGCAGATTTTCCTCTCTTTTCTTCCCCTGCCCTTGTGTTTCATTTGCACTTTGAACATTTTGTGCCATAAGCTCAGATTGGGAGTGGGGGGAAGGGGGGGGGAGGGAGGTGAAGCAAGCTATTGACAGGCTGGGGATGTGCTGACACAGCAGAAAGCCTTTGCAGGGTTGAGATGCACTCAGTGTGTTCAGGGCCAGATGGCTCTGGAAATGAGGCTGCAGCTCCAGCTGGGCTTTGGTTACCTTGCCCCAGAGGTACCTGGGCCCAGCAAGCTCTTACTGACATCATCACCATGATCAGGATGATTTTAAGATCACAGAATCACCAAGGCTGGAAGAGACCTCCAAGGTCATCAAGCCCAACCTGTCACCACAGACCTCATGACTAAACCATGGCACCAAGTGCCACGTCCAAGCCCTTCTTGAACACCTCCAGGGATGGGGACTCCACCTTCAAAGAAGCCCACAGAACCAAAACCAACCTCCCCCCCCAAAAAAAATATCTCTATCCTTTACCAGGGATGCTCAGAGACATCAGAATCAAAGGGTTGGAAGGAACCTCTGGAGATCATCTAAGTCCAAGCCTCCTGCTAGAGCAGGTTGATCCAGAGCAGGTTGCACAGGATGGTGGCCAAGTGGGTTTTGAATGACTCCAGAAATGGAGATCAGAGGATGTTAGGGGTTGGAAGGGACCTGTGAAGATCATCAAGTCCAACCCCCTGCCCCTGCCAGAGCAGGACCATAGAATCCAGCACAGGTTGTACAGAGACCTCTCTGGACAGCCTGCTCCAGTGCTCTACCACCCTCACAGCAACCCCAAAAATTCCTCCTGATGCTTAGATGCAATTTCCTGTGCTCAAGTTTGTGCCCATTACCCCAGAGAGCAACCAGGAAATTCCTCCTGGGCCAGGCAGCATCTCCCCTGCCTGGCTGCACATGTAGCTGACCAGCTTCTCACAGCAGGAGCTTGCAGCAGCACTAGGAGGGAAGAATCAGTTTTGTTTCTTTAAGGGAGGGGATTCTCCTGTGCTGCTCTGCTCTGGTGAGACCTCACCTGGAGTACTGTGGCCACTTCTGGACCCCCCCAAGACATGGACATGGACCTGGACCTGCTGGAGCAGATCCTGTCTTGTGAGGCCAGGCTAAGGGAGTTTGGGTTGTTCAGCCTGGAGAAGAGGAGGCTCCAGGGAGAAGCTCTGGTGGCCTTTCAGGAATTAGAGAGGTCAAATCAGAAGGCTTAGGTAGACATTGGAGCAAGGCCTGCTGTGACAGGTCGAGGGGTGATGGTTTGAGACTGAAAGAGGGAGAATGAGAGCAGAGAGAAGGAAGAAATTTGCTGTGCTGAGGGTGATGAGAGCCTGGCCCAGGTTGGTCAGAGGGGTGGGAGCTGCCCCATCCCTGGAACCACTGCAAGTCAGGGTCTCTGGGGCTGTGAGCAACCTGCTGTGGTTGGGGGATGTCCCTGCTGAGTTTGGGGGATGTCCCTGCTGACTGCAGGGGGGGGTGGTGGATTGGGTGAGCTTTAAAGGTCCCTTCCAACTCAACCCATTCTGTGACTCTGATTTAAAAATGAAGTGGCCAAGCTCAGAGTGTGAGCCAGGGGGGGGATTTTCTTCCTCCCCTGGGTGGGTTAATTTGATCAAATCAAAATGTTTTGCAGAACTACATCGATTTTCTCTTCTTTTTTTTTGGACTGAGAGTTTTCTTTTGGGAGGGTTTGGTTCTTACTAGGTCAAAGGAGTTGGTTTTGATTGCTCTGCCAAGGGGATGTTGGGAGGGGATGAACTTCAGCTTCAACCATACCAAAGTGTTGGGGGTTGATGAGGCTGTGTGCTGGCATTTGGGCTCATCTTTTTTGTTCAGCAATCATCCAGGTGGTTTTAATTTATGGTTTGTGAGCAATTCCAGAATCAGGGAGGGTTTGTTTTGGGCTATTTTTTAATCCTTGTTCTTTCCCTCACTCGTGAAACAGAGTAGCACAAAGTGAAATTTCCTTTGTAAATCAAAATCCTCTCATTTTTTTTCCCTACATGACAGCCCTTCCCATCCACACCTGCCCCAACACAGTCCTTCAGAACCTGATGATCCCAAAGATCTCCTCCAACCTCACCAAGTGATCAACACTTGGGGACCTCACCCCTCCCTGCCACCACACTTCCTACTCCCCCAACTCACCTCTGATTTTTCTTGGCTTTCAACAGCCAGGCGAAGAACTCTTTGGCTTCCTGCGTGCCCAGGTCCAAACTTTGACCGTTGGCAGCCGATGCTTGGGGCTCAGCTTCCCTCTTGTACGGCTCGATGATGTTGCTGGAAGGGCGAAACGGGAGGGTAGTACCCGGAGACGCCACAAGAGGGCGCCAAAACTCCGCTGTGCCGCCGAACCTCAGCTCCCTCCCAGCCCCTCCGGCAGCAGCCGCGGAGCTCTTCGGGCAGGGAGAGGAAGAGTTGGCGGTGTGCGAGCAGAAACATTTCTGAGACTTAGGGAAACGAAAGAAAAAGGTAAAGAGAAAAAGAAACCAAACTCCCTCGAGGATCGCTGCTGCGAGCCAAGAAAAATATCCTCGGCTCCGCGTTCTTCTGCAGCCATCAGCTGGCTGACGACAGCTCTGAGCTTGGATCGTTGCAAGTCCGCGGCACTTACTCGCTTTTCTTCTCCCGCCTGGTTAGCAACCACTCCACGAAGTTCTTCTTCAGCATATTGTCCATCGCGCGGCTGTAATCGCTCGCCAGGGTGGCCTCGGAGTAGCGTCTCTGCACTGGTCTGGCGCTGGGAGTCCTTACGCTTACCCTGGGGTGTAAGAGCAGAGGGACAGTGAGACCTGCGCAGCCCAGCGGAAGGCATCGCGGAGGGTATGGCTCAGCTCGCACGTGGTGGACCGCATGGGCAGCAAGGTTTGGTGGGCACTTCTGATCTCTCGTGGTACAGGTGACCCCATTCCTGCGCTGTAAGGGGAGGAGATGGCCAGAGAAGGGACTAACGTGGACGAATTTTGCTGTCCAATGCAACTGAAACCCAGATCTGACAACCCGGGAGGAGAGGAGCTCTGGGTGTTTGCTGATTGTCCGGAGTCAGTGTGCTCTGGTTCACCTGGGCTTTGACTCCAAGCTAAGGCTCCAAGCGTGCTCAGGCTACCTCCTCCAGTGAGCTGCACCCCTGGGGACAAGGAAGCCGTTGAGAAGCCCAGGGGTGGGTGGCAGAAGGCAAGGACAGACATTGAGATCAGTACAGGTCTGACAGGGCAGACAGTTGGTGGCTTCCTAAATTAGGAGGGGATTCCAGGGCTGATTCTTTTTTTGGCATGACTCTCTGGGATTGAAGCAACTCCTCCTGCTCTACTGAGGATTCTTTTGGATCATCTCGGGTGGCAGCTGGAAATTCTGTAGCAGGAGTCAGGGGAAGAAGGGGAAACTCTGTATCCTGTGCCTGGTCCTGTCTTCAGAAGCATCCCAGTACCAGCTACCTTCTAGCCTTATGCAAGTGAGATGATTACCTCTCACCTCTAGTTTTCAGCCAGCTTCCTTCTCTTCTGGTTGACTTCCAGCTTGTTCCTCCTAACCCAGAGGCATGAAGTTTGTAAGGGAAACCTGGGAGTTCCTGGCTCTGGCTCAAAGACTCAGGGCTTTAGTTTGATCTCTCTCTTATCACTTGCTCATCTCTGTAAACTCGGCTGCCTGTTACCTGCAATCTACCTCAGGACTCTTGTTCTCACCTCCTCACCAAGATGCCAATGGAAAGCGTCCATTTGCCTCCAGTGGGGAGCTGGAAGAGGCTCAAAACACAGCGAGCTTTCCAAAACACTTACCCTGAGACGTTCTCTTCCATCAAAACGAAGCCCAGAGAAGCCAGCAGCAGGGAGAGGACTTTGAAAGACATCATCGTGGTGGCTGGTTTCTCTGCTCAGAAGCAGAGGGCAACCCCTGGGGCAGATGGGAGACGAGTGAGAGGAGAGGGGACCCAGAGGGGTCTCTGGTGGCCGGGCACGTGCCCGTGCTTGTAAACGTCCCTCTAGCCCTTGTGCTCCGAGCAGCCTTCTCCATCCCACAAAGCCCTCTCCTGCCCTCCGCCGTTAAATTGCTTTTTCAATGCCCAGCGCTGCCTTCCCGCCGCGGTGGCTTTTAATGTTGTTTCCTTATACTTTTATTGTAGCCATCAAATTCTTTGTGGGTTGTGCATTCCTGGAGGCACGGGCTTTGTCTTCCTCCCTGTTTACAAGCTGACCCTGTGGGTACCTCATTGTGCTTTAAGGGTCGATTCAATCTGGAGGACGTTGAGCGGGGTGGGGGGTGGGGGAACGGGGGGGACGGACGTGGGTCGGAGCAGGGAATTCGGCGTCCTGCTATCCCACACCCCCTGGGGTTTGCAGGATTTCGGAGCCTGAGCTACTTTCTGGGGAGGGGGGGCGTTTGCTGTCGGGATGGATCCCTCCTGTAAGGGATTGGAGCCACACTCGGTGAATATCTGTTCTGACAAATATCCCACGGGCAGTGACAGGATCGAATTCCAAGATTTATGAGCTTCAAGCTGTTCCTCGTCCTCACATCCACAGCTCAGCTCAGCAGCCCTCGGACATTTGAGCCCTTTTAATTACTATTCCAGCTCTCCAAACCCTGTCCTAACCCGGGTTTAATCGTGCCTCACAGATCTGTTTCGTTGTTCCTCACCCTCAGCTGGTCCTGGGAACTCCATTTCAACGGAGAGCTGCTGTTCGCAGCAGGAATAGTACAGGACCAAAACGAAAAGGTCCAGAGCAGGACTCAGGGACCACATCCTTCACCAACTGATTGATCTGTGGACGGATCTTTAATCCCCTAAGCAGTTATTCCTGCATTTAAAGCAGCCCAATTGTTGTTTGGGAGAGAGCAAGACTCAATCTCCCCCTTTTTGGCTGTCGTTTGCATCCCGTCGTTTGTTTTACTCTGGAAACGCGTGGCATCTTTTGCAAGCATTTTTCAGCCCTTCCCATTAAGGCAGGCACCCACTGAATGTGTTAAATCACCTCACCCAGACCAAATGCTGGGGAAAGCCCTGAAAAGCAGTGTTCTGAATGCTGCTTAAAATGCTTTGAGCTAAAGCAAGGACCCGAATAAAAAGAGCAACCTGGGCTGGTGGGAAGGGTCCCTGCCCACGGCAGAGGGGTTGGAACTGGATGGTCTTGAAGGTCCCTTGCAACCCAACCCACTCCATAACAGGACAAAGAATTACAGAGTGTGTGAAGAGCAGAAGTGGATCCTGAAGAGCAACCCCCCCTGAAGAGCATTTTAAATGTGGAAGGAGGGGGAAAAAAATCAGGTTTACATTACAGGAGTTTTCCCTCTTATTTGTTTGGGGTTTCCCCCCCCCCCCCCCCCCATTTCATCTCCAAAATTGTGGGTTCTGAGGAGGGCTCTGAAAATAGCTGAAGGGAGTCATAATTTAGTCCCACTTTGGGTCATAATTTAGTCCCACTGAAGGTAATTCTTTGTGATGCTGGAAGGGGAAATGGCTCAATTTTAAGAGAGGACAGTCACAGAATCACAGAGTGTTAGGGGTTGGAAGGCACCTCCAGAGATCTCTGAGTCCAACCCTTCTGCCAGAGCAGCATCAGCCAGGGCAGCTCACACAGGGACACAACCAGAGGGGTTTGGAAAGTCTCCAGAGAAGGAGACCCCACAACCTCTCTGGGCAGCCTGCTCCAGGGCTCTGGCACCCTCACAGTGAAACTCTTTCCTTCTGTCCCTGTGGAACCTCCTCTGCTCCAAGCTTGCACCCATTGCCCCTTGCCCTCTCTCTGAGCAGAGCCACTGCTCCTCCTCTGCAGGACTTACCCAGAGAGGAGGCAACAAGCAGCCCACGCTTTCAGAACGTGGTTTAAAACCACCTGTGAGTGACACAGGATCCCTTTGCCTGCGTGGCCACTGCACTGGAGCAGTCACACCCTGCTAGCCCCCTGCCTAGCAAGGAGCTTGCTGGAGGTTTGTGACACCTACACCGCTTAGATCCTAGGATTTGACTTCTTCACAACAGCAGGAGCAGCTGGGGGGAGCTTTATTTTGTTTCATTTTCAGTGTGAAGGTTTTCCCAAACCCCTCTGCAGCCCTGCTTTGGAGAAGAGGAACAGCCAAAAGCATTATCCCCTTTTAATCTACAGCTGGGAGGTCCCAAAAAGCAACTCAGAACCAATTCCTCCTCATTTCCCTGCGTAGGTGCAGAGCCCAACCTGATATTTGCCATGCACCAAACCCCACTCTGCTTCTGCCTTCCTCTTCCCAACCTGACACTTGCCCTGCTGCAGGTCTTTTCTGACAAAGCTACTGGGGGGGGGGGGGGGGGGGGGGGGGGAAGTCACTTTGGGGGAAAATTCAGCCAAAGTTTCAGGCTGTTCCTGCTCTGGCTGCTGCCTGACCCTCAAACGTGGTAGAGGATCCCCAGAGGTCCCTTCCAAGCCTTAAGATTCTGTGATCTCAGGGGGGGAAAATGAGGATAAAAACAGGTATAAAGAGAGGTGAACAGAGAGTTTCTTACCTTTCTCCTTCCCTGAAGCTGCCCAGAGGATTCCAGCTCTTTCTGGAGCTGAGGAGACCCTTGAGGGCTTTTTATCCACCTGAGCTGGGAAGGACCAAGCCCACTTCCCTGAGGTAAACAGGAAATCAAGCACCTAATCAAAGCAATTCAGAGCCACTTAGAGCTGCTTCATTAGGTCCATTGACCCCCAGAGGAGGGAAAGAACCTTTTAAGATCTGTTTACATTAATGGCAATTAAACACCACCACAAAAATCAGGAAGGAGCAGGGGGTTGTGGGCAGGGCACACACATGGTTGGAACAGGTTGCCCAGGGAGGTGGTGGAAGCCTCATCCTCATCCCTGGAGGTTTTGAGGCCAGGCTGGAGGTGGCTGTGAGCAACCTGCTGTGGTGTGAGGTGTCCCTGCCCATGGCAGGGGGGTTGGAGCTGGCTGAGCCTTGGGGTCCCTGCCCATGGCAGGGGGCTTGGAACTGGCTAAGCCTTGGGGTCCCTGCCCATGGCAGGGGGGTTGGGAACTGGCTGAGCCTTGGGGTCCCTGCCCACGGCAGGGGGCTTGGAACTGGCTGAGCCTTGGGGTCTCTGCCCATGGCAGGGGGGTTGGGAACTGGCTGAGCCTTGGGGTCTCTGCCCATGGCAGGGGGGTTGGGAACTGGCTGAGCCTTGGGGTCCCTGCCCATGGCAGGGGGGTTGGGAACTGGCTGAGCCTTGGGGTCCCTGCCCATGGCAGGGGGGTTAGGAACTGGCTGAGCCTTGGGGTCCCTTCCAACCCTAACAATCCTATGGTGTTGGGCTAAACCTTAGCTCCATGTTCCATCTCCTTCCAGAGTTAAAAGAAATGCAGCCCAAAGTTAAAGATTTCCTTCATTTCCATCTTTTCTTTGTTTTCTTTTGCCAAGTGCAAAGTGCTATCTTAAGGAGATCCAATCTGCTCTTTCCCTTCCTCACAGGAGGAACAACTTGGCTAAAATCAGCAGCTCCCATCGTTGGTATTTTTGTCACCCACCAAGTCTGAGCATCCCAAGCAGCTCCTCCTTGTTTGCCTGGGGAGGTGCAGAACCCAGGGTGGTGTTTGCCAGCTGTGGTCTGCAACTCCTTGTGCCAAACCTAAAGACTGAGGGCAGCATTTTTCACCCCAAGACATAGAATCATGGAACTGTCAGGGTTGGAAGGGAGCTCAAGGCTCAGCCAGCTCCAACAACCCCCCTGCCACGGGCAGGGACACCTCACACCACAGCAGGTTGCTCACAGCCACATCCAGCCTGGCTGCAAACACCTCCAGGCAGGAGGCTTCCACCACCTCCCTGGGCAGCCTGTGCCAGGCTCTCACCACCCTCCTGGGGAACAACTTCTTCCTCACAGCCAATCTGAATCCCCACTTCTAGTTCTGCTCCATCCCCCCCAGTCCTATCCCTCCCTGACAGCCTCAGAAGTCCCTCCCCAGCTTTCTTGGAGCCCCCTTCAGATGCTGGGAGGCCACAATGAGGTCTCCTTAGAGCCTTCCTTGTTTGCCTGGGGAGGGGCAGAACCCAGCGTGGTATTTGCCAGCTGGGGTTTGCAACCCCTTGTGCCAACCCTAACCACCAGACAGCAACTTTCCCTCCCAAGATATGCACTCCAAGAGGGGGGAAAAACTGAGGCTAAAAGAGTGGCAGAGAGGAGATTTGTAGGAGCTGGTGAGGCAGCATTGGTTAATGAGGTGGAGGGTGGTGGCCCAGCAGCTGTCTCTGAAGGGTGAGGAGGAGCAGCTGGGACCTCAGCACCCATTTGGGCTTTTTTTACTCCCTCTGTCCTGAGTGAGTGATGGAGTGTCTGCCTGTGGCTCTACAGCTGCTGGAGACATGGGTCAGTGAGGCCACCACCTCAAGCTGCCCTTGCACAGCTGGATCCAGGGGAGCAGATGTTCTGCAGATGTTAATTGTGCCATCAGAGTGCAAGGGGTGAATCCACCTCCTGTTGGCTCTGCTGTGACTGTGTTCCTGCTGAGATCTTCTCTGTGCTGCCTGCCCTGCTTCCCTGTGGAGTCTCTCTAGGAGAGCTGGAACCATTAACTGAGTATCTAAATCCCCTAGAGACCCTGGATCAGGCTGCCTCCTCCCTGGAGGTGCCCAAGGCCAGGTTGGATGAGATCTCGAGTGGCCTGGTCCAGTGGAAGATGCCCCTGCCCACGGTGAGTGGGTTGGAGCTAGATGATCTTTCAGGTCCCTTCCAACCCAACCCATTCTGTGATTTCAGGGCTGCTAGCAGCTGTGTGCTCACTGCTCTGGGCTCTCCCCCTCACACCCAGCTTTCAGTATTCCTTTGGTCTGTTGAAAGAGCAGAGCAGGATTAAGCTTGTACCAACCTAACCTCCAAGATCAGCTCAGCTCAGCTCATGTCACTCCCAGAGGGAATCAGCACCCATGGCTGTGCCAGCTTGTTGAGCACAGTCCTGTCTGCAGCCTGGTTCCTCCAAGCAGCCTGAGCTTTTACAGGAGGTTATCCAAGTTACAACCTTCCCCTCAGGTCTAGCAGGCTTGAGGTGTGTGTGTGTGGAGTTCAGCTGAGCTGCTGGGAACAGCAACCCAGCACACCTGGGTGGAGGAGGGATGAGGGAACCCTCCCAGGTTTGTGCTGGCTCAGCTGCATCAGGGATTTGGGTGGGCAAGAAGTGAGGCTTCTGGTTGACAGGGCTGAGCAAGGAGCAGCCTTGGAGTGGGGTTGCAATAGTGATAACAGTAGTAATAGTAACAGCCAGAAGTGAAGTGTTGGTGGCTCTGGCATGGGAGGGGGATTCCCTGTGCTGCCACCATGCCCTCATGAGGTGCATCCTGCCCTGGACACATGCAGTGTGGTGCTGAGCTGTGTGTCTCCAGGCAGAGCCATCCCATTTTGCAATCCCTCTCTGAAAAGTGGAGGTTTTCTGCTCAGTTTGAGACGTGCTGCTGGGACACCCAGGCAGACACAGGCTGGTTCCAACCAATCCTGCCCCAGAATCCTGGAGAACATGAAGAGGAGCCCTGGAGAACATGAAAGGGGGGAAAAAAAGGAGCCCTGGAGAATGTGGAAGGAAGGAAGGAGCCTTGGATAACATGGAGAAGGAGCTCTGGAGAATGTGGAAGGAAGGAAGGAGCCTTGGATAACATGGAGAAGGAGCTCTGGAGAATGTGGAAGGAGAGAAGGAGCCCTGGAGAAGATGGAGAAGGAGCTCTGGGGGATGTGGAAGGAAGGAAGGAGCCCTGGATAACATGGAGAAGGAGCTCTGGAGGATGTGGAAGGAAGGAAGGAGCCCTGGAGAAGATGGAGAAGGAGCTCTGGAGGATGTGGAAGGAAGGAAGGAGCCCTGGAGAAGATGGAGAAGGAGCTCTGGAGGATGTGGAAGGAAGGAAGGAGCCCTGGAGAAGATGGAGAAGGAGCTCTGGAGGATGTGGAAGGAGCTCTGGAGGATGTGGAAGGAAGGAAGGAGCCCTGGAGAAGATGGAGAAGGAGCTCTGGAGGATGTGGAAGGAGCTCTGGAGGATGTGGAAGGAAGGAAGGAGCCCTGGAGAAGATGGAGAAGGAGCTCTGGAGGATGTGGAAGGAGAGAAGGAGCCCTGGAGAAGATGGAGAAGGAGCTCTGGAGGATGTGGAAGGAGAGAAGGAGCCCTGGAGAAGATGGAGAAGGAGCTCTGGAGGACGTGGAAGGAAGGAAGGAGCCTTGAATAACATGGAGAAGGAGATCTGGAGAATGTGGAAGGAGAGAAGGAGCCCTGGAGAACGTGGAAGGAGAGAAGGAGCTCTGGAAAAGATGAAGAAGGAGCTCTGGAGGATGTGGAAAGAAGGAGAAGATGGAGATGGAGAAGGGGCTCTGGAGGATGTGGAAGGAGCTCTGCAGGATGTGGAAGGAAGGAAGGAGCTCTGAAGAACATGGAGAAGGGACCACATCCAGCCTTCTCTCGTGCTGGCAGAGCTGGTAGGATGGTTATACAGAATCCCAGCACGGTAAGGGTCAGAAGGGACCTCTGGAGACAGCCCAGCCCAAACCCCCTGCTCCAGCAGGGCACCCACAGCAGCTTGCCCAGGAGCACAGTGCCCAGGGGGGTTTGGAGTCTCTCCAGAGAAGGAGACTCCAGCAGCACCTCTCTGGGCAGCCTGTAAACCACCACCATTCCCTGGCACAACCAACCTCCCCAGCACCTATTTCCCATTAAGATAAAGGCTCAGGAGGCCTTTATTAGCGCAGATTAAGAGTTGAGTGCTATTAGGGAGCAATTATTACTTTCACAGGAACTACTTAGCACATGGCTTAGCCCTTTGGCTAGCAGAACCCGAGCGTGCCAGGAGCTCCAGAAGCTTTTTTCCACCCATGCAGGAGCTGGGTGCCTGCTGCCATAAATGAAGGGCAACAGCAGTTACAAGTCACCAATTGGCACTCCCAGCACAGCTGCTGATCAATAAAGAGAAAGGGAGCAGCTTATCCTGCTGCCTTTATGATATGTATTCTGGGCCCTTCACTCCTGGCCAACTGGGATATCTTGTTGCTGCAAAGTGCAACCTATTTGTTTGCCTCTCATTCGGTGCCTCTGGTAGGGATAGGGAGGTAATAGAGTGAAAATAACTACCCAGCACCATTAAATGCTGACCCCTGGGCTCAGCAGGTTTGGTTATTCCAGGGCAGCTGCTGGGGAGGCAGCCTGGAGGGCAGCAGCAGCAGCATTTGGAAATGCCTCAGAGTTTCTCAGGCAAAAGGAAGCTTTTGGGAGTGCAGAGGTTGCAGGCTCATGGAATTGGGTTTGGTTGGAAAAGGCTCCTCAAGGTCCTTGAGTGCAACTGTCTGCCAAACCACAGCCCCCAGCACCACACCTCTGCCTTTTTGAGACACCTCCAGGGATGGGGATTCAGCCACCTCCCTGGGCAGCCTGTGCCAGGCTGTGAGAGCCTTGCAGTGAACAAATTCCTTCTGATGTCCAATCTCAGCCTCCCCTGGTGCAGCTGGAAGCTATTTCCTCTTATCCTGTCCCTTGTTCCTGGGGGGGTGGCAGGTGGCATGGTCACCTTTCATCCTGTTGGGGTGACTGACACCTGAAGTCTGTGGCTGTTGGGCTGGATGGTCCTAGAGGGCTTTTTCCAATGGAAGTAATTCTATGATTCATTGAAAATGTTGAAGCTCTTCCTGCCAGTTCAGGTCAGGGAAGTGCAGAGGTGGTGGTGGGTGAAGAGCTGACCTTGAGAAGGGCCTTGTGCCCACACCGTGAGGGTGGGGAGACACTGGCACAGGATGCCCAGGGAGGTGGTGGAAGTCTCATCCCTGGAGGTCAGGCTGGATGTGGTTCTGGGCAACCTGATCTAGTGGAGGGTGACCCTACCCATGCCAGGGGTGGGGTTGGAACTGGCTGATCTTTGGGATCCCTTCCAACCCTGACAATTCTGTGATGATCTTATTCCAGGGTGACAGAAGGTCCCATTAGGGATGCAAACCTCTCTCTTCTTCAGCTTCAGCCCATCACAGCCACAGCAGCACCAGCCCTGTGGTGTTATCTGTGGTCTGCTGCCTTCACTGCTCACACAAGCAGCTTCACAAGCTTCAGCTGGGTCCCAGCTTGAGACAGAAACAACTTCAGCTCAGGTTCCACCCTGCATTTGTCTCCCTGCAAGTTGGAGAGCTGGGACTGCCCTGCTCCATCTACACAGTGCTCAGCTCAGCTCAGCTCTGCTCTTCTCCACAGCAGACCTGACTCAAGGATTTGGTGTTTCAGGAATCTGGGAATGTGTTGGGAAGCTCACAGCTGTGCTACTGAAATGGTCCTTCTGCTCTGCTTTGAGACACTGAAACGTCTCAAGGGCAACTTTGGCTGCAAAGCATTCCAAGTATTAGGTGTCTCTGTAATCATGGAAAGTAAGGCTTGAAGAAACCTTAGGAGGTCACTCCCTCCCTCCCCTGCTCCCAGACAGCCTCAGCTCCACTTGGATCCCTCTGGGGTGGATGAGGCTGATCCATTCCCTAAGCTTTTCAGGAATGGAAGTGCTGCAAACTTCCTTTTCTTAGCGTTCAGCTCTAACATCTCTCCTTCAGTGGCAGAGTTGAAGCCTCTCTCCTGTTCCCAGGGAGGGAGATTTCCCCTCTCCCTCTGGAGCAGCACTCTTGGCTTGCTGGTTTTGTGTGGCACCACTCAGGGCAGCTCTGCTCTGCCAGAGAAGGATTTCAGGTGTTGCAGGTCCCAGGTGAAAAAGAGCACTTTCTGCTCCAGCCTGTGGGCAAGCTTTAGTCTGAGCTGAGCTTCCTGATGGTATCCAGCCGTGATCCATCAGTGCTGCCATTTGCTCTGCTCCTCAGGCCACAGCCAGGAGGGAAATCACAGGCATTGGAAGCATCATTCAAACTCTGATCCTGGTTCAGGACCCATTCTGTTCTGAACTCAGCTTTGCTGCTGTCAGAGGCTCCAAGCTTTGCTTGGGAGCTCGTTTCTCTCCCTAAACCACCATCAAGGTCTTGCAGAAGAGCTCACTCCTATGTGCTTTACCCTCATCCATCCTCTTGCACCTTTGCACAGCACAAGTCCTAAATAAGAGGTTCTTTCCCCCAAACCTTGGCCTCACAGCCCGTGTCTAGCTTTCCTCTCCCTTCCCAAGGCTGCCTGGGATCCCCCTGCCCACTCACATCCCCAGCTACTGTCCAGCATCCTCAGTACCAGCAAGGGCTGCTGCTGTCAGGAGGGGAAACCACCCACCCCAAACTGGGTGCCAGGGCTCTGCCAGAGGGCTCAGACCTGCCAAAACGTGGTGAGAGCAGCTTTGGCTCCAGCTGAAGGCAGTGAGGGTTTGCCTGGCTCCTGATCCCACCCCTTGTGCAGACCCCTGCCCAGTGCTCCCCTCCAGCTGCACTGGGGGCAGGAGGGAGGAGCTGGAGGGGACATCTTTGGAGTGATGAGAACTGCTTCATCCCCTCTTCTGAGCTTCCACCTGCCTCCCCCTGCAGTGCTTGCAGGAATGGACCAAGTTTGGTTTCCCACACTGGCACAACAGCAGGTCTTATAAATGGGTTTTCAGTTGGGTTTTAAATGGTTTTACAAGGCAAATATTCCCCTTTTTTTCCTTTTCAACTGCAAATAAACCCTCAGGCCTTTCATGGCTCCAGAAGTTGCTCTTGCTGAACCCAGCTCCCTGGGGTGGCTCTCTCAGGGCTTTCCTCATTGTGACTTCTTTGGGATGGGGGGGGGGGGGGGGGGGAAGCCCCCCAAAATCCCCAACAGCTTAAAAGGGGAACCTCAAACCAAGCAGAGTGTGGACTTCTTGCTGCATGCTCTGCTCCTTTCTTTGGTCTTCAGTGCTGGTTGTGTCCCCCCAGGACAAAAAGCTGACAACAGCACCTGCATCATCCAAGCTGGGAAGATTTATTTGGAGCACTTAGCTGCATATGTATATATATATATATTAAAACCCCCCTCAGAAGTGCCACTTTTACCTCTGGGTAGTGATCACTGTAGCTGCTTCCAGAGGCTGGAGAGGTGATCTGGACTTTCTCTAGCATTAAAACTACCTGTGCCTGACCCTGTAAGAAGGAGCCCTGTGAGGAGAGGCTGAGGGAGCTGGAGGTGTTTAGCCTGGAGAAGAGGAGGCTCAGGGGAGACCTTCTTGCTCTCTGCAACTCCCTGAAGGGAGGTTGGAGCCAGCTGGGGGTTGGTCTCTTCTCCCAGGCAAGCAGCACCAGAAGAAGAGGACACAGTCTCAAGCTGTGCCAGGGGAGGTTTAGGCTGGAGGGGAGGAGAAAGTTCTTCACAGTAGGAGTAATTGGCTACTGGGATGTGCTGCCCAGGGAGGTGGTGGAGTCCCCATCCCTGGAGGGGTTCAAGGGGGGCTTGGATGTGGCACTTGGAGCCATGGTTTAGTAGTCAGGAGGTGTTGGGTGCCAGGTTGGACTTGCTGATCTCTGAGGTCTCTTCCAACCTTATTGATTCTATGATTCTATGAAAGTTCTTCACAGAAGGAGTAATTAGCCCTTGGGATGTGCTGCCCAGGGAGGTGGTGGAGTCCCCGACCCTGGAGGTGCTCAGGAGAGGCTTGGATGTGGCAATTGGAGCCACGGTTTAGTTGTCAGGAGGTGTCAGGTATTAGCTACTAGGTTGGACTTGATAATCTCTGAGGTCTTTTCCAACCTGGGTGATGCTGATTCTGTTCACAGCTATCCTGATGCAGAAACAAACCCAAACCCATCTTTTATCCCTCTCTTGGAGCCAAAAGAAGAAAAGACAGAGCAAAGCCTAAAGCAGCTGGGGAGATTAGAGCAGTGGAGCTGCAGGAAAGGAGAGGAAATAATCAGCCCTGCTAAATCCCAAGTTATGCACCAGCAGGACAAGAGAAGTAGACAAGCCCAGACCACGGCAAGGAGCCTGCCCAAGTGGCTGGCTCAGTAACGTGGAATTGTTTCTCTCTCCTGCCCTCTTTGCTCTCCTAGCATCACCTTTCCAGCAGCCCAGCAGTGCTGGCTGCCCCAGCACGGGTGGTGGGGTATGGGGGTCAAGGGTTTGATTGGGAAATGACCTCTTGATGTATTTCCCACCCCTTTTTCTTGGTTGGTGTTAAAGTGACCCCCCCAACAACAACCACAAAAAGAGGATACAGTTGTTGGGGGGGCAGAAAGAGTTAGGGATGAGTGGCTGAGCCTTTTTTATTTCCTTGGTTGCCTCCTGCTAGGAGGAGTTGAAGAAGCAGAGGGATGGGAAGCAGAGAGTGCTGTTCTTTGGGGGGATTGAAGTGATGCCTTGGAATTAAGAGGGGCCCCCTCCCCTGCTTCCCCCTCCCCCCCAAATTTGTCCTCCTGGAGCATAAATCTGATATAAAATGTGTTTATTTCAGACTGGGGGGGTCGGAATCTGGGACAAATACCTCCAGTTCCTGAAAGGAAAACACTTAATCTGGGCTTTAGAAGGGCTGCAAACGTTTGCAGGGGGGGGGGTGGGTGGGTGGTGGGGGTGTTTCAACAGAGCAGCTCCTACTTGAAATAAGGTCAGGGGGAGTTCAGCAACGGCAGGATGCATCCCCCACGATGCTCTCCCAGCTCTGTTGGTTTAGTTTGTCATTGTACCAAGAGCAGAAGAACTCTTTTTTTCTCCCCCACTTCCCCACCCCCCCACCCCCTTCCCCCTGCTGCTCCAGCCGTCCCCGGGGGAAATGGCTGCTCCCAGCTATCTGTCCAGCTGCTGAGGGTGATTTTGGAGGCAGAAAAACTGAACTGACAGGTCAGAAAGGTCTGCTGGGAAGAAGTGGTGGCACATTCATTTGGGGGGTGGGGTGGGAGACTGCAAATCAAAGGGACTATCCGAACAGCAGCATTCGGGGGGGGGGGGGGGGGGTCGTTCCACAACCCTTTCCCTTTCCTCCCAGCTCAAAGTTTGCCACTTACCCAAAGGAAAAGACAGACACCCCCCACCCCCCTCCCCCCAAACTGAACCATCCCCACTGCAGGAGATAAGAAACCAACCCAAGGCAAAGCAGCTTTGTTTGGTGGGAATTTGAACGTTTCTCTGTGTGTTCACAACCCACCCACCCCCACCCCCCAAAGAATTCAGGTTGTTGCTGCGAGGAGACCTGGGAAGTGCAACCCAGCCCCAAAGCCCCGAGCAGAACTGAGCACCACGACCCGGTGGGAGCCCAGAAACTGCGGAGCTGCAGATGTAGAGGGGAAGCAAACAGTTGTTTGGTTGTGATGATTTTGTTTTCTCCCTCCTCCTGTTGGGGTTTGTTTTTCAAGAGGCTGCAGCTTGCTTTGAGGACCAGAACTAAAGGATTGTTCAGGATGGGAGCTGATTTTTGAAGCCAGAGTTTCTTGCAGCGTTTGCTTTGTTTTGAAGTGAAGCCCTAAAAACGTTTAGGGAAGAGGCAAACGCTCCAACAAGTTGCAGCCTTTAACCATTTCTATCTTCAGCTGATGGTGAAGCTCTCGCCCTCCAGGGAGCGGAGGGGGCACTGCCCATCCTGTAGCCCTCTCCTTGGGGCTTTGGGGATGCTCCTTTGCTCCCGGGCTCCAACGAAGCAAGGTTTAAATGCCAGGATGGGGGACGCAGAGCTAATGAGCCACTTCAAACCTCGGCTTTTGGTTTTCAAGCAAACTCTTCACCTCCCAGCAAGTTTGGTTCTGGACAAATTGACCAAGGGCAGCTTTAATCAGCTGGATCCTCTTCCGTAGGAGCTGAATCTGCCAAGCTGTGAATGTTTGCCACAGAATAAGGAAGAAAGAAAGAAAGAATCAAAACTGAACAACAAAAAAGAAGAGGGATTTAAACTGGGCTTGCACTTAAGTAAAAGGAAATACTCCCCAACTCCAACCCTCGTTTGCTTTAGTTCTCACCTGGCTAAGAAGGAGAGGCTCACTCCATCTTCAGGTTAATTCTGCTGCTTGAGATTTGATTGGACGGAAGGAAGGGAAGGAGGAAGGGAAGAAAGGAAGGAGGAAAGAAATGGAAGGAGGAAAGAAATGGAAGGAGGAAAGAAATGGAAGGAGGAAAGAAATGGAAGGAGGAGAGAAATGGAAGGAGGAAAGAAAGGAAGGAGGAAAGAAAGGAAGGAGGAAAGAGGAAACAAAATTCTGATTGATTTTTGTTTCCCTCCCCCCCTTCCCTTTGTGACCTTTGTTTTCCTGAAAGCTTTCAACCTCCTATTTATTAGTCATTAACAAATGGTTGTAACCATTGACAAAAGTGAAGGTTGGTTTGATTTCTTCCCCCCAGTGCAGATTTATTAGACAGGAATTAATGAAATGATTTTTAAACCCTGACAAAATGAAGATATTTTTATTTCCCCTTGAGTTTGGGGTTTCCAAGTGCAGCTTTGTTAGCTAAGACTCAATAAAATGATTTTAAGCCCTGAAAAAATGAAGATATTTTTATTTCCCCCTGAGTTTTGGGGTTTCCAAGTGGAGATTTGTTAGACAAGACTTAATGAAATGATTTTAAACCCTGAAAAAAATTAAGATGTTTTATTTTTCCCTAAGTTTTGGAGGTTTCCAAGTGCAGATTTGTTAGACAAGACTTAATGAAATGATTTTAAGCCCTGAAAAAATGAAGATAGTTTTATTTCCCCCTGAGTTTTGGGGGTTTCCAAGTGCAGGTTTGTTAGACAAGACTTGATGAAATGATTTTAAACCCTGCAAAAAAATGAAGATGTTTTATTTTTCCCTGAGTTTTGGGGGTTCCAAGTGCAGATTTATTAGACCAGAACTGATAAAATGATTTTAAACCCTGAAAAAATGAAGATATTTTTATTTTCCCCTAAGTTTGGGGGGTCCTGAGTGCAGATTTGTTAGACAAGAATGAATGAAATTATTTTAAGCACTGAAAAAATGAAGATATTTTTCTTTCCCCCCTGAGTTTTGGGGTTTCCAAGTGCAGCTTTGTTAGCTAAGACTCAATAAAATGATTTTAAACCCTGAAAAAATGAAGATATTTTTCTTTCTCCCTACATTTTGGGGGGTCCTGAGTGCAGATTTATTAGACCAGAACTGATAAAATGATTTTAAACCCCGAAAAAAATAAAGATGTTTTATTTTTCCCTAAGTTTTGGAGGTTTCCAAGTGGAGATTTGTTAGACAAAACTTAATGAAATTATTTTAAACCCTGAAAAAACGAAGATGTTTTTATTTTCCCCTAAGTTTGGGGGGTCCTGAGTGCAGATTTGTTAGACAAGAATGAATGAAATTATTTTAAGCACTGAAAGAATGAAGATGTTTTTCTTTCCCCCCAGAGTTTTGGGGGTTCCAAGTGCAGCTTTGTTAACTAAGACTCAACAAAATGATTTTAAGCCCTGAAAAAATGAAGATATTTTTATTTCCCCCTGAGTTTGGAGGTTTCCAAGTGGAGATTTGTTAGACAATACTGAATGAAATGATTTTAAGCCCTGAAAAAATGAAGATAGTTTTATTTCCCCCTGAGTTTTGGGGGTTTCCAAGTGCAGATTTGTTAGACAAGACTTAATGAAATGATTTTAAACCCTGAAAAAGTGAAGATGTTTTATTTTCCCCTAAGTTTTGGAGGTTTTCAAGTGGAGATTTGTTAGACAAAACTTAATGAAATGATTTTAAACCCTGAAAAAATGAAGCTATTTTTCTTTTCCCCCTGAGTTTTGGGGGTTCCAAGTGCAGCTTTGTTAGCTAAGACTCAATAAAATGATTTTAAGCCCTGAAAAAATGAAGATATTTTTCTTTCTTCTCACATTTTGGGGGGTCCTGAGTGCAGATTTATTAGACCAGAACTGATAAAATGATTTTAAACCCCGAAAAAAATGAAGATGTTTTATTTTTCCCTAAGTTTTGGAGGTTTCCAAGTGGAGATTTGTTAGCTAAGACTTAATGACATGATTTTAAACCCTGAAAAAATGAAGATGTTGTATTTTCCCCTAAGTTTTGGAGGTTTCCAAGTGGAGATTTGTTAGACAAAACTTAATGAAATTATTTTAAACCCTGAAAAAATGGAGATATTTTTATTTTCCCCTAAGTTTGGGGGGTCCTGAGTGCAGATTTGTTAGACAAGAATGAATGAAATTATTTTAAGCCCTGAAAAAATGAAGATGTTTTTCTTTCCCCCCTGAGTTTTGGGGGTTCCAAGTGCAGCTTTGTTAGCTGAGACTCAATAAAATGATTTTAAGCCCTGAAAAAAATGAAGATATTTTTATTTCCCCCTGAGTTTGGGGGGTCCTGAGTGCAGATTTGTTAGACCAGAACTGATAAAATGATTTTAAACCCCGAAAAAAATAAAGATGTTTTATTTTTCCCTAAGTTTTGGAGGTTTCCAAGTGGAGATTTGTTAGACAAGGCTCAATAAAATGATTTTAAGTCCTGAAAAAATGAAGATATTTTATTTTCCCCTAAGTTTTGGAGGTTTTCAAGTGGAGATTTGTTAGACAAGACTCAATAAAATGATTTTAAGTCCTGAAAAAATGGAGATATTTTTATTTCCCCCTGAGTTTTGGGGGTTTCCAAGTGCAGACTTGTTAGACAAGACTCAATAAAATGATTTTAAACCCTGAAAAAATGAAGATGTTTTATTTTCCCCTAAGTTTTGGAGGTTTCCAAGTGGAGATTTGTTAGACAAAACTTAATGAAATGATTTTAAACCCTGAAAAAATGAAGCTATTTTTATTCTCCCCTAAGTTTTGGGTGGGTTCTAAGCACAGATTTGTTAGACAAGAATTAATAAACTTCAACAAAAGGAAGATTTTAACATTTTTTTGGGGGGGGGGCAAGTTTCTGGGGGTTTTTAAGTGCAGATCTTTTTCTTTAGCCAGCCATTAACAAATGTTTTTCAACTTTGAAATAAAAACTAAGGGTTTTTGTTTTGGTTATTTCCCCCCTAAGCTTTTGGGGTTTCCAAGCACAGATTTATTAGGCAATAATTAATAAATGTTTTTAAACGTTGAAAAAAAATTAAGAGCTTTTCACTTTTCCCCTAAGTTTTGGGGGGTTCTAAGCATAAATTTATTAGGAAATGATTAATAAATGGTGTTAAGCATTGAAAAAATGAAGATATTTTCATTTTCCCCTAAGTTTTGGGGGGTTCTAAGCACAAATTTATTAGGAAATGATTAATAAATGGTGTTGAGCATTGAAAAAATGAAGATCTTTTCATTTCCCCCTAAGTCTTGGAGGGTTCTAAGCATAAATTTATTAGGAAATGATTAATAAATGGTGTTAGGCATTGAACAAAATGAAGATATTTTCATTTCCCCCTAAGTTTTGGAGGGTTCTAAGCACAGATTTATTAGGCAATGATTAATAAATGGTGTTAAGCATGGAAAAAATGAAGATTTTTAAAGCTTCCCCCAAGTTTCTGAGGGTCCTAAGTGCATCTTTCTCAGGCAGTCATTAACAAAATGGTTTTAAGCTCTGGAAAAACCAATGAAGAGATCTTTATTCTCTCCCAAGTTTCGGGGGGGGGGGGGGGGGGGGGAGGGGGGGGTCCTAAGTCCATCTGAATTAGCCAGCAAGGAATAAATGTGTTTCAACTTTGAAAAGATGAAGGTTTGTGTTAAAAAGGAGAAATCTCCCCGAGTTTTTAAAGTGCTTTTTAAGTGCTGCCCTCTGAACTGTCAGTGGTGTCACCAGAGGTTAAAGAAAAGCACGTTGAAAAAACCAACCCCCAAACCAAACCACCCCCCAAAAAACCCTCAACCAAACCACCCCCAAAAAAGCCTCCCCCAAACCAAGCTAAAAACAACAACAACAAAAAAAAAGCCTCCCCCAAACCAAACTAAATAAACCCCAAACCAACCAACCAAAAAAAACCCAAACCCCACTAAACAAAAATAACCAAATTAAGAAATAAATAACCCAAAGCCTCTCAAAATCAAGCAAAGAAACCCCCAAAAGCCTCTCCCAAGCCAACCAGACCTCCTTCCCCCCCTCCCCCGAAAAAAAACCCACCCAAATTAAAGCAAGATTTCAATGCTCACTGGCAGGAAAAGAGCAGAAAATATTTTGTTCCCCTTTCCTGCTAATCTGTTGCTAAAAAAAAAAGGAGTTTCTATTTTAGATCCTTTTTTTTCCTGCCTCAGGTCACCATCCAAGCAAGCTGCACTCCTTCCAACTTTTTGGATCAAGCCGTCCTCTTCTCCCCCCTCCCCCTTTTTTTCCCCCCTGTTTCAGGAAGATTTTTTTTCCTTTCCCCTCCCATCCCCCCCCATCCAGTTTCAACCTCCTCCCTGAAGAAAATTCACCTCCTCCCCGGCCGCCAAAATGGCAACGACCCCACCACGACAAAAAGGAAGAGCTGAACCTGTAGAGAAATTATACACCCCACCCCCCCAATTAAACTAATTTCTGCCTGAGACAGAGATTTAAATGATTTTTTTCTGGGGGGAGAAACCTCATCCAAACAAACAAAAAACACAACAAAACCCTCTCCAACGAAACCAACCCCCCGCCCTCCCAACACACACACACAACTTTTGCCCAAATCAGATTGGTTTATGGCTTAAATCAGAAGCAGCTTGATGCCGGTGGGGGGAGTGGGGCCGTGAAAAAAAACACCCCAACCGACACCCCACCAAGGAAAAGCACCGAACCCAAAGAATAAGGTGAAATTGTTGGGAAACTCACACGGAACAAAAATCAGCTTCCTTGGAGGGCTCTGGAAACCTAGAGCCCCAGTTAAAAGAAAATCCTGCCCGGGGGGGTGGGGGTGGGGGGGATGGGAGAGAGTGTAGGGGGGAGGTGAAGAAGGGGAGTGGGGGTGGGGGGGTGGGAAGAGAGAGCACAAAGGCCAAAGAAACTTTTCCAAGTGCCAGCCCTCTCCCCTCCCCACCCCCCGGGTGCAAACTGTTGCTCAGCCCCTTCCCTAGCTCCTGAAATCCCACTGGATTTCGCAGTTCCATTTAAATCAGGGGAGAGCCGTTTCCTTCGGAGGAAAGGGGGGTGGGGGGTGAGGGCGGGTGGGCAGAGCTGGTTTGACCCTGGCTCGGGGAGGGGGGTGCTGCAGTCGGGGTTTTGGGGGGAGCAGTTTTCACTCCCCTAAGCCCTGAATAGGGGCGAGGGCGGCTTTTACCCCCCTGCAGATCAATGATTCAGTCCCTGCTGTTTGCATTCCCTAAATACCTTGCATCTGGAATGCTGCAGGAGGGGAAGGAGGTTGACTGATCGCCTTTCTTGTTTCAGATCTAAATTGAAGACTTCCCTCTTTGTTTGCATTTTACCACCCCCACCCGCACCCCCCTTGTCGTCGTGTCCCCCCCCCCCCCCCCCCCCCGGCCCCCTCCCCGTTTTGGGTTGGTTTCCTTCATTTCATTATTGCCCCGGATTCTGTTACACGGGGAAGGCACCGGGGGCAAACCAATAAAAGCAACAACAAAAGTCTTCTGCTCAAGATGAGAAACAGATCTGCAGCAGATAGTTGATCGTTTCTTTGAGCTGGGGTTTTATTTTGGGGGGGTGGGGGGTGGGGGGGGAAGCACTTTGCAGTGCGAGGAAGGTGACCGCTCAAGGTTTCACCCAGGAAAGCCTCCAAGTGCCTTCTTTTTTCCCAGCTGCAGGATGTCGGTTTCCCGATTTGATTCCACCCTTCCCTCCCCCCCCGCCTCTTCACCTGTGAATTTGGAGCTTGGATTTCACCCTGGACACGCCAAGGAATTCCCACGTGGATGCAGCAACGCTCCTGGCTGGGGGGAGGAAAGAAAAACCCAAGCCCCAACCAACCCCAACCCAAACTCCTCTGGGTAATCGCGTTTGGGATCTCCAGGAGAACCCAAATCGTCCACGACGGGCAACCAAAACTTTTTTTCCCCCCTGGTGAGCAGCATCTCGGCAGCGTTTGAAAGCCAAAAGAAAAATAGGTGCTGGGATAACCGAAGAGGATTGGATCCAGGAGGGAAGGCTCAAGGCTTTTGTTGTTAGTATTTATTATCCTTTATCATTTATTACCATTTATTACCATTTATTATTTATTACTATTATTATTATCATCGTTATGATCATCATTATTATTATTAGCATCATTATTATCATCATTATCATCATTATCATCATCATTATTAGTATTATTTCGTCTTTTTTTTCCCTTCAAATCCTAATTTCCCGATATTTTTAGAATTAATTTTAATGATTTTTTTTCCCCCCCCTTCTTTTTGACTTTCTTTCCTTTTTATTCCCTTCCCCCCCCCCTCCCCCCCCCTTCCTTCCCTCCCTTTTCTCTTGTAGGAGGCTGTAGCCCAGAGCAGATGTCCCGCCTTAAAAGTTCACGCACAACTCCCCCAGCCCCCACCTCCGGGCTAACGGCAAATTTATTTACTAACAAATTCTCCACGTGGCTCTTCCTCAGCAGGGAGAGAGAGAGAGAGAAGATAAATAAATAAATAAATGGGGGGGGGGGGGGATGGGATAAATAAATAAACAAACAACCAAATAAATCAATTCGGAATCCCGAAATAGTGAATTAATAATAATAAACAGAAAAAATTGACTTCCCTTCCCCCTCCCGCCCCCCACTCCCTTCCCCCCCCCACCCCGAACCACGGCACAGTGGCAACCGGAGGGCGCAACCGATTTTGCCAGCCCCTTCTTTGGGGGTGGAGGGTGTGGGTTGTGTGTGTGTGGAGCGGGGGGGGTCACACCGACCGCTACCTCACCTCCCCCCCGCCCAAAAGAAGTCGGGGTGGGGAAAAGGGGGGATGGAAAAGGCAGGGCAGGAGGGAAGGGAAGGGAAAGGGAAGGGAAAGGCGGGGGGAGGGGGTGGGGGGCGACGCGGAACTGGCTGCGCATCCGCTGAGGGTGCGCGGAACTGGCCGGGAAAGCCGCGCCCGGAAAGCTTCGAGCCCAAAAAATTCCTCACTTTGGGAATTTTTGTTATTTTTGCTAGTTTTTTTTTTCTCCTTTCCCACGGGGTTGTAGCCGGGGGGCGGGGGGGGGGAACAGACACAAGCGGGAGAGGCTTTTCCCGTTCCGTTCGATCGCAGGCGCGGAGGGGTCGGTTCGTGCCTCTACTTGCAGGAGGGATGGGGGTGAGCGAGGAGGAGGAAGAGGAGGGTGATGAGGGCCGGGGGGGGGGGCACACGACACCGCAGTCGCCCCCGCCCCTTCCCGATCGGCAGCATCCCGGCCTGAGCCCCCGGTTCACCGGAGCTTTCCCCCCGCTCGCTCCGTCGGGGAGGCAGGAAGGGGATGGCGGAGGGGGGTGGGTAAATGGGGGCGGATATTTAGGTGGCGGGGGGGGCAGGGGGGAGATGTTCGCTGCTATTTTCAACCCATCTTGTGCCTAAAAATAAAAGTCTCCAGAAAAGGCAGGCGGGGAAGGGGAAAGGGGGGGAGGCTATCCATATGCTGCTTTGCCGACGGGGCGTCCACATCCCCCCCCCACACCTCCCCTCCCCCCGCCAAGCCCCAGGTCCCTTTCCCAGCCCAGCCCCATCGGGGAAGGACCCTCCTCCACCATGGGGCCCTTCTGTGATGGGAGAAACACCTCCCCCACCCCCTCTCTCCCAATTCCACCACCTCCCCACGCCCTTCCCCGAAGGCTTCGTCGGGGCTGCACATCAAGGGCTTAAAACAATGCCGGGGACAATACCCCCTCCGAGGGGGGGCAGAACTCCCCCAACCACCCCGTCGCGCTGGGTCAACTCGACGAGGGGGGTGGGGGTGGGTGGGTAGGTGTCGTCGTCCCCCAATCCCTTATCCATCCATCCATCCATCCATCCATCCCCAATCCCCTGGCGCCAGGGGACCTCCCGGCCCCTTTGATGCTGAAGTTTTTTACACCCGGGGAGAAGAAAAAAAAAAACAAAAAAGGAGAAAAATTCCCATTGAGGCACCGGGAGAAAAAAAGGGGGTGGGGGGAAGCGGTGGGGGGGGAGGGAAGCGGTGGGGGGAGGGGCGCGGCGGGGGCGGAGGGGCTGCAGCAGATGGGAAAGTGCCTCCGACGGGACGGGGATGGGCGGAGGAGGGGTGGGTGTGTGATGGTGGTGGGTGTGTGTGAAGGATTAAAACTGGGGGGCGGGGGGGGGACGGGGGACACGACACGACTCACACACGACACACACCCACACGGGCCGAGGCGGGGGTGGGACGCAGCTCGGCTGGAGGGGCGGGCGGGGGGTGGGGGGGTGGGGGGTGGTGCGTGGAGGTAAATAACGTAGTATTTAAATTAAAATAAATAAATAAGTGGCAGCCACCCCCTCCTCCTCCTCCTCCTCCTCCTCGCCCCCCCCTCCCCCCGCCGCCCACCATACACACCCTCCCCCACTCCCCTCCTCTCGCCGGCCCCTCCCCCCCGGGGGGCCGGGCCCTCCCGCATCACCACGTGGCTTCCTCCCGCAAACATTTTCACTCATTTTTCCAGGTCGGTTTTATTTAGAGGCGGTGCCCGGCTGCCCACAGCCGTCCGGTGACACTCCAGTGCCACTCCGACGACTTGGGGGCGCCCCCCCCCCCCCCCCCGCCCCCAACAAACCAGCACCACCGCCCTACCCGCCACCACCCACCACCACCCTCACCGGAGCCACCCCTTCCCTTAAGGATCCCCCCTCCCCCCCCCACCCCCTTTTCCCTTTCCCCTTTCCCCCCCCCCCACCTCCAGCAGCCGCCGCCCCCCCTCCCCAAAGCGCAAAAACGCTGCAAAAAGAAGAAAATCCCCGAAAAAAAAACAAACAACCGAACAAACAACGGGAGGGGGAAAAAAAACAAGGAAAGGAAAGGGTTTAAAGAAAGAAGACAACCCCCCTGCCCCCCCAACACTTAACCCCCTCCCCAAGCCTGGCTGTGGGGGCGGCAGGGTGAGGGCTACACGGTGGAGCCCCCCCGGGAGGAGCAGCAGCAGCAACAGCAGCAGCCGCAGCCACCGCCGTGCTCCGAGCCCCGGCGTGTCCCTGCCGCCGCCGCCGCCGCCTCCCGCCCGCTGCTGCCGTCGCCGCCGCCGCCGCCGCCCCCCGTCACCGCCACCATGAACAAGCTTTACATCGGGAACCTAAACGAGAACGTGACTCCGGCCGACTTGGAGAAAGTCTTCAACGATCACAAGATCTCCTTCAGCGGGCAGTTCCTGGTCAAGTCCGGCTATGCCTTTGTGGATTGCCCCGACGAGCAGTGGGCCATGAAAGCCATCGAAACTTTTTCGGGTAAGAGCCGTTATCTCCCCTTCCCCTCCCCTCTTTCATCCTCCTCTCCCCTCCTTCATCCTCTTCTCCCCCTCCCTACAAAGCTCCGGACCCCCCCCCCCGGCCCCCCTTTAGAGCTTACCCCCCTACACGCCCCCTAAAAAACTCAATGCTATCTCCTTTTCCTTCCTCTCCTTCATCCTCCTCGCCTTCATCATCCTTTCCCCCTCCCCACAAAGCTCCGGACTCCCCCCCATGAATCTTAACCTTCTTTACACACACCCCCTACAAAACTCATTTCTATCTCCCTTTCCTCTTCCTTCCTTCATCTTCCTCTCCCCCTCCCCACAAAGCTCCAGACTCCCCGTTCGGGGCTTAACCCTCCTGCACACCCCCCACAAAAACTCAGCCCTCTCTTCCTTTCCCTCTTCTCCTTCATCTTCCTCTCCCCTTCTTCATCCTCCTCTCCCCCACCCCCCCCCAAAGCTCCGGACCCCGCCATGAAGCTACCCCCCCACCCCCCTAAAAAATAAAGCTCAGCGCGCTCCCCGTCGCGCCCCGTCGGGGTTCGCATCAAGCGCCTTGGCTTGGACCCCCCTCTTCTTCCTCCTCACGCACCCACACACGCACACAAAAAGCACAGAACATCCCGGGGGTGGGGGGGAAAGGGGGGCGCAGGGTGTGTGTGGGGGGGAGCGCTAAAAAGTGGGATATCCCCTACCGCCTCTCGCAGCCCCCGGAACGCTTGGCCCGGTGTGTGTGTGTGTGGGGGGGGGGGGGTTCGAGGTGGGGGTCCCGGCGTGGGACCTGGGTGGGTGGGTTGGGACTTTGGCCATTTTGATTTGAAACTGGGTTTCCTGGGGCATGTGATGTGGGGAGTAGCGCGAAGGTCGCCATGCTGCTCGCAGGGAGAGGGAGGGGAAAGGGGGGGAGAAAAAAAAGCTCAGCTCCCCGGCAAGCTGAGAATTGGGAAATTAGTTGAATTTCGCTTTTTTTTCCCCCGTTTTTTTTTGGCTCCCCCCACCCCACCCCTTTCCCTCCTCTCCCAGCTTGGGCTCTTCCTTTCTTCCTCCTCCCTCCATAAATAAAATCAATCATCATCCTCATCCTCCTAACCCAGCAAGCGAGGAAACCCACTCCATTTTTTTTCTTTTCCAAGAGAAATCCATTTCTGCCGTGGAGTTAGAATTTTCTGAGCCTTTTTTTTATGGGTTGGGGGGGTGGGGAAGGCGGGGTGGGGGGGAGGAGAGGAGGAAGAAGATCTCTACCCCGCCACCTCCCCCGCCCCCCCACCATCGCCAGGACTTTTCGTAGGGGTTTAAAGGAGGCAGAATTAGATTAAGGTTAAGGCAAGAAATGAAAGGGGGGGGGGGGGGGGGGAAGGAAGGGGGGAAAGGGGAAAAAAAAGAAAGGGGGGGAAAAAAAGGAGGAGAAAAGAAAGGGGGGGAAAAAGGAGGAGAAAAAAACGGGGGGGAAAGGAGGGGAGAAAAAGGAGGGGAAAAAAGAAAGGGGGAAAAAAGAAGAGCAAAAAAAGGGGAAAGGGGGGGAAAAAGGAAAGAAAAAAAGGGGAAAAGAGGGGAAAAAGGAGAGGAAAAAAAGGGGAAAAGAGGGGAAAAAGGAGAGGAAAAAAGGGGAAAAGGGAGAAAAAAAAGGGGGAAAAGGGGGGAAAAGGAGAGGAGAAAAGGGAAAAGGGGGGAAAAAAGGAGAGAAAAAAAGGGGAAAAGGGGAGGAAAGGAGGGGGGAAAAAAGAAAGTGGGGAAAAAAATGGAGGGGGGAAAAATGGGGAAAAACGGAGGGGGAAAAAAGGAGGAGGAAAAAAGGGGGAAAGAAAAAAAGGAGGGAAAAAGGGGGGGGGGGAAAAAGAAAGGGTAAAAGGGGGGAAAAAAAGCGGGAAGGGGGGGGGAAAGAAAGGGGGTGTCCAAATATTATTCCTTATTTTCTTGCTCTCAAGAGCAAGGATGAACTAGGGCACGAAATCTTCCCGAGGAACATTGTCCACCAGGGCAAGCTACACAACTCAACCACTCCCCCTCCCAACAGCTTTTTCCCAGTTGAAGGCAGCCCCCGAAGACTTTGAATTAAAAACGCACTCGGGGGGTGGGGGAACCCCAAACAACAAACCCAAAAACCCCCAAAGAACCCCAAAAAAGCAGAGCAAAAAAAGAAAGGATGATCGGGGGGGAAATGGATTTGCATGGAGTTTGGTCGGGATTGGGCTGAAATTGGCTGCTCCTCACGTGATGTTGTCCACAGTTTTCTGACCACCCCGCCCAGCTATTTCTGTTTATTTTAGCGTTAATGAATGAATTAATTTACTCATTAAGCAACCCAGCTACATTTTGTTGTTTTTGTGTGTTTTTTTTGTTGTGTTTTTGTTTTGGTTTGGTTTGCTTTTGGTCGTTTTTGGTTTTAGGCAAAGTGGAGCTTCATGGCAAGCAGCTAGAGATTGAACACTCGGTGCCTAAAAAGCAAAGGTAAAGGCATTGGTTTCATTTCTTTCTTTATTGTATCTTTATTCCCCTCTCCCCCCCCCCCCTTTTAATTACATTTTGGGCTGAAAAGGAAAGGGAACAAAAAAATTAAAGGGAGGGGGAAAAAAAGGGGCAACAATTCAACTTTTCCAAGGTGTTGGTAATTTGGTGTTGGCTGCATCCTTCCCCCCCACTACCCCCAAGCGAGGTGAGAAGCGATTTGGAGGCTCCACAGTTCATTTCTGTTTGTTGGAGAAGGAAAACTTCCTGGGGGAGTGAATTTTTGGTTGGTTGTTGTGGGGTTTCCCTCCCCCCCTTTTCCTTTTAATTCTCTTCTTTCTCCCCCTTTTCCTTTTAATTCCTCTTTCTCTCCCTTTTCCTTTTAATTCCCCTTTTCCTCCCCCTTTTCCTTTTAATTCCCCTTTTCCTCCCCCTTTTCCTTTTAATTCCCCTTTTCCTCCCCCTTTTCCTTTCAATTCCCCTTTTCCTCCCCCTTTTCCTTTCAATTCCCCTTTTCCTCCCCCCTTTTCCTTTCAATTCCCCTTTTCCTCCCCCCTTTTCCTTTCAATTCCCCTTTTCCTCCCCCTTTTCCTTTCAATTCCCCTTTTCCTCCCCCCTTTTCCTTTTAATTCCCCTTTTCCTCCCCCCTTTTCCTTTTAATTCCCCTTTTCCTCCCCCCTTTTCCTTTTTAATTCCCCTTTTCCTCCCCCCCTTTTTCCTTTTAATTCCCCTT